>NC_082683.1:84009916-84610851 GCF_949987515.2 Delphinus delphis
TTTTAAATCTATCCTTCACATCTCTACAAAATGCTTCTTTTGCTCTCCTTTCTCTATTTCCCAAGATTCATTCTCAATGATGTCATTTTCATTCTCAAAATATCTTTAGTGTTCCTTTAAGATTTACCAAAGTAAAGTAATTAGTACAACCGTCTTGTCTTGGTGATTAAGAACACCCAGATTACCCTGCAAGATGCCATAGCAAAAACAACGGGAGTGGACATTTAGCAGACACAAATTCATTTATACGTGGCTACTAGGATCATCACCTTGCAGCATCACCTGGCATAAGTAAATTTCATCTTTTCTGAGGCTTTGTTATCTCAACTGTAAGATAAATGAGTTAAACTCCAGGGTCCCTAAAGTCTGCTATAGCCCTAGAAGTCCATGTGTCTCTGATTTAACCCTTCTAGACCTATTTTTTTATGAGTTCCCTACATGTTTTATTAGTTCCAGCTAAACCAGACTACATACTGATCTGTGCACATGTCCAGCTGTGTCTTGGTTTCTATTCTCTTGTTACTGCTGACTTATTTTTACAAAAGGTTCTCTTCTCTTTCTGTCAGTTCAAATTTTTCCAGTTCTTCAAGATACCTTTCATTATTACCCTCTCCATCAAACCCTCCCTGACATCTTCCAACTCATGCTGATATAGTCTCTGAAATTTTGTTTGAAACTCTTTTATAAATGCCATATACAGACTTTTATTATATTGTTTCTTATTTTATCTTAGCTACTAAACTTGGAACAAAGGCATTCTCTTACTGACTTGTGCATGTTTCTGGGGCACCTAAACAGTGCATGGCACATGGTAGGCACTCAATAAAATGTCTGTGGAATAAAAAGTCTGGTCTATCATTCTGATACATTGTAAATGGCAAAATTATCTCCTGTTACAGAAAAAGCTGTTAGCCTTTTATTTGGACTCCAGTTTTTGTGTTATTTTTGATTGTTCAAAGATGCAGTTCAATATTGTTTTTTATTAGCCTGTATGAGTCTTAGCTCTTCCTTGATAGTAAGATAGGCAGTTAGTGATGCGGTTTGCCTCTTTCTTTTCTCCAAGCTATTATTAAGTTCTGTGTGATGAGGTCATACCCCTGTCTCTAACAAAGAAACAGGTAGCTTCATAGAGTTAAACATCTCAGACCATTCCCTGTAATCAGTTAACAATTTTGCTTGATACAATGGGCACAATTTTCCATTTGCTTAATTTTGTTAATTTAAGTTTTTGGATCAAACTGTCTCAGAAATTTTGTAGGTCCCTCCTTTCCTTCATAAACATTTTTTCATCATAAATGAATCTGTAATTGGAGTTTAAAAGGTCATTCCCCAATGATAAATGCCAGGTAGATATTGAAGTAAAGACAACCCATGTTTCCTACAATCCTTTCACCCTCATGTTTCTGATGGAGGCTCCATAGATCCCGTGGAATTTGGCAGGTAAAGGAACCTAGTTGAATCATCTCAAAGCCCTGGAGTTTTGGGCCTCAGCTCTTATGGCTGAGTAGCTGTGACTATTCAGATATTGTTGCTTTGTTTGCCCTGAGTCCCTGAGCCATCTGCACCGCACAGAAAGTACTGCAAACTCCGTCAGTCAAAATGAATATTTAAAAGTTCACTTTTGACATGCTTTTTTTTGTTTTAGTTTTTATTTGTAGCTTCTTAAATCTCTTGGTCCCAGCTGTCCTGTCTCTCATTGTGCTGGCATCATTCTGTATTCCACTTAATAGGATCAGAGATTGTAGATTACCACAGAGGAGCCAACTTTTAACCCTTGAATGGTTTTCATGGTAAACAATCAGGACAGTCTCAAATTCCTTCAAGATTTGTTCATTTGTGTTCACTAAAAAATAGTGGGGCTGGAGTAAACATAGAGGAGGAATTTTATGCTCTCCTTTTCTTCTTGTTTTTTTGTGCTTTAAACCATTTAATTTTTCAGATCATTGTAGCCATGTGCTGAGTTAAAATTAATGTCCTTTCATAGATTGTTTAATAACAATTCCAAACAGCTCCCAAAATGATAGCATGCATGACCTCTCTCTATAGGTCTTCCAAACTGGAGACATTTGTAGACAATGAAATGATTATAGTATAACTGTAAGCAATTTTTACTAAGGCCAGAACATTCTTAGGAACTAGTCTCTATAGTCAAAATTCATGATTATGCAATCTTTTCAGTTTTACACATTAAAATCCAGAATTTAGAGCCTTAAACCTTCTAAACTTGGTAGCAGACCAATAGGGAGGTGTCAGAGAGAGAGATCTGTTCATACTTTTGAACACCATATGTGACTCTTTACGATCTGGTCTTGTTCAATAATGAAGAGCCTACTCCTCTAGCTGCAACCTGTTGAAATTGACTTTAGTCCAGGATTTCTCAGCATTACTATATTGATACTTGGTGCTGGATAATTTTGCTGTGTGGCCTCATGTCTTGTGCATTGTAGGATATTCAGCAGCATCCTTGGCCTCTATCCATTAGATGCCAGATGCTAGTAGCACCACCCTCCTGACTTATGACCAAAAAAAAAAATGTCTCCAGACATAGCCAAGATGTTCCCTGGAGGACAAAGTTCCCTACCCACCACGTTGGAGAACCGCTGTATTACAACCCTATTTAACCTTTTAGAATTCCCTGTAGATATCATGCTCATAAGTCAGGATTCAGTGTACTTTCTAGATGTTTTAACAGAAAGGAACTCAGTGTCTGCAACACCAGAAAGGACTAAAGGAGAGGAATTCAGGGGGAGCCCAGCAGACTGTAGAATTTTAAGAGTGTGCTGTTTCAGACTGTCAGAATAAGGAAGCTGCTATTAGCCATGCATTGCCCCACACAGCTGCCTGTCACACCCAAGAATCTTGACCAGACTCAGGATTCAGAGCATGTATTTCTTTCCACTTTAATTACCAAGACCAGTAGAAGCAACAATATGCCCAGTCACATGTTATCCTTTCAAGCCTCCCATACCTGTATATCATTCATTGACTGTATATCATTCACAAACAGAATTCCATCTTCAAGGGAGTCTGGGAAATGTTGTTTATCACTTTACGACCTTTGCAATACATGTAAGAAGATAAAAATGTGCTATGGGCTAAAATACCATATCCAGCATGCCATGTTGTGGCATATCTGCTTGTTGTACCCTCTGCAGAGATATGCTTCATCTGTTCATTCATTAATTCATTTATTCAATCATCAGCCAGTCAGTCTTTCAACAAGTACCTATTGAATAATATGTTAGTACTCTCCCAGGTGCCAATAACTTGAAGTAGTTTATTGATACATGTTCATGGGAAAGACAAGAAGTTGAGTGGGTATTAGGGACGGCAGGACTGGGTTTATAGATGATTTTGGACTCTCTCTCCTTCACACTTTTCCTCTGCCTCTCAACATCCTTTTCCTAGAATGGGCTCCTTCACGAGTCACAGAACCTAATTACTGGAAGTTCCAGATTTGTAACCTAACAACTTCACAACCGTGCAATCATTTTTTTCAACAAATATATGTTGAGAACCCATTAAATGTTTATCACCATGCTAGGTACAGGTATGGACTGTGAGGGACCTGAAAGGAAAGGGCTCTCTTCTTCCAACTAAAGTTAAAAAAAAAGAATAAATGAGTAACAGGGAAGGACCCTAGTTTTTCCAGCTTGAGTCATACGCTTCTTCCTGAACCAATGAGTAGATAGGGTTCCTATGGTTGATCCAGTACGGGTAAAATGTTTATACATTTTGGATCATTCAGCTAAGGAAGAAATAGATGGTGGTGATCAGGGTAGGAGAAATGCACGACATAGCTACTAGGGGAATGTCTGTGAGACAGAAAGCTGCCATGTTTGTGTCAACTACAACTGCCTGTTATGTACTCACCACTAGACTAGGTACTGAGCGTACTGCAGTGAATAAGAAAACATCCCTGGGAAGACTTTTCTGGGAAACCGGATCTGGTCACCACCCACTCCTTACCAGCAGAGCTGACCACTAGCTCTCTTCTTCTGGGCTACCAGTTTGCAGACATTATTAATGTTGTTATTATTAGTATTTATCCTTCTCATTAGACTTTGAAAACCTTAAAATGGAGACCTCTGGCATCTTCCTGTAGCACCGTGCCTGGCATGTAAATGGGATTCCATGTATGCTTGTTGGCTAAATGTTGAAAGAGTGAAAGAACAAATGATTGATTGGCTAAATAAGTGAATGAATGTCTTTTTTTCACACTGAGACTGCTGTAGATGGGGGCCTAACTTTCTCCTTTCCTAAAGCAACCCTATTGGAGAAGCGAATCTGGCTCCCTGGAAGGGTGATGGAGGGTCCTCTGATCTACTCTGACATGTTTCAATTTAAGCTTATCCTTCCTTTGCTCCTTTGCTGTAAGTCTATATTCTTGGCTATGAGATTTTTATTGCATTTCTGATATGTGAATGAATCACCATGTAAAACGTAAGCTCTTTCTTGAATAAAATTACACAAACAAGATGCTCTGGGGAAAATGAGGTAAATAAGTCTCTTCAGTGGTGGTTATTTATAAGAACCCCCAACAACTTTAAAATGTTCTCATTTCAATAGCCGTAAGTGTTTCTAGTTGGAATTTCAGTGAGAAAGACATATGATCTGTGAGAAGTGGCATTTTTATCGTGGTTGGCTATGAAAGCATTGAAAAACTGATAATGACTAAAAGTATTTTAAGTCACCATATAAAATGCCTTCAGATTTCTTTTATTATTGTGTGTGTGTGGGGAGAGGCAGGGAGAATGAGACGGTTATGACTGTGATTAAAATCAATGAAGACCATTGTTGGTTTTAACACATGATGACAATATTGTACAACACAGTGGCATATAAAATGATACCACCTATAAATCCTCTGCCCATTCTGATGCCTCTAAGAAAACACATGAAATCATTTTGACTGATTAACAAGGCTGTGCTCTGCAGGCACTACTGACCCTGAAGTTATTGGTATTACGTAAAGTATTTGAAGCTGTAAATCAGGAACAGTTTGCATTATTAGCAGCAGGAAGATGTTTCCTAGGGAGAAAGAGAAAGGCAACAATTATTTAGAATTATTTGTGGTGTGTTTCCACCATATTATGGTTTGGATGATATTAAAAAAAATCTATGATATTTACATCTTGAAAATGGGGCTACTGAAGATTAAATGAGGCATCCCAGATTCAGAGGAAGGCAAACAGCTCAACACAGATTAGGTTTTACCTTTTGGAAGGGCTGTTTATAGTCCCTTCTATGGAACAGATATGATCAATACTGATTCTATATACTTTCTATTTTCACCTACAGTTGCCTACTTCACTCTTATCATCCAGTTAAAATAGTCAACTTTTGCTTATGGGTTTTTGGTTGTGGTGGAATACTGAGAGAGAATGGGAAAAAAACTGAATAATTTGTGATTTAAACATGATTTAAGACAGTAGTGCATTTGTCAAAATAAAATGACTAAAAATCAGCAAATAGTCTACACATTATATGATGTCTGTCGTTTGGAATCACAAAACAATCAATAGCTTTTGCATTATATTACTTGGAGAGCACAAAGGCCCATTCTTATCACCAATCATCTATGTACCTCTAGAGAGTATTCCCAGAAATATAAATACGTACCTTTCCAGAGTATTTTTTATCACTCTATGAAAACCTTCTCCTGAGACAGAAGCAAACACCAACTGGGCTTGTGGGTTCCAATACCACAATTTATGTGATACTTAGCATTACTAAAGTATTGTACTGGCATCATTTTGGATAATATCTGTAGTTAATATACATGGTAATAAATTTTAGATGCAACTTTACTGTTTATTAAATATATTTGGTATTATTTTACTTAATTTTATTATCAGAAATTCTTTTGGTTGCAAACAACAGAAATGGACCCGTTAATTTAATTAAAATACTAGATTTTTAGCTTCACCTGAATTAGTCTCCAGGATATATATCTATATTCCCCTTTTATGTCAATATTCCTTACTTTCAATTAGTTTTCCAAGCTAGCTGGTTTGACCTGACAAAGAGAACGTGGAACTAATTTTCTAGCATGGGCTCTGAAGTTATTAGGCACATGATTACTGGTATTTTAAGTATCCATTTATTTATCTGTAAAACAAAGTTAATAATATCTGTATCTCCTAGGATTCCTGAAAGAATAAAATAGTGGGATGAAAGCATTTTATAAACTGTAGGACATTGAACAAGTATAAGATATTTATGTTTCCTTACTTTCAATTTTATAGTCTAAATAACTGCACTCTAGAACCCTCAAAAAAATTGGATTTTTGGAAAGATATAGTTGAACTCAGAGAATCAAAGGAAAGAGAGGACAACCTCACATCAGGAAAGGGAGGGATCAACGTGGCTATGAAAAATAGATAATAGAGTTGTACCAGTATAAGAGTTTAAAGAAGCTCAACAAAGTTCTTATTTTTTTTTTGTTACTACCTTGATTTTTGAAAATACAAAGATTTTAAATATTTAATGTTTTGATTGGCTTTGATGTATAATATCACAATTTCTTTTTTTCCATTTTTCACTACCTCTCCTTTGCTGGTACCCTAAACAGATGCTTAGTCACTAGGCGCTGCCACTAGCATTACTCAATTCCAGTGACTTTCAGATTCCATGTCTCTGCCTTCATGTTTCAAATATGCCACAGAGAGGTTCTGAATTGCTCATCTTTGGTCAACTACCTGTCCTTTCAAGTCAAGGAGTACAGGGCCAAGTAGCATAGGCATGGCTACTGATGACCCACCCTTTTCATGAAGGCCATTTCCATAGAAGATAGATCACTATAAGCTGTAAATTCATTCCTCTCTTATTTTTTGGGTCTATCTACTTTACGTTTTATCTACGAGTTGGGGCTGTTCATGTTCTCATCTCCAACTACTTAGCTCCTCATTACTTAAAACTTCCTACTTAAAAATGAAACCACAAACTATGTAATAATGCAACAATTGAAGTGAAAAACAGATTAGATAAACATTCATTATGCTGCATGGTCAATGTAAAAGTTTATTGAAAACAGTTCACCAAAGGGAGAAGAGAAAAATCTTCACCCAGGGTGTGACCTCAATTTCATTTTTAATTCAGACTTCAGCTCCCACAAAGGAATCTTGAGATGATACTTAACATCTACTCAAAAGTGAGCCACCAGCTTTTGCTGTGACATATGCCATTTTCTTCCCTTCCTTTTCTGGAACAACTCTAGTTTTGTCCGTCTTCAATGCCTCTGATATGGTGATAATACAAAGATCCTTCACTTCTTGCTCTAATGTGTAATGTGCTAACACATTAGCTTTTTTTGCTATGTAGTATCTTCCGCTGGCCCTGGTAACCCTATCCTTACCCCTGGAGGCTGCCACTGCTGATGTCTTAAGCATCTTTGAAAGACCAAAGGTGACAGAGACCTCTCTGCAACTCTCAATGCCCAGGTGGCTGTTGTGTACACACACACAAAAAAAACATGTTCCTTTCTCCCTGTTAGTATTGTACATTCCCATATGCATATGAGAACAAGGTTGCTTGTGTCTTATCATCTTTTCACTCTTACTCTGCCACCTGTCCTTTCTATTTCTCTTATTCATGAACATTGGAAAGCTCAATTAGAAGACTAAATTTGTTACATAACAAATAGTTCGTCTTCCCCTTGCCATTGTCCTATCTTCATATGATAACAGGAACTTGCCCCCAAAAGTATAGATAAGCTCATATGCTGAGAAAGATTGGAAAAATTTGGGTTCTTAAAGACATTAATGACCTGTAGGGTTCACCAAGCATGAAAACTTCCTACTCATGGACTTCTTGGTTTTTGAGATAATGCATATTCCTTGTTTTTTTAAGGCCAGTGAGATGTCATATTCTCACATAAAACTGAAAAGACTTTGAGTGGTAATCACATAGTTAAAATGCACAATCAAATGGGAATTAGAAAATTCCATTTATTAATTTGTTTTTCTCTTCCATGCTTTCATCTCAGCAGAATTGGCTTGTCACTGGATAATTTACCATCCTCTGTCTAATGGTCTCTAGCTTTTTGATACAGTTTTAATTTTAGTGGTAGGAATATATATGTACTTCACTTACAGTAGCAATTGTAGCTCCATATAAGTGTTTCTTTAAATCTTTTCATGAGATACATTTAAAATTTTTCATGTCTAGTACATTAAAATATTTTAAAAGAAATGGAAAGAGAAGACACCATTAGAGCAAATTTCATTTTGTTTCCCAAAGGTATAACAAGTCGATGGAATTATTTTTATATAATGTAAGTTCTTCTTTAGTTAAAATAGTCTCTGAGTGACCCTTTCTTCTCACTCTTCCAAGAAGAGTGGTATTTGATTACAGCCAAGATGAAACTATATCATTACAATCTAATTTTATTATTTAATAAAGAGGAATTTATAAAAAAAACAAGAAATCTCTTTCAAGATGGCAGAGTGAATATCTGTTTCTCTTCTTTCTCTCTACTGACATGACTTCAAATAAAACAATATGGACACATAAAGGCATAAACCCCACCAAAAATGTGGGTGAGGGAAATATGCATCATTTTACTTGCTCTATAGAACTATTCCTTCTGGAAACACACACACACACACAAACAACAACATAAAAATATGTTGGGAACTGGTAACCAATGAGGCAGAAATGAGAAAAATAAAGTCAAGGTTACTTTAGAAAATTTGCAACCAAGGATGAAACAGATTTTCTCTGCAGGAATTCAGTAGGGCTTGGAAGTTGGAAATAGTATGTCTACAAAAAGTAGGAATGTTGTATTATTAAATGTTTGTAGAAGGAACAGTTGACCTCTCTACCTCTGTCCTATGTCTGCACACAGATTGCTTGGCATAAAAGGATTTAGCCCACTTGGAGAAAAGAAAAATGGTAGAAAAAAGTCAAGCAATTCTCTTCAAATAAACTAAACCATCTTGCAGGGCGGGGGGTTGGGGGGAACTAAGGTAGTTAGTGGAAGAGATAGCACCCCAGAATTAAGTGATGCATATTCTGTCATTTAGGGATCTGAAAACTCAACTGCCAGCTCTTTGCCCACTCATATTAAAGTCTGCCAAGCCCTACATCGTGTTCACAGTCAGATTTGCTGTAGTCTCTTAATTAAATGGAGAACAAGCATCTCTTGTTCAGGGAAAATCAGGGAAAATTCTCAATGCAAAGGATAAAGACTCAGATGCTTTTAAAAAAGAGAGAGAAAAATCCTTCCCATGGGAAAAGACATATTTTGAAGGGTAGAAGATATTCTAATTAGTGTTCCTAGAGGGATTTGGAAAATACTGCCTTAATAACATGAAAACTACCTTATTGGAAAAGGAAGAAATACCAAACACAAACAAGAAAGCATACTTGAGTTGGAAAAAAAAAAAATTAAGTCAAGGAAAATCACCTGGAAAATAATAAATTGAGATAATAGAAAAAACTAAAAATGATCTCCTTTTTATCACTTTTAGAGAGCACTGTATCCCAAGGACAAGACACTTCTAAGTATCCGGAATCATCTGCCACTTTCCTCTCTGGATGGTCTGTGGGGCTGGGTATAGGCAAGTTAAAAACGAGGCCTGACAAAGGCAGAAGCACCTTTCTGGGGTAAGAAGAAACAAGAGATTTAGTAACATTGTTGGCTGACATGTTAGATCTATAGGACCCCTAAACACAAAACTAATTCTTTCTGCTTACTGATTTTCTTCCCCCACAGGACTTTTGTTGAATGTTCGGCAGTAGCAGCATGGAAGACAAGAGTTTTGGCTAGAAAGCAAAAAGAGCTCTCTGTAGCCTCACAGTCCTTATATCTTGCAAGAGGAAAGAGATTGCAACATATGGAGGGAAAAATCTCACCCAGAAGATACTTGAAATTAGAGGTAAGTTGAAACTAACTAAAGTTGCAGCCTAGTCCCAGACTAGCTCAACTACTGTTTAGATTGAAGTGATCATTTTCCTACACCAGTTACCAAGTTGCTAAATTCCCATCTGGGAAACATTTTACTCAGTTTATAATGCTTTTTAAAATATTATGTCTGGAGTACAATAAATAATTAAGAGATATACAAGATAAAATAAATACTAATCAACAGAAAAAGTAGTCATAGAAATAGATTCAGATGTTGGAATTAGTAGACAGGAACACTGAATAGGGATCACAAATATGTTAGAAGGATACATGAATAATGGACAAAGAGATGTAGAATTTGAACAGAGAAATTGAATTTACAAAAGGAAATAAAATGGATATTTTGGAACTAGAAAATATAAAACCTGAAATTAAAAATTAAATGTATGGTTAAACTTCTGGGAAATGAAGTGGAAATAAACTCTAAATTATGTTTTTTGTGGGTAAAGATATAATCAGTGGAGAAACTAATATTGATGATAAAAACTATATAGGTTGTTGGTAAATTAGGAAAATTAGGAAATAGTATCTATGAACTAGTTTCTCATCTATTATTAAAGTACACCAATAGGCATTTCTAAAACTGCAAAGTAAGAGTGAGGGGAAATAAGAAGGGAAACCCCAATGATAAAGGTTAAGAGGAACTGCTCTAGGCACCCAAACTAGAGGTGAGGAGAAGTAAAGTAAGAGACTGCTGCTTTTTATTACATGGTTTTAATCCTTATATCTTACTAAGATAAAACTTTTTAAAAGTATTAATTGATAAATTAAAAAGTAAATTGCTTAAATTCAAAATATGAAACCCAGGTGGAGAACGGCATTAAGATGAGCTCTGTCCTAAAGTTAAAGTAGACAATGACCAATTAAGTCATTTTGGGATATGGAGAGAAAGGGACTTTTATATTTAGGATCTCTTGAATGGCTCTTTTTTATTTTATACTTTTTTTTTTCAGGAGAATAACCATATCATTGAATAAAAAATGATATATATTTATTATAAAAAATCTGACAGAAAGTTACAGAGAAAAAAAGTAAAATATTTCTTCTAATTCCATCTTTCTCCATGACAGGCATTATCCTTAGTCAGCAACTCTATGAGCTATTGCTGTAAGGTTGGATGGTTGAGTGGTCAGGTAGACAAATAAAGAAAGAGAAAAACTTTTTGAAATGACGTTAAACATTACTACTATTTTAAACAAATTAATTGTTTCATTTGTTTGAGTTTAATAAAGAAGAATTTCCTAAGAAATAAAAGGATTTTTGAACTCCAACAAAATATTTCTCTGTGCCCAAAGATACTGTTTCATAGTAGAACCCTCTAATCCTAAGAAATTGTGAAAAATATTGCATTTGATTGCCATTTTTAACATGTTTTAACCTTCATCAGTACCAATCTCTGCTGTGAGAAATGAAGATATTAGCGCTTTATGCTTGCTCCCAGCTTTCATCTCCACTTCTTAATTTTTAATAGTTATATATTATAAGATTTAATGTCTATTGAAATTGTCTATTATGTTTTTGTTATTAAGCTTACACTTACCTTACGTTTTAACTGTAATTACTGCAGGAAAAAATCTTGGTTTTATTCAGATATGTCCTATTCCAGTTATTTTGCAGTAGCTTCTCCAATCTGAGGGGTTTATTTTAACTCTTGAGTTTTGAGGAGTTTTCATATGAAGTGTTCATCAGATGTGTATGGAGAATATGGGAGTTCTGATTTTGTTTTTCATTGTATAAGGGATCCTGAAGCACTTTTTTTTTTTTTAACATCTTTATTGGAGTAAAATTGCTTTACAATGCTGTGTTAGTTTCTGCTTTATAACAAAGTGAATCAGTTATACATATACATATGTTCCCATATCTCTTCCTTCTTGCATCTCCCTCCCTCACACCTCCCTATCCCACCCCTCTAGGTGGTCAAAAACCACCTAGCTGATCTTGCTGTGCTATGCGGCTACTTCCCACTAGCTATCTATTTTACGTTTGGTAGTGTATATACGTCCATGCCACGCTCTCACTTTGTCCCAACTTACCCTTCCCCCTCCCAATATCCTCAAGTCCATGCTCTAGTAGGTCTGTGTCTTTATTCCCGTCTTACCCTTAGGTTCTTTATGAACCTTTTTTAATTTTTTTCTTAGATTCCATATATATGTGTTAGCATACGGTATTTGTTTTTCTCTTTCTGACTTACTTCACTCTGTATGACAGACTCTAGGTCCATCCACCTCACTACAAATAACTCAATTTCGTTTCCTTTTATGGCAGAGTAATATTCCACTGTATATATGTGCCACATCTTCTTTATCCATTCATCTGTTGATGGACACTTAGGTTGCTTCCATGTCCTGGCTATTGTAAATAGAGTTGCAATGAACATTTGGTACATGACTCTTTTAGAATTATGGTTTTCTCAGGGTATATGCCCAGTAGTGGGATTGCTGGGTCATATGGTAGTTCTATTTTTAGTTTTTTAAGGAACCTCCATACTGTTCTCCATAGTGGCTGTATCAATTTACATTCCCTAGAGAAGAGCTAACACCTATCCTTCTCAAACTCTTCCAAAATATAGAAGAGGGAAGAACACTCCCAAACTCATTCTATGAGGACACCATCACCCTGATACCAAAACCAGACAAAGATGTCACAAAGAAAGAAAACTACAGGCCAATATCACTGATGAACATAGATGCAAAAATCCTCAACAAAATACTAGCAAACAGAATCCAACAGCACATTAAAAGGATCATACACCATGATCAAGTGGGGAAAATTCCAGGAATGCAAGGATTCTTCAATATACGCAAATCAATCAACGTGATACACCATATTAACAAATTGAAGGAAGAAAACCATATGATCATTTCAGTAGATGCAGAGAAAGCTTTCAACAAAATTCAATACCCATTTATGATAAAAACCCTGCAGAAAGTAGGCATAGGGGGAACTTTCCTCAACATAATAAAGGCCATATATGACAAACCCACAGCCAACATCATCCTCAATGGTGAAAAACTGAAACCATTTCCACTAAGATCAGGAACAAGACAAGGTTGCCCACTCTCACCACTCTTATTCAACATAGTTTTGGAAGTTTTAGCCACAGCAAACAGAGAAGAAAAAGAAATAAAAGGAATCCAAATTGGAAAAGAAGTAAAGCTGTCACTGTTTGCAGATGACATGATACTATACATAGAGAATCCTAAAGACGCTACCAGAAAACTACTAGAGCTAATCAATGAATTTTGTAAAGTAGCAGGATACAAAATTAATGCACAGCAATCTCTGGCATTCTTATACACTAATGATGAAACATTTGAAAGTGAAGTCAAGAAAACACTCCCATTTACCATTGCAACAAAAAGAATAAAATATCTAGGAATAAACCCACCTAAGGAGACAAAAGACCTGTATGCAGAAAATTATAAGACACTGATGAAAGTAATTAAAGGTGATACAAATAGATGGAGAGATACACCATGTTCTTGGATTGGAAGAATCAACATTGTGAAAATGACTGTACTACCCAGAAGCACGTTTGAGCATATTTTTGGTTGCCATTTCTCTTGACTTGTATCTTGTCTGGGTCTAATATCTTGAGCCACACATTCCCTGAGAATCTTGTAGAAATTGCTCCTTTTCTTCTGACAGTGAATGTGGCTTTGAAGAAGTCGGAAGTCAGCCTAAACGCTTTCCTCCTTGAATTTAATGTGTCATTTAAACTGGAATTACTAAAGACTGCTTTCCTTTTGGATTTCAGTGACAATCAGAATTTGGCTCAGTGGATGGTTCTTTTTCAAGGATTTGTCTTTGCAAAGCAGGTCATTTCTGCTGTATTTCTAACAGAGTTTTCTCTTCACCCTCCACACACCCATTTATTTATTTTTTTCTTTTCACCAAAATTCGACCATTTGTATGTACAAACTTTTGGAATACCTTCCTTTATAGTTCTAATCACAAAAAAATGCTGAATAAATGTTAGCAGATTAGTGTGCAGATAGAGCACAATAAGAGTACATTACTTTTAAGGAACACCACAGATTTAGAAATAAACACACAAATCAGTCGCTGCCTTTATGGATACCGGCCTCTTAAAAGCAGAGCCTCTGTGACATTGTATCTGGGATACGCAGGAGCTTGTCTGATTTTGAGATATACTGTTGCCCTCTATCATCCTGCAGTCAGGAGAATTTCAAATGTGAATTAAGGTTAATCTGTTCAGATTTTTTGAGGAGAAAAAACACAAGTCTCTCAGAATATACCAGATGGTTTATTTAACCATTTATTTAAACCGCTGAAATTAATGGGGATGGTCTTTTGTTTAGGAAAACTTCTTTAATGTTTATGATTTAACATCCTCTCCTACACTGACCAGGCACTGGCTGACATAAGTTTAGTGAAAAATTGCCAGTTATTTTAATTTATGAATTGCTAGTACTAGCAGAATGTGTAGCACAGATGTTACTCAATATTAGAAGGACATTTTTAACATATTTTTTCTACATGATCAAAGACTATTGTAGAAGGAGAAGCTTAAAACTCAGTTCCACAAGCTATTCTGCATCCTCCTTGTTACACTGTGATATTTGCAAAAAGGCAATCTGAAGGTGTAAGATGCATAGTGTTCCCTAACTTTTCTTCTTAAAAACAATATTGCATTCTAAAATGCTGGGGACATAGTTTATCTTTTTCTTTTTGAAAGATTTGTTGTAGATTCAATGCAACAACAAAAATATATTATACACTTACCCTGTTCTAAGAACAAGACTGGACACTGGTATCATAGGTAACTCATTTGTTTAGAAGGGGATGGCTGTTGATTTTTAAGTGAATTTATAAAATCACAGAAAATAATTAGACATGAAAGGTGAATCTAGTGTAAGTCCCTTATTTTACAAAATGCAAATATATTTTTCTTCATACTATAGAAAGTCTAATACAAGTTTTGTTTTTTGTTTTTTTTTTTTTTTTGGTGCGCGGGCCTCTCACTGTTGTGGCCTCTCCCGTTGCGGAGCACAGGCTCCGGACGCGCAGGCTCAGCGGCCATGGCTCGCGGGCCCAGCCGCTCCGCTGCATGTGGGATCTTCGCGAGCCGGAGCACGAACCTGTGTCCCCTGCATTGGCAGGCGGACTCTCAACCACTGCGCCACCAGGGAAGCCCTACAAGTTTTTAAAATTGGGCAAAAGCAATGACTTACTTCATCCTTCCTTCAATAAGTGGAAAACAAAGATTAATTGAGCTTGCAACAAGATAGTAACCAAGCTCCTTATCCCAATTTCTTTTTTCTTTACTCTTAAGTTTCTATATCTGTGGCTTATAGTAGCATTTATCAGATGCTTCATGCAACTGACATTCTAGCGAATAATCCTATTGTTCCCTGCAGGACAGGCTGATAATAGCAACACTGTTTCTATGTAATAATGTATTATACCAGAAAGCTTGTCATCAACTTTTACAGATTCATTAGGAGCCCAGATTTGAGCTTGACTTCTTCATTTATTGGGCTTTTCTTAGGAATGTCTATTGCAGTAGTGAGTCAAGGAAATAATTTCCCATTGCTAGGTTGTTTTATGTTTGTTTTGTTTTAAAGAAAGAATGTTCCTTCTAGGATTCTGAAAAGTCTAAAACGCGGAATTTTTCTCCAGGGTCTCAATTCATTCTGTTCATTGTCGTTTGAGTGGAAAGAAGTTTCTGGTTATGTGGCTGGAAAAAAAAAAAACTATATATATATTATAAACAAAATATATCTATATCTATATATTTTGTTTGTTTGTTTCTGTAGGAAGTTTGCCTGTTGACAGATAAGCATAAGTAGACCCGTCTCATCTGAACTGCCATCTTTGTAAGGATGGGGAAGGGAATCCCCTCTTTTTTTTTTTTTTTTTTTTTGCGGTGCGCGGGCCTCTCACTGCTGTGGCCTCTCCCATTGCAGAGCACAGGCTCCGGACACACAGGCTCAGCGAGCCCGCTTCGCGGCGTGTGGGATCCTCGCAGACCGGGGCACGAACCCATGCCCCCTGCATTGGCAAGCGGACTCTCAACCACTGCGCCACCAGGGAAGCCCGGAAATCCCCTCTTTGCAAGACAATAAAGAGATGGCTAAAGATGATAAGCAAAACACCAGATTTGACCACCTCTTAGAATCATGTTTTCCACAAGCTCTTTCACATGTTTCAAGAATAAAGAAATTTGTTCGGACACATTAATGTTTGTAAAGTCTCTTGACCCTTTTTCTAGGACAGTGCAAATTCTTCTACGTTTTTCTTCAAATTTCTTCAAAAAGATATGAGCTCCTGTTAATTCTAATCCCCTTCCCCCTGCCTTACAATGTCTCACTCTCAAGATAATATTCTCAACCACAATACTAACTTGGAGCATGTAGAAGGAGGTAGCAATATATACTCACCCATTCATTCTTTGTTCTTTCAACAAATATTTACTGAGTGCCGATTATTCACCAGACACATTCAACATACATGAATTAAAATATGCTCCCTGCACTCAAGCATCTCAAAATCCAGTCTATGTGTAATTAATTCCAAGAAATAGGTTAATTACACCGAGAGAATGCTTTTTAAAAGTACTTTTTATCTTAACTCTGTATGATTTTTATAGTAAAAAGTGATATCTTTCCAGCTAAGAAGAGGATGTAGGTAGTGTTGACTGAAAAAAATGCACAACATAAAAGTTGAGAATTATGTTTTATTTGGTGGACTTGCTGAGGACTTAAGCCCAGGAAGCAGCATCTCAGACAGCCCTGAGGGACAGCTTTGAAGAGGTGAGGGAGGAGACGGGTTACTTAGGAGTTTTTGCAACAAAAACCAGTTAATCAGAACATCAAAAGATTACTGTTAAATAGAGAAAAACAGACATCTCAAGTTAATAAATTTAGTGCTTTTCTATGTATGGGAAGATGCAAGAGTCTGGGCATATTGAAATCATTCCTTTACTATGCACTTTAACCATCTAGGGCCAGTATCCTGTTTTTCTCCATCCTGAATCCCCTCAGGGTGCACAGTTGGGGGCGGCTTCAATGGCTGATGGCTTGATGGCTGCAATATCCTTTATTGACTGATAGGGCAGGTGACATTTTTCACCCACGGTAGTCATCCTTTCAATTCCTCTAAGATACTGGACAATTTACAGTTTTGGAATGTTCTGAACGAAGAATGAGAATGTACAAAGTCAATTCAGCTTACAGTAGTGTCTAACTAGTAGTAGGCTTACATGTGTATGGGGTTTACATACTGGGAGGCATCTATGAGAATGAGGTTCACCACAAAAGATCCTAGGCAAATCCTTGATTCCAAACTTGTTTTAAAAGTCAAGAAAAAAAGTTACCTTGATTAGTGCTGTCAGGTACTGTGCTCTTGCAGAAACTCAGAAAATGGATTCAGCAACTTAATTAAGCCTTCACAGGAGAGCACATACAAACTAGGTAATTTCTGGACAGTAAGATTTCCTTCCCAGTTGGGTTCTAACTCACATCAATATCTTAGGCTACTTCAGTACCAGAAGGATGAAAGTTTGGTATTTTTGGCTACTATTTAAGTGTTTTAGGCAAACAGCAAAGTGAGGTAGCTGTTTTTTTAAACTAATTTCCAGAACACACAAGAGAAATTGTCATTTCTCAAAAGTCTAAAAGGAGGTCTGCTAACACAGAGTTTTAAAGGGAGAAAGAAGCAAAATCAATGAAGAGAAAGAATTCCGAGATTACTGTTTGAGTGAAGTGTTCTGATTAACACTAAAAATGTAATCCGCTATACACTCACATTTCAGACTGTAGGGTGATTTCACCAGAGAGGTTTCTAAAGCACAGAGTGAGGAAGGCAATCATTTTTTTTTTTTTTAATTCTCAAAATATGAAATGAAATTTTAATGTGGAAGTTTACTATCTCTCTTAAATTTCACAACACAACAGCAGCAGACTTGTGCCTCTGATTGCTGAGATGCAGTTACAGTATCAGTGAAATTTCATCTTCTCCCCAAACTCCACATGCGCCCTTCAACACCATTAATTCAGACCACCCACGGTTGCATGCAGCTCCTTAACTTAGCAATTCCAGTGCTGGTCTTGGTTTTGGTTTGCTGTCAAGTATCTTACTACGGTGTCTTCTTCACCGAAATGTTTCCACATTACAGTGCCCAGGACAAAGCTATTTTGTATGCATAGGAACTTGCTTCAGGACTTTAAACTATTTTCTATTCTACAGCGGTTAATTTTTCATTTATGTAGCACCTTACTGAAGAGTAGTCAACATAGTTAACAATACATTGTGCAACAATAAATATTTTACTGGGTATTTAATCTCCACAAGTTAAAAGCCTTATTTTCTGTGTGGATCTGTATACAGTGAGAATTGTTAACATTTTGTGAATGCAGTTTTAATAATATGCTCTATAATGGCTATCAAACAAAGGACCTGTACTTTAATAGGCACTCCAGACATTAACTGCCATTTCTGCCCAACTCGGTAAACTCTCATAAAGGTATTTTATGAGCAGAGGTTTATTTTTTTTGAGAAGATATATTACACAGATTTCATCAGTACATAAAAATGTTATCCTGGGAACACTGGATGATTCATCTGTTTCTAAATTATAGCACACTCCTGTCACTTTCACATGAGATCATTCTAATTTAAAAAAGTATATATACATATAATAGTTTGGATAGGGTCATGTTTCACACTTCATTCCATTTGAATTAATGATGTTATTTACTTGGAACTTGATTGTATACTAGCCTCGCATTCTACGAGGTAGTTCATAAGAGGCAGCCAACATAATAAAGAAGGAAAATGTTATTTACTCTCTGAATTCTCAGGAGCTTGGTGTAAATTCTGCCCAATAAAATGTGTTTAACTTGTTTCTGTATTCCTTTAAGGCTCAATATACAGGAGCTGGCAGCAGGAGTGCTGAGAGTCACAGCCTTTGTAGGATTTCACTCCTGAGCACCCGCAGTGCTTGCCCTTGATCTGGGAAACAAACGTATCCTCAGCTCTGGAACTCCTTGATCTAAGAAACAAAACTGTCCCCTACCATGGACCTTCAGCTTCAAGAGTTTGGCTCTTGCCTTCCTAGCCCCAGGAGAGGCCAAAAATATCACATAGCAAGCATTCACTTGAGTTCTTCACAATAAATATTTTCTCAGAGCAGCTCTATGCATTAAATGAGAAGTATGTACCAAACAAAAATCCCTGTGTTTCTAGAAATAATTAATTTGGCATTCATCAACTAAATCTAAGCCTTGACATAAGCCTAGTGCAAGGCCAGAGTACCCATATATTTGGTGGAAGTGGTCATGTAATCCAAGGGTTAGCAGGAATAGAACGACTGACATCAGAACAGCAAGGCCGTAGGGAAGAGTGAGTCTTCTCTTGGTGTATTTTTCAACCTTAAGAGCTCCCTGCCATACGTTTGCCATCAAAGGAAACAGTCTGGAGTTGAGCAGCAAGCCTAGTTAAAGCCAAGTACCTCAGGCCTTATTAAATTGTTAATAAGCTTGCGGATCTGTGGTTGCCACAGTTCAGGGGTTGAAGGAAGGAAACTTTCCAGGGCCCTCTGGCTTTGTCTCAGTTCTGGGGCCCCAGTAGCATTTTAAGTTACATTTTCAAATGCCCAAGAGCCATATGCAGGAACCTGTACTCCAGAGGCTGTAATTGACCAATGTGAAGTTTGAAATTAACTTCTTATAATGGAGGAAAGCTATGAGAATCAGCAAACCTGAATTGTGCTGGGAAATCCTGGGTAAACCCCTTGAACAATTTGGGTCTCAATTTCTCCATTTTATATAACTCAGATGCATACAGGAGTAACTTGACCTTTAGAAGTCAAATTAAATACAGTAAAACAGGACATAATATTGAAACAGAGTGGGGCCCTGTGGGGCTCCCAGGCACTGAAACCAAGTGGGGCCTGGGCATGGAGGCCTCCTTTTGTCCACCATTTCTTATAGGCAAGACTCCAGCCTCCATGACCTTCCCTGACTTCCAAAGGGTGGATTTGAACTGTTGCTAATCAAAGGAGGAGCAGCCATGAAACCACTTGAGGCAAGATTGAAGGGGCCAGAGAAGCTCATGAGATTAAGAGATGAGATGCTCACACCCTAATCTTGTCAGAGACACCACCTTTGAACCACGGCTATAAAACCCTTCATCACATCCTCTGGGGTGGAGACACATAGTTTTTCAAGGCAGAAGCCTGGTGTGTCTCCCTTTGCCTGGCAAAGCAATAAAGCTATCCTTTTCTACTTCACCCAAAACTCTGTTTCCGAGATTTGATTTGGCACATTTGATTCGGTGTACAGAGAGGCTGAGAGGCTGAGCTTTTGGGTAATGCTATGATCTGATTGTTTTTTTCCCTCCCAAATTCATATTTTGAAATCCTAAAGCCCAGGGTGATGGTGTTAGGAGGTGGGACCTTTGGGAGTTTATTAGGTCATGAGGGTGGAGCTCTCATAATGGGATTAGTGCCTTTATAAAATATGACTCAGAGAATTAGCTAGTCCCTTCCACTGTGTTAGGATACAATGTGTGGCCAGGGAGAGGTCCCTCACATGACCATGCTGACACCCTGGTCTTGGACTTCCCAACATCCAGAAGTGTGGAAAAATAAATTTCTGCTATTTATAAGCTAACCAGTCTGTGGTATTTAGCACATATGGACTAAGACAGGGCTCTTCTAAGCTTATGTTTCTGTCATTCTTTATTAAGATTTCAGGGAGGATAGAGTAGCTTGCATTGTCCTTCAAATCCTGCTTAACTGGTTGTCTGTAATTATCCACCACTCATCTGAGCTGTTCTATATTGAAACTGACATAGAATTCAGCCCCTTTGTCTTTTTATCCACAAAATATCCATAATTACAGTTTAATGAAATAAAGATAATTAAACAATTACCACCTCTCAAAAAAAAATAATAAATGCAAACAAAGTAAGCACTCTAAGACCTTTTTGTGTAGAGCAGAATTTAGTGACTATTTGGGGAGATAGAGAGGACTTACATTTCAGCAACACTCACAACTTTAGGTTGATTATTGGGCCTTCCTGTCCTTAAGAAATCCCTTAGCAGCTGTTTATGGCAATCTGAGTTCCAGCTCTTAGCAATGTTGCTCTCTCTTTCCTCAGTCCACCTTGTCCCTGCCTGCTCAAGAGGCCAAACATTTTTTTTTTTTTTTTGCATGTAGACCTACTCATAACCTAAGCTCAGCATCCTGTGGTATATCCAAAACTTCATAATATTTTCTTCCTAACAATGGTCCATATGTTCCAGGTCTCACTATTTCTTCCTCCTAAACTGGGAAGAAAGATACATTTATTTATTTCTACAATAACTTGATTTTAAATGTTGTTTCTACTCTCTTTTCCTGTCTCATGTAATATGAGAATCTGAAACTGAATTATTTTTAAGGTTCGTACCTATGCTAGAAAGAAATGAAATACTTCAACACTGTATAGATTTGAAATACTTTTGAATGGGCCAAATCTTTATGCTTATGATGAAGAGACAGTAACAGCTCCAATGGCTAGGAGAAGAGTGGATGGGGAATGATGAAGATTTGAAGTGCGTATGTGGCCATGCAGTGGCAAGAGAGAGGGTCAAGAGGCCCTCTGTAGGCCGGCATTTATGGTTTAGAAATAAAGTACATGATTGGTGGGATTGATGCTGGGTATTTCTCCACTGATCAATAAAAGATATTTTCCCCTCAGTTATGAAGATCAAATTAGGTGTGACAAGGCAAAAAGTGTTGCCACTCGATGGCAACCCAAGAGCCCCTTCATGCTATCCTTATTTTGCTGAATTTGTCATGATTAAGTGTTTGATAATCAATTTTATAAATCTAGAGCTAGAATACTCAAGGTAGGATAACCTAATTCACAGTATGCTCAAGTATAACCCCAAGTACGAATTTGTGAATTTATAAGGGAAATCATTCTGTTTATTCAGATGCCATGTAGGTCTTTGCTCTTAGTTATAGCATGTTGGTTTTAAAGTGTCATTCTCAGAGGCAACATTATTTTTCTTATTTGCAATTACTTCAGGACCAGCTTAATGTAACTCACTATTTATAAAAGAAAAAATTGAAGATCAGCGAGATATAATAAAGTCAGATTTAAATTAAGTGTGTTGACTGTAAATTTAGCTCTCTTTTCACTATGCTAAACTGCAAGTTTTTCTTTTTAACTGAAAGTTTGAATGCAGCAAATAAATATAAAAAATTCTTGCACTGTAACATAATAGAACAATATGTTCTTAAAATTATTTTGTTCACCCTGTTGTGAGAGACTAAATGCCTAAAAATAGTTTTAAATATAATAAAATTTAAATACTAATCTTTTCTATTTTTCCTTTAGAATAACACTTTTTTTTGTGTGTGTGTGTGTTACGCGGGCCTCTCACTGTTGTGGCCTCTCCCGTTGCGGAGCACAGGCTTCAGACGCGCAGGCTCAGCCGCCATAGCTCACGGGCCCAGCCGCCCCACGGCACGTGGGATCCTCCCGGACTGGGGCACAAACCCGTGTCCCCTGCATCGGCAGGCGGGCTCTCAACCACTGCGCCACCAGGGAAGCCCTAGGATACACTTTTTAAAGTAAATTTGATATTGTAATGCCTGCACTTTGAAATTATGTTAGCATTTGGTTGCATAAAGCGTTTTTCAATTCAACATGAATAAAACCATTGGAACAGAGTGTTGTAAATAAGAATGACAGTTGAAGGCAGCCTGATATATAATGGATCATTTCTTAATAAAATAAAAACTTAAAAAAATTTGGATTTGACCATTAAAAGCACCAAATATGACGATCAAGGATAGCAAGGATTTATTTTGTCATCAGGTGTCCCTTCTCACTTTTGTTTATTTTTTCTTATCATAAACTGCTAAGTTTATTTTTTCCCTTGTTTTAAATATTTCAAGGGGTTTCACTTCTTCAAATTTTGTTATTAGAGACACTTCCACGGGCTAATAGATTTCACTGCCAGGAGTTTGGTTTTTTTTTCATAAAATTTAGCTTGTATATTTTTTCTTTTCTTTTTTTAAATTTCACCCCATTACTCAAAGTCATATTATCTTTTAGCTTGCTAAATAATTTCTCTTCTGCTTTGGTGTTTACACCATCAGCTATCAGTAGGCAGTTATCTTGTCCTTCTGGTAGTCTTTGCCTGACCCACCCATGTACATTTAATTCTGTTAATCTCTCCTCATGAATCAATCACCTCAGCCCTCTATCATTCTTTCTGCATGTCTTTGAGCATGTTCCAATGTGTATACTTATTCTGATGATAGGGGACCCAAAATGAAACACTATTTCACTGTGTCTTAGGTTGTATATAGAGAGAATCATTTATTTTTTGCCTTCAATGATATATTTATTTTATATAAATACATGATTTCCTGGTAAATTGTGTATAAATTCAATGGTTATACAATAAATTATATTTCAAGTGCAGCTGTTCTGTACTGATTTTTTTTTTTTTTTAGTAAAGCCAAATAAAAATTGCTTTGTGTGTGTGTGTGTAGAGGGGAGAGGATTGGAAATCTTCTTTATGTAAATATTTTGGAAACCAGTTGTGGTCAAGATCATTGGAATTAGACAACACCCATGTTTCTTTACAATATCTAATATTTGTAGAGTTTTCAAAGTATTTTTACATACTTTGTCTCATTTTGCCTTCTCAACCCTGTATGAGGTATAGAATACTATTTCCATCTTATGACAAAGAAAGCCAAATATTAGAGAGTCTCATGGACTTGTACTGGATGGTACAGGGGGTAACGGCAGAACCAGATCTTATCAAGGTCTGCTTCTAAATTTAGCAATTTTTAAAATAGGAAGCCTAGTGTAAAAGATTGGGGACAGAATTTGGGGTAATGTAAAACTATTCGGAGTCTTGGTCCTTCCACTGACTCTGGTTCCCATTGCTGCCGATATTCAGCCTCTGTACACCAGTGCAGGATTAAATCTTGGAGACAGAGTTTTAGGTGAAGTAGAAAGAAATAGCTTTATTGCTTTGCCAGCCAAAGAGTGCCACACTGGGCTAATGCACTCAAGAATGTTTGTCCCACCCTGGATGGGGTAGTGAGGAGTCTCATAGTATTCAAGGGCAAGATCAGCTCATGGACATTCTTCTGATTGGTTGGTGGTGAGGTAATTGGGAGTCAGCACCATCAACTTTCTGGTTCCAACTTTCTGGGGTCTACATGCTTGTGGGCAGCATACAGTTAACTTCTTCCACCTGCCAAAGAAGGGGGTTTCATTATCTGCCAAACAGCTCAAAGAACATGGCTCAGAATATTATCTATAGTCCTCGAGGAAGAACTAAAGGTCCTTGACTTTGTTTAGTGGCTAAAGTATTATTATTTTGTCTTGCTTGATGTTTTTCCTTCCTTTTTGTATTTTCTCACTTCTCTGATTAAATTTATTCTTTGACTAAAGTTTTTCTACAGACAAAAGGCAGACGGAGAACATGGGTGGGGTTCTCTTCTGGGAAGGACTCGTAGGGTTCTGCTCGGTTACAACATGAGCAAATTGAATAACCTTTGTGACTCTGAATTTTCTCATTCAGAAACGGACAGAATATTCTATACTTCCAAGAGAGAATATCGAGTGTTGGATAAGATAACCAATGAAAAATTTAACTAGCTAGGTAGAAATACACATCACTGATCCTTCCTCTCTTGTTTCCATTGCCCACTACAATGAATATATAAGTTTAGATTTTCTAAAACTTACTCATAGCTGTCTTCTAAGGTCTTGATATGCCTAACAGAGAGGTTTTGTTCAGTGCAATATACATGTCTAATGACCCATGAGAAGGAGATGTAGTTATAGGGAACATATTTATTATTGTTTATTGCATTATCTGATACCTTTGAACTTTAGAGAATACTAACAAAAGTGTCAGCTAAATTTTACCTGGCAGAAACCACTGGTAGTCTAGAACAGTGTTTATTACACTAAGAGGCAGTTATGCAAAGACTTTCCCAGGATACTCCAGGAAAGAATAACTTTAAGTAGTTCTCCCACTTTATAGAAGGAAGGCAGAGCCCACATCCATTCTAGATCCTACTGTGGTACATTGCCATGGAGCATGAAACCACCCAGAGCAGCAAACAATGAGACACATGGAAACACTGGTTAGGAGATGCCCCTTCACTACAACTCAAGGAACCTTAAACACATAGCACTCCCTGCATTTTCCTTGAGATATGCTGGCCCGTATTGGGGCACTCTGAATTCAGAATATATGGAACAGTATAGGTTAGTGACATTTAGTCATATTAATGTAACAGGAGTATTTTACAGAAAATGTTGAACTTTATCTGAGCTTTGTAATTCTGGAAATCATCTATGGTTAAAGAAATCTCCCCTTCCTTTGTATTCTGGGAAACGGCTTACTGCAAAAACCACTCTTTCTCATATGACTGAGATAAGTGATAGGGATAATCTTCTTGTTTACCTAACACAAGCCAGACATAGACCCTCCAAATTTCCATCCTTTGTCTCATAAATGACTAGCTGAACTTTTAGTCTCCACTGAACAATCAGAATAAAATGCTTGTTAACCTGACCTGACCCAACTTCTATAGTTAAGCTTTTCTCCTTCCCATTTGACCTTGAACTTTGACCCACCCTCAGCCTGAGCCAGCATCAGAATAAGGAATGGTTTCTTTTAATGACCCCTTCCCAAAACTGACCACACAGAGCAGCATTCCCTGATCACCTGTCCAATTCATGTTCTTTTCAGCCTTGTTTACTCCTCCCTGTGAAGAAAGCCTTTTTTGCCTGACCCTAGATATGCTTGTCATCTTGTGGTCTGAACCTTCTTGCTGTTGCAATAATCTTTCAAACAGTCTATCCTTTCATAAGTCTGGATTTGTCTTTATTTGACAATACATTGAATAAAACAGATAAAATTTTATGAGATTTCTGTCAGACTTGGCAAGCTTTATTTAATGAGATAGTTAACATATATTTTATTGAATTATATTAAGAAATATTTATTTCAGTTACAGTGAATTCTCACTATTCATAAGAAATGAACTTATTTAAAACTTATGATGAAAAATTTGAGATGTCAGCTTAAAATGGGCAAGAGGGTACATAATTTTTTCAAAAATTATTGTAGGAACTACATGAGCTGAATAATGTGAGGACTTCTGTTCTAACAAATGGAATCTAGGGAAGTAAATCATTGAGAAGATATGGTTTCTATTTCAGGTTTGCTCCCTGAAACCCTTTGATTTATGACTTCTCCCTCTGAGAAATGAGAAGAACATTTGTACACTTTTTGAATACATGTCAAAATGAGTTATTTGAAATCCTTTCTGGGTGAGTGGATAGTGTGTGTGTACGGGGGGGGGGGGGGTGGGGATCCTGCATGCTGGTGAGGTTGGGCTTCTGGGAGCTGAGGCTGGGACTGGGCAGTGGGCAGGACAGTCCTGTAGCTTCAGAGCACAGAGGAAAATAGAATTCAGAACAGAGACCTGTACTAAGATGACCTGGGGAAGACTAGGGGCAGGCTAAATAGGACAGAATGTGCAATCCCGTGGTGGAGATATAAACCAGAGATATTGCCAGATCCAGGAGACATGATCCGCAGGAGGGGCCATGTTTTGGTGGGAAGCTAGGATCTTGTCCACGGACAGAGAGAGATTTATTAAGAGCCTTGAGCTGATTAGGGTATGCCTGAGACCAAAGGATAGAGTAAAATGTTTAGAAATTGCCTTTACATACCAGCTCATACATAATAATGATTCTTCCTGCTTATCCAAGCCCTGCAGCCTCATTTTACCAGATATACATTCAAAAAGTTGTTGCTACTACATTCTAGGGTTTTCATTCTGGTTTTGTTTCCAAAACCAAATTACCTCCCCAAGTGAACATTTTGCAACATATTAACTTGAAATGCATTTATTAATGTTAATTCACTTCTTACCCTTCTCTAAATTTTGCTTTTGCTAAATTACTGGTATCCTTAGGAGGTCTTTGTTGTATTGGTCAGAGTTGGGAAATGTTGGTGAAAGACTACTTACAGAGGTGTGGGCAGGGTAAAGGAATAAATAAGGAATGTTGAGATGCCGAGGGACTGGCAGCAGGGAGAAGCTCTTGTTATCCTGAGTCTGGGGGAAAGGGGTTAGGGAGAGCATGACCAATGATGCTCAGTGAGAGCAGAGGCCTGGAGGAGGCGCTGTGGGCCCCCAGCATAGGATCCAGTAACTGTGGAGGTGCGGCTAGGATCCACAGGAGATGCAGCTTCCAAACATGTGGGAGCAGTGACAAGGAAATACTATGGCCTCTCTCTCTTCCAAGCACTTTTTGACTTCCTGCTGCCGCCCCCTGCCACCCCCCCCACCGCCACCTCACTGGTGCCACAAACTGGAAGCCAGCAGACAAGGGCATACAACAGGGCAGAGAGAGTGGAGGCAGGCAAAGGGAGCCTAATCATCACCAGTACTTCTTAAGGTTGGCTCCCTCATATATTTTATTAACTTAAATACTTTACACACATAAATGTGTGAGTGTGTGTTTGTGTTTGTGTGTGAGAGAGAGATGGTTCTCATTTAAAATTCCCAAATCTCCTTCACTGAATATGATTTGAATATTCTCCTCATCTTGTGTCCCTTTTATGTAGCAAGCTTTTGTGTATTCCAGTTTTTATTAATTTGTGAGACATAATGCTGAATATAAATAACAATTATGGCTAAATATCAATATTTTTATTAAAATAAATATAGAAATTGATTTGGTAGACCTACTCATCTACTAATGTTTTAACTTTATTAAATAATCAAAAATTCTGGCATTGATTTGTTCTTTAAAAATTGTATTTATTACTTCTGATTGGATTAACTTGTTGATATTTTACTTTTTTAAAAAATGATAAATTTCCAGAATTGATTTTGTTTACTCCCATGAAATTAAGCACTGGCTTTTCCTGTCTCCTATCTCCCCCTTCATATCTGTATTCTACATCTTTTCAAAAGGAGTTTTTGTTTTTCAAGGTGATAACAGACAATTTAAATTACTACCGATATTTATATTTGTAAACATGTCTTTTATTAACATATTTTAATAAATATGTTTTCATCTTCAAATAACATTGATCCATTACAGATAAATTTGAAACATGAATTTAATATCTCACTGTGAATTTATTTAACAAATATCTATTTACTGAGCATGATCCTATAAAAGATATTAATGGATAACTAACATTTACTGAATGTTTAACATGTACCAGTGCATTAAAGGAATTATTTCACTTGACCCTCACAATAGCTCTATGAAGCAGGTTTCATTTTTATCATAGTTTTTCATGAGAAACTGAGGCCCAGAGCAGTTAAATGATTTGCCCAGGGTCCCAAGGCTATACAGTCGGTATTTTAAGCCAAAGAGTCTGAGTCCAGAGACCAGGTTTTTAATCATTGTTATCAAACCTGATATTATTTACAAAGAATAATAAAGCACTTTTTTTGTCTTCAATGATTTTATAGACTATTGGCATAGGCCAGTGATCAACAATCTATAGCTCATGGGCCAAGTCTGATTCACTACCTGTTTTCATAAATAAAGTTTTATTGGATCACAGCCTCGCTCACTTGTTTATATATTTCCCATGGTTGCTTTTGTGCTACAAAGGCAAGTTGAGTAGTTATGACAAAGACTGTACACCTGCAAGACCTAAAATATTTGCTATCTGGCCCTTTACAAAAAAGTTTGCTAATTGCTGGAATAGATATCTGCAGAATTAACTATAATAGAGGCAGTACCTGTTAGCATTATTTTTTTAAAAAAGTGCAGTTGGACTGCAATGAATGAATGATTAATTGCAGCTTGAAAACATGAGAAGTGGGAAGTTTTTATGGAACTGACATTATGACTTAATCATTGAAAAGTGAGAGGAACCCTAAGCCAGTGCCCTGAAGGGAAGAGCAGGTACCATGAATCTCATCCCCTGTGGAAGAAAATTGGGGCAGTAATTTTGTTCATTTCCTCCCCATCACTACTTTTGCTACACCAATAGTCCCAAAGTATTTCCAGCTTTGTCTCTCAAGACCAAGAAATTCTATTAATACATTGTCTCATTGTTTTCACCAAAGTGTTCCAAAGTTGGACAGGCAGGTAGAGCTCTTCTCCCTTTACTGAAGATCCCAATACTATCAACATGGAGGCAGAACAACCCTGCTATTCCCAAGGTTGTATTTTTTTCTAGTTCTACACTGACGATTCTATTTCTAGGACATGCACATCTTCTGCTTCTGACTATGCTGCAGCCCAGTGCCCTACTGCTGGCTGAGCCTCAACATGATCTTCCTTCTGCTCCTGAGTGACAGTCCAACAGTTTTTGGTTAATTGAAAAGTTCTTTCTAAACTCAAATTGTTTATTAAGGAATAGATCTCTCTGGAAACTTTTCAAACATTTATGAACATATAATGCAAGACAAAGTGGGCAGTGGGCACACTCAGAAAAGTCATTACCAGAATCACTCGTACAGAGTAGGAAAAAGCCTGAGAGTCAAACATCAGAATTTGAAGGAAATAAAGTGGAAACCAAAGAGACAAGGAAAGGAATGGATCTCTGTAGTTCCTGTGAACTCTTACTTGGGATGCTTACTTGCTCAGAGTGTATACTTGACATATGCAACTTTGACCTCTTCCATTTGGTTTACTATGTATTTATTTCCAGCTCAGCATCAGACATTACTAAATATGCAATGTAAGCCTGATTTACTTTTAAAAAGTTATTACTCTCATTTAAATCAAAGCTATGTGAAACCTAAAAGTAAGTACTTTGTTGAGTAGGGGTGAAAGTCAACAGGATCCAGAAGAAGAAAGCTGAATTGTCAGCAGGAGGGCACTTTGGCTTTAAGTCCAATCACATTTTACTTCTCTGGAAACAAATGAGGGATTGACAGAAAGGCAGTTTCAATTAGGGATAAAACCTAGGAAAATATGGCATAAACCTGGATTCCTGCCAGGACACAAAGGATTTGGGGAATTAGAACATATTTTCTTGACTTATGTATAACCATTCAATAAATCAAGTAAACCTAAGTAACTGATTGGCACTATGGAATTGTAAATATAATTGTAATTCTCAAATTTATTGCTTGTTAGTTCTTGCTATTAAGTATAGTTTTGATTCTTAGCCATTAATTATGTACAAGTCAATGAAAGATGACTTTTATTATAGGCATCAGATTTTAAATCAAAGAAGAGTGAAACAAAAATGACCACATGCTTGCTCAGTGGGGCTGACAAAATAAGAACCTATTTCCCTCCTGAAACTTAGTTTCTGTCTCAGGCTTCCAAAGCTTAAATCCTACATTTAGCCTTTAATAATGCTCTTTATATATCATTATTCAAGTTTTCTTCAAGCTTAATATAGACTCAAATCGTCTATGGCCTCTGTTTTTAGGTCTCCTGTGTGAAGATCCATATGAATAACTATAGCTTCCTATGACCTCAATTCCTACCTGACCCATCTGTAGTTCCCCAGAAGTCCCCAGAAGTCTCCAATTATTCACCTTGTCAAAGTGAACTTCCTCCATTCCCCTTGTTATTAAATGCTTAACAAAAAGTAGAAATAGGTTGCTTTTTTTATAAAAGTCTAAAAAATTTTTTTTAAAAATTTACAAAAGCATTTCATTTTCATAGTTGAACTGCATTACAGAAACAACAAAAATTGCAACTTTTATCAGCCTCACTGGTGCACTTAATAGCCACAGAAAACCATTCCCTTTATTTGTCTGTCTTTCATGATAAACTACCTGAAGTCAAGAAGAGGGTCTGGAGAGAGACCTTCAAGATGGCGGAGGAGTAAGACGTGGGGATCACCTTCCTCCCCACAAATACATCAGAAATACATCTACATGTGGAACAACTCCTACAGAACACCTACTGAACGCTGGCAAAACACCTCAGACTTCCCAAAAGGCAAGAAACTCCCCACATACCCGGGTAGGGCAAAAGAAAAAAGAAAAAAACAGAGACTAAAGAATAGGGACGGGACCTGCAACAGTGGGAGGGAGCTGTGAAGGAGGAAAGGTTTCCACACACTAGGAAGCCCCTTCACTGGCGGAGACTGCGGGTGGCAGAGAGGGGAAGCTTCGGAGCCACAGAGGAGAGTGCAGCAACAGGGGTGCGGAGGGTAAAGCGGAGAGATTCCCGCACTCACCAGCCCGAGAGGCTTGTCTGCTCACCTGCCAGGGTGGGCGGGGGCTGGGAGCTGAGGCTCGGGCTTCAGAGGTCAGATCCCAGGGAGAGGACTGGGGTCAGCTGCGTGAACACAGCCTGAAGGGGGCTAGTGCACCCCACCTAGCCGGGAGGGAGTCCTGGAAAAGTCTGAAACTGCCTAAGAGGCAAGAGACCATTGTTTCGGGGTGTGAAAGGAGAGGGGATTCAGAGCACTGCCTAAATCAGTTCCAGAGATGGGCATGAGCTGCGGCTATCAGTGTGGACACCAGAGACAGGCATGGGACACTAAGGCTGCTGCTGCTGCCACCAAGAAGCCTGTGTGCAAGCACAGGTCACTCTCCACACCTCCTCTCCCGGGAGCCTGTGCAGCCCGCCACTGCCAGGGTCCTGTGATCCAGGGACAACTTCCCTGGGAGAACACACGGTGCCTCAGGCTGGTGCAACATCATGCTGGCCTCTGCCGCTGCAGGCTTGCCCCGCATCCATACCCCTCCCTCCCCCGACCCGACTGAGTCAGAGCCCCCTAATCAGCCACTCCATCCTGTCTGACCAAAGAACAGACTCCCTCCAACGACCTACATGCAGAGGAGGGGCCAAATCCACAGCTGAACCCCAGGAGCTGTGCAAACGAAGAAGAGAAAGGGAAATCTCTCCCAGCAGCCTCAGGAGCCGTGGATTATAACTCCACAATCAACTTGAGTACCCTGCATCTGTGGAATACGTGAATAGACAACGAATCATCCCAAAATTGAAGCGGTGGCCTTTGAGAGCAACTGTAGACTTGGCGTTTGCTTTCTGCATCTAATTTGTTTCTGGTTTTATGTTTATCTTAGTTTAGTGATAAGAGTTTATTATCATTGGTAGATTTGTTTATTGTTTTGGTTGCTCCCTTTCTTTATATATATATATATATATATATTTACTTTTTCTCTTTTTGGAGTGTGTATGTGTATGCTTCTTTGTGTGATTTTGTCTGTATACCTTTGCTTTTACCATTCGTCCTAGGGTTCTGTCTGCCTGTTTTTTCTGTTTTTTTTTAGTATAATTTTTAGCTCTTGTTACCATTGGTGGATTTATTTTTTGGTTTGATTGCTCACTTCTTTCTTTTTTTTTTTTATTACTTTTTAATGTTTTTTATTTTTAATATATTTTTAAATTTTTTATTTAATAACTTTATTTTATTATTTTTCCTTCTTTCTTTCTTTCTTTCTTTCTTTCTTTCTTTCTTTCTTTCTTTCTTTCCCTTTCTTTCTTTCTTTCTTTCTTTCTTTCTTTCTTTCTTTCTTTCTTTCTTTCTTTCTTTCTTTCTTTCTTTCTTTCTTTCTTTCTTTCTTTCTTTCTTTCTTTCTTTCTTTTCTTCTCCCTTTTCTGCTGAACTGTGTGGCTGACAGGGTTTTCATGCTCCAGCTGGGTGTCAGGCCTGTGCCTCTGAGGTGGGAGAGCCAAGTTCAAGACATTGGTCCACCAGACACCTCACAGCTCCATGTAATATCAGATAGCAAAGGCTCTACCAGATATCTCCATCTCCATCTCAACGCTAAGACCCACCTCCACTCAATGACCAGCAAGCTACAGTGCTGGACACCCAATGCCAAACAACTAGCAAGACAGGAAGACAACCCCACCAATTAGCAGAGAGGCTGCCTAAAATCATAATAAGGTCACAGACACCCCAAAACACACCAACGGATGCGGTTCTGCTCACCAGAAAGACAACATTCATCCTCATCCACCAGAACACAGGCACCAGTCCCCTCCACCAGTAAGCCTACACAACCCACTGAACCAACTTTAGCCACAGGGAGCAGACACCAAAAACAATGAAAACAATGAACCTGCAACCTGCAGAAAGGAGACCCCAAACACAGTAAGTTATGGGAAATGAGAAAACAGAGAAGCACACAGCAGATAAAGGAGCAAGGTAAAAACCCACCAGACCAAACAAATGAAGAGGAAATAGGCCCTCTACCTGAAAAAGAATTCAGAGTAATCACAGGAAAGTTGATCCAAAATCTTGGAAATAGAATGGAAAAAATACAAGAAACATTTAACAAGGACCTAGAAGAACTAAAGAGCAAACAAACAATGAATAATACAATAAATGAAAAATTCTCTAGAAGGAATAACAGAATAACTGAGGCAGAAGAATGGATAAATGGCCTGGAAGATAAAATAGTGGAAATATCTACTGCAGAGTCAAAAAATAGAAAAAGGAATGAAAAGAATTGAGGGCAGTCTCAGAGACCTCTGGGACAACATTAATCTCACCAACATTCGAATTATAGGGGTCCCAGAAAAAGAAGAGAAAAAGAAAGGGACTGAGAAAATATTTGAAGAACTTATAGTTGAAAATTTCCCTAATATGGGAAAGGAAACAGTCAATCAAGTCCAGGAAGCACAGAGAGTCTTATACAGGATAAATCCAAGGAGAAACACACCAATACACATATTAATCAAACTATCAAAAATTAAATAACAAAGAAAAAATATTAAAAGCAGCAAGGGAAAAACAACAGATAACATACAAGGGAACCCCCATAACATTGACAGCTGATCTTTCAGCAGAAACTCTGCAAGTCAAAAGGGAGTGGCAGGACATATTTAGAGTGAGGAAAGGGAAAAACCTACAACCAAGATTACTCTACCCGGCAAGGATCTCATTCAGATTCGACGTAGAAATTAAAAGCTTTACAGACAAGTAAAAGCTAAGAGAATTCAGCACTACCAAACCAGCTTTACGACAAATGCTAAAGGAACTTCTCTAGGCAGGAAACACAAGAGAAGGAAAAGACCTACAATAACAAACCCAAAACAATTAAGAAAATGCTCATAGGAACATACATATTGATAACTACCTTAAATATAAATGGATTAAGTGCTCCAACCAAAAGACATAGACTAGCTGAATGGATACAAAAACAAGACCCATATATATGCTGTCTACAAGAGACCCACTTCAGACCTAGGGACACATACAGACTGAAAGTGAGGGGATGGAAAAAGATATTCCATGCAAATGGAAATCAAAAGAAAGTTAGAGTAGTAATTCTCATATCAGACAAAATAGACTTTAAAATAAAGTGTACTACAAGAGACAAAGAAGGACATTACATAATGATCAAGGGATCAATCCAAGAAGAAGATATAATAATTGTAGATATTTATGCTACCAACATAGGAGCACCTCAATACATAAGGCAAATGCTAACAGCCATAAAAGGGGAAATTGACAGTAACACAATCACAGTAGGGGACTTTAACACCCCACTTTCACCAATGGACAGATCATCCAAAATGAAAATAAATAAGGAAACACAAGCTTTAAATGATATGTTAAATAAGATGGACTTAATTGATATTTATTGGACATTCCATCCAAAACCAACAGAATACACTTTCATCTCAAGTGCTTATGGAACATTTTCCAGGATAGGTCATATCTTGGGTAACAAATCAAGCCTTGGTAAATTTAAGAAAATTGAAATTGTATCAAGTATCTTTTCCAACAACAACACTATGAAACTAGATATCAATTACAGGAAAAATCTCTTAAAAATACAAACACATGGAGGCTAAACAATACACTACTAAGTAACCAAGAGATCACTGAAGAAATGAAAGAGGAAATAAAAAAATACCTAGAAACAAATGACAATGAAAACACAAAGACCCAAAACTTATGGGATGCAGCAGAAGCAGTTCTAAGAGGGAGTATATAGCAAAACAATCCTACATCAAGAAACAAGAAACATCTCAAATAAACAATCTATCCTTACACCTAAAGCAATTAGAAAAACAAAGAACAAAAAAGCCTCTAAGTCAGCAGAAGGAAATAAATCATAAAGGTCAGATCAGAAATAAATGATATAGAAACAAAGAAAACAATAGCAAACATCAATAAAACTAAAAGTTGGTTCTTTGAGAAGATAAACAAAATTGATAAACCTTTAGCCAGACTCATGAAGAAAAAACGGGAGAGGGCTGAAATCAATAAAGTTAGAAGTGAAAAAGAAGAAATAACAACTGACACTGCAGAAATACAAAGGATCATAAGAGACTACTACAAGCTACTATATGCCAACAAAATGGACAACCTCTAGGAAATGGACAAATTCTTAGAAAAGTACAACCTTCCAAGACTGAACCAGGAAGAAATAGAAAATATAAACAGACCAATCACAAACACTGAAATTGAGACTGTGATTTAAAATCTTCCAAAAAACAAAAGCCCAGGAACAGATGGCTTCACAGGAGAATTCTATCAAACATTTAGAGACAAGGTAACACCCATCCTTCTCAAACTCTTCCAAAGTATAGCAGAAGGAGGAACATTCCCAAACTCATTCTACGAGGCCACCATCACCCTGATACCAAAACCAGACAAAGATGTCACAAAGAAAGAAAACTACAGGCCAATATCACTGATGAACACAAATGGAAAAATACTCAACAAAATACCAGCAAACAGAATACAACAGCATGTTAAATGATCCTACACCATGATCACATGGGGTTTATCCCAGGAATGCAAGGATTCTTCAACATATGCAAATCAATCAATGTGATAAACCATATTAACAAATTGAAGGAGAAAAACCATATGGTCATCTCAATAGATGCAGAAAAAGCTTTAGACAAAGTTCAACACCGATTTCTGATAAAAACCCTCCAGAAAGTAGGCATAGAGGGAACTTTCCTCAACATAATAAAGGCCATACATGACAAACCCACAGCCAACTTCATTCTCGATTGTGGAAAACTGAAACCATTTCCTCTAAGATCAGGAAAAAGACAAGGTTGTCCACTCTCACCACTATTATTCAACGTAGTTTTGGAAGTTTTAGCCACAGCAATCAGAGAAGAAAAAGAAATAAAAGGAATCCAAATCGGAAAAGAAGAAGTAAAGCTGTCACTCTTTGCAGATGACATGATACTATACATAGAGAATCCTAAAGATGCTACCAGAAAACTGCTGTAGATAATCAATGAATTTGGTAAAGTAGCAGGATACAAAATTAATGCACAGGAATCTCTGGCATTCCTATACACTAATGATGAAAAATCTGAAAAAGAAATTAAGGAATCAGTCCCATTTACTATTGCAACAAAAGGAATAAAATACCTAGGAGTAAACCAACCTAGGGAGACAAAAGACCTGTATGCAGAAAACTATAAGACACTGATGAAAGAAATTAAAGATGATACAAACAGATGGAGAGATATACCATGTTCTTAGATTGGAAGAATCAACATTGTGAAAATGACTATACTACCCAAAGCAATCTACAGATTCAATGCAATCCCTATCAAACTATCAATGGCATTTTTCACAGAACGTCATGATTTGTGTGGAAGCACAAAAGATCCCGAATAGCCAAAGCAATCTTGAGAAAGAAAAACAGAGCTGGAGGAATCAGGCTCCCTGATTTCAGACTATACTACAAAGCTACAGTAAACAAGACAGTAAGGTACTGGCACAAAAACAGAAATATAGATCAATGGAACAGGATAGAAAGCCCAGGGATAAACCCACGAACATATGGTCACCTTATTTTTGATAAAGGAGGCAAGAATATACAATGGAGAAATGACAGCCTCTTCAATAAGTGGTGCTGGGAAAACTGGGCAGCTACATGTAAAAGAATGAAATTAGAACACTCCCTAACACCATACACTAAAATAAACTCAAAATGGGTTAAAGACCTAAATGTAAGGCCAGACACTGTAAAAGTCTTAGAGGAAAACATAGGCAGAACACTCTATGACATAAATCACAGCAAGATCCATTTTGACCCACCTCCTAGAGAAATGGAAATAAAAACAAAAATAAACAAATGTGACCTAATGAAACTTAAAAGCTTTTACACCTCAAAAGAAACCATAAACAAGATGAAAAGACAGCCTTCAGCATGTGAGAAAATATTTGCAAATGAAGCAACTGACAAAGAATTAATCTCCAAAATTTACAAGCAGCTCATGCAGCTCAATATCAGAAAAACAAACATCCCAATCAAAAAATGGGCAGGAGATCTAAATAGACATTTGCCCAAAGAAGATATACAGATTGCCAACAAACACATGAAAGGATGCTCAATATCACTAATCATTAGAGAAATGCAAATCAAAACTGCAATGAGATATCACCTCACACCAGTCAGAATGGTCGTCATCAAAAAATTTACAAACAATAAATGCTGGAGAGGGTGTGGAGAAAAGGGAACCCTCTTGCACTGTTGGTGGGAATGTAAATTGATAGAGCTACTATGGAGAACAGTATGGAGGTTCCTTAAAAAACTAAAAATAGAACTACCATACGACCCAGCAATCCTACTACTGGGCATATACCCTGAGAAAACCATAATTCAAGAGTCATGTTCCACAATGTTCATTGCAGCTCTATTTACAATAGCCAGGACATAGAAGCAACATAAATGTCCATTGACAGATGAATGGATAAGGAAGATGTGACACATATATACAATGGAATATTACTCAGCCATAAAAAGAAATAAAATTGAGTTATTTATAGTGAGGTGGATGGACCTAGAGTCTGTCTACAGAGTGAAGTAAGTCAGAAAGAGAAAAAGAAATAGTGTATGCTTATATATATATATATATATATATATATATATATATATGGAATGTGAAAAAAAAAGTAGTTCTGAAGAACCTAGGGACAGGACAGGAATAAAGACGCAGATGTAGAGAATGAACTTGAGGACACAGGGAGGGGGAAGGGTAAGCTGGGATGAAGTGAGAGAGTGGTATTGACATATATACACTACCAAATGTAAAATAGATAGCTAGTGGGAAGCAGCCGCATAGCACAGGGAGATCAGCTTCGTGTTTCGTGACCACCTAGAGGAGTGGGATACGGAGGGTGGGATGGAGACACAAGAGGGAGGAGATATGGGGATATATGTATATGTATAACTGATTCACTTTGTTATAAAGCAGAAACTAACACACCATTGTAAAGCAATTATACTCCAATAAAGATGTTACAAAAAAAAGAATACTGAAAACTGAAAAAAAAAAGAATTAAAATATGTAAAGACTCTGTCTCATACCTGTTTTTGCCTAGCTATGATCTATATTTTGCATTTTACTTTCTCTCTCCCCACTTCCCTTGGCTCCCAGAGAGAGAGTAAAGTTAAAGTTCTATAACGTGAAAATTAAAGTGAAAAAGAGTTGAGATAAAGGACTCCCCATAAAGCTTGGACCAGGCTAGGACACTGACTGGTAGATGAGACTTCACTGCCAGTTCCTGGTTTGGTCTCATGACCTTGGATTTCTCCACTCATTCCCTGCATGTACAGGGCTCCCTGTCATCAACTAGACACACAGTTGAATTTGAAGTATGTGATTCATCTCCACTCCCCATCTTGGATCTTTCTGCTACAACATCACGACCAAGGCAAAGGACTGTGTATTAAGAAAGCACAACCACATCAAACCCAATTAAGATAGAAAACTAGTAGAGAAATCAAACTTATGGATCCTGAAGCCTGTGCAGAAACAGCTCTGTCATGAGGGAGCAGGTATTGGGGTCTCCTCTAGTTCATTTCTGGAAGGCAGATATCAAAGTGGCTCAGCAATCTTGTAGTTCAAAACTTCCTTACCCCTCTCCTTCCCAAATTTATATCGCCATCAAATTTGCCTTAACACCAGGGATAGTTCTTCCTACCTGAATACCATTATCCACAAAGGTTTTAAAATAGTGCAGGTCACATAGCACATCGTAAGTCAATGTTAGTTTTTATCATCAGGATTGCTATTAATTTTAGCCAGGTTTTCACCCGTATGTACTCAGAGGCACCAATTTTTGGCTAAAATCAAAATACCAACGGTGACCATCATCAAACAAAATATTATGATAACCTGTGTACAAGACAACCTTTAAAATGAGTTGAGTCTAAATTTCTTTTGTGTTGTCTTATTTCCAGCAGATAGTCTAATTTCTCTGTGGCTAATTTAGAGAAAATCATAATTAGAAATACAAAAATTGCATGTTTCCATTTAATAATAATAAAAAAATATGTTCTCAGAAAGCTTGGTGGTATTCAGATACATTTAGGGATTTTATCCTTCATCTACATTTTGTTAGAATCTGTCTTCATAAAATCAGATGATTCAGAAACTGTATGCAGGAGGAAAAAAAAGAAAAAGAACTTTAAGTGTGTACAAGTAGATACTCAAGTCATTAGCATGTAATATCCAGAAAAGACAGTTACCATATGGGCTGCCAGTGCTGAAAAACTTGCTTCCATCAAGGGGAGGGGCTGCTAAGAGGCTCAGGGATGGTTGTTAGAATGAAACTTCCCGGTTAGCTTATTGCTTCTCTCTTGAGCAAGTGTTTCTCCCCCTGGCTGACAGAGGTTGTTGCCTTTAAGGCTTCATTTTCTTTGTGAGCCTTTTTGAATGTAATGTCTTTGTGACTCATTAACCTGGGGTAGTTGTTTTGCACTCTGAGCACCAAGACATCTCATCAGGATGAACTGGGGCAAGGCAGCCTCCGGAAACACACCTGGGTCTCTGGGCAGTCATCTGCAGGAGATTGCCTCCAGGTGTTTGCCAGTGGGAGCCCATTGAAAGTCAATGCAATTTAGAGCAATTTCTCTGGTAGTGGAAATTAACCTGCAGGAATCTGCCCACAACAGATGTATCTTAGGGCAGCCATACCAGCGTCCTGCACTGCAGAGGTGGGACCTTGACTACCAGGTGTAGTGCAGGAGGCTAGATAATTGGAGGAGGCTGGAAATCAGTTCAGGGAAGATGGCCAAATTGCCGGTCGGTATGGGTTGGTATAATTATTGGTTAACCCTCTCCTGCCTGTTAACTAAAGACTATTTGTACACTCGAGGAGCCAGGAGATCTTCACTGAAGGGAAAAGAATTATCACTGGCTGCTCAAGCAGTCTGAGTGTTTTGCTAACCGAGGTTTTCTGCAAAGTGTCTTTGGTTTAGTGTCTGACACTCAGAATATACGATTGCCAGGAACCCACAGATCTTCAGGAAGGCACAAGAGGAAGTGAATTTTAAGTGCTGAAAGCCTCCTTCTTCAGAAACAAACATAATTTTACCTAGTGTGCTTGGTCCAGTCCACTTCTTTTGCAAGACACATAGAGAGGAATATACAGATTCAGGAAAGGGTGTTTGTGTTCTGCACCTTCATTTCTTTTTTCTACATGTGTTCTTCCTCCTTATGGCCTCATATTTTGACCCCTTGATATAATTCTGTTTCCTAGGTTTGTTAATGTCTATTGTTCCTCCCAAGCAACTTAGTTGGCTTAAATAACTTTGAAATTAAGCAAATCCAAGGTCCTGAACTAGTCAAATTTCCAGTCGCAGCATAAACTTTCACCCAAATCTTAATAGTGATGTCATATCCATGACATACACTGATTAAATTTATGTGCCAAAGGTTTTTAGTCTTCTGATATAATATTTATGACATTCTTAAGGAAGAAGTAGAAATATATATTTATTATTGCCAAAGCAATGTGCTGCCATGACTAATTATTGTGAAAGTAATTGATTTTATTACAAAAACAATTATTTGGCATTTTCAAAGAATCAGATAGAGAAATTAATGGTTCTTATGAATACTAATAAAGTGTTGGATAGACAACTTTGGAACATATCCTTTTCTGAGTTAACTCATGCTTATAAAATATAAGTAATATAAGATGTGAATAAACCATAAATTTAATCTTTGTAAAATTGTTTGACATAGTAGTATTTATAACATTAAACAAAATTGTACCTGAGTACCGTGTTTCATATTTAGCTATCTAATTCTATTTATTCCAAGATTTCTTTCAAAAAAATTCCTATTTGGAATTTTTCATGATTTTTGTGGATGTCAACTTTGCCACCTCAAAATTTTCATATGGAGAAAAATTTCCCAAGTCATTTCAACAGTACCCAGAATAAGTAAATGATCCAAACAAAATAAAGAAAATGACATGAAGGAAATAAGAAAGTACTCCACACATTTTGTTCTCACTAGCCAAACTTCAAAGCAGCAGACAAGTTTAAGAAAATTACTTGTAATTTTGAGTATATGGAAGTTAAATATGGTGTTTGAATTTTGTCAAATTGAATGTTCCGGTCCAGTAGTTCTCAAAGTGTGGTCCCTAAACCAGCAGTTCAGCATCACCTGTGGGTCCAGGGCCCACTGTGGGTATTATTAGGAACCCTCCAATGACCCAAGGGTGCACCAAAGTATGAGAATCACTGCTCTAGATTGCTAACCATTTTCAGCAGTTGAAAAAGAAGACTTTTTGGAAGTTGCCCAAACTATAAATCTGAGGCACAAAGTTTCTTTTAGGAGAGAAATTACTGAAAAACATGTTTCTGAATTCCCTTCTGCTGGACACAAACAGTTTATTAGTACTAGTAATTGAAAACAAGCATATTTTCATGTCATATATGTGCAGTATAGTGATGGTACATACAACCTAGCAGCTGACAGTTCTTAAACATTACTGTTCTTGCATAATAATTTCACTTTGAAATGTGACTATCAAAGTTTTAATAATAAAATCGTAGTCCTAATTAAAATTTTTGATATAATTTAAAATGTATTCTTTTCTTCCATGAATTATTTTCATAATGGTAACCTTCACTTTCAGTTGACTACTGTTTTCTTTTTTTTTTGCGGTACGCGGGCCCTCTCACTGTTGTGGCCTCTCTCGTTGCGGAGCACAGGCTCCGAACGCGCAGGCTCAGTGGCCATGGCTCACGGGCCCAGCCGCTCCGCGGCATGTGGGATCTTCCCAGACCGGAGCACGAACCCATGTCTCGTGCATCGGCAGGCGGATAACCACTGCGTCACCAAGGAAGCCCTGACTATTGTTTTTAACAATCAACCATTCTCTGTTAGACCAAAAGGTGTATTTGGTTCACTTGTAGTGGGAAATTATAGTTCCCTTAAAAATCTAATCAGGAAGATGTCCTTTTGTTTTTTCATTCGTTTATGTAACTGCCTTCTTTTCTCTCTCTTGCCTCCTTGTTTCCTTCATAGCACATTTTGCAATTTAAAATTTATTTATTCATTTGTTTAATGGGTTGTATCTCTCTCCTACCTGTCAACCCCATAAGGCAGAGATATGGTTGACACTTTATCCCTAGTGTCTAGAGCAGCACCTGGTTCAAAGTCAGCACTCAATATTGTTAAATGAATGAATGCATATATGAAAGTATTAAATACTCAATTATAATGAACTGAGTGTTTGATATATAAATCAAATGCTAAAGTATGTGATAAGAGCTTTAAAAATGCTCCTTTGTAGTAATTAGTTTCTAGTTCCTCAAATGTAAAATAAGGGGTTAAACTAGCTCTAAAATGTACAGATTGAAGGAGTTGTACATGTGGTTCCAGGCATGTGTGACACAGTCCATTCATCTGTGCACTATGTAAACATTAATAATGGTATCCAACATAAGATTGCTCTAATTCTTACTCTAGCTGCCTTCTCTTTCATTATCTTAAGCAACACACACCCAACAGCTCCCCTCAAAATAACTTTGTTTATATTCTTTCTGAGCAAGTATATGATGTAGCCTTGTAAAAAGAGCTAGTATGGTAGCCAACCATTTCCCTCTCCCTTAAATGATAAGGGAGATATGATAAATGATATGAGATATGATAAATGATAAATGCTCTCCCTGAGAGCAAAGGAAGGGCCATTTTACTTATTTTTGCATCCTCTGGTGTCTAGTATATTGTCACGCTGTATACAGAGAAAAGAAGAATTCAATTTGGCAGCTTCAAGTTCCATGCCAACTTTTACTTCCTCTTCTGCCTGTAGCCTCATTGCTGTTGGCTCTGGTGAACAGAGTGAATCAGGCAGCAAAGACATCTGAGAACTATGGAGAACTGGGGTTCTGACACCTGGGAGAAACACGGACAGTGATGAGACTTCAGAATCCCCAGACAGTAAAGGAATCAGTGAAGTCTGAGTCACTGAACTAAGTGAGCCACTTTGGGGATCAGGGGAAAGTCTGATGAAAGCTATTAGTCCTGTTTTTCAAAAATATCCATAGCCAGCTAGACGTGTAAACCGAAAAGCTTACTAGCATCAGGAAAAGATAATGAAGAGTGGTGTACAGTGTAAGCCCCCTTGGTGTGTTCTTTTTCATAATTTGCTGCGAGGGCTTGAGCAGGCGAGGCTTCTAGTCTGTACTGGGACACTCATTAGCTGTGAGATTTTACTTGATATGATTCAGACTCATGAAGTGAAGGTGCTTAGATATCATATTCCCAATGTCCTCATTTGACTTTGTTAGGGCCTGAATTGTTTGAAGGGTTTACTCTAGGTTTACTTTCTTTTATTCATTTCACAAACTTGTTTGAACTTCTTTGAAAAACATCATAATCTAGGTCAGTGATTAAGAGCACGTGCTCTGGTGTCAGAATGCATGTGTTTGAATCTCCACCCTTATTCTTTACGTGAACTTGAACAATTTACTTCCTATACTTTAGGTCCTGACCTATAAACTGGGCTTAATAAAAGCTCTGATGGCTTGCATGAGGTTTAAAAAGTTGGATCATCCAAAGTACAAAAGTAGTGTTTGGAACATGGTAAGAGATCGGTAAACGTCAACTCTCATTACACATCTGGGAGAAACTCCCAAAGTATGTGTCCTATGGCTTAAAATCAGGAGAGAAACAAGACACAGCACCGTGCCTGTCCCAAAAGTGCAAACTCACAGATTGCTGGCAGAGAGCTTAAATAAGAAAACTAACAATTGCACTTAGGGTAATAGTGCTACATGCAAGGTTTAAAAAGAGCCCAAATGAGGGGCATCAGATTCTACCTTATAAAGGCCAACAAGTTTTTCTAAGAGGAGCAGGCTCCTGGCTCTTGAAGGATGTGTTGGTGTAATTCCGGCATGAGGGACAGAAGGTAATTACTGACACAGGAACTGACTGCAGTATGGGAGGCCTAGGGGGTCCCACAAGTGGCTCTGCCTTCAGAGGCTGCCCTAATTTGTTTTAGTATGAATCTCTGTGCCGTGGTCCTTTACCTGTAAAAAGGGCTTCATAACCTTTATGAACATCACTGGGATTTCTTAAATATTAGTGAGAAATGTATTTATAAACAATAATGGAGTAAGACTTGTTTTTAGAAGAAGTGGGAATTTAGGAATTAGATCTGGGTTCAGATTGTGGCTCCATGTCTATGAATCTGAGCTAGATATCTAGTCTCCCAGGGCCTCTTTCTCTTTTGATAAAATCAGACGTAATAATACCCACCTCCTGAGTTCCACATGAGTTTCACAGGATCACCTGTGAAAACACATAGTGCACATAGTGGTGGTTCCATCATCATCACCTTTATTCTTTTCTGTTGAAAGCTTTCAGGAGCAGAGTTATATGAAATGCAAAAGAGCTATAATGATTGTTTATCAATACAATCATTTATCTCATCTTGGTAATAATTATGTGAAAATATGGTTCCTAAAGACCTTCTTGTAGTATTTTAATCACACCATTTTAATTTAACAGTAGAAAACATTGAAAAAAGGAGGAGGAAGAGGGGGAAGAAAAGGATAAGGGGAAGAGGAGGCAGAAATATAAATCAACACATCCTGTCCAGCTTTTGCTTAGGTAATAACTTTTCCTGACATGCTGTCACATGGTAATGATCCTAAATTTCAGGTTTTTGGGCTCTTCCAAATGTCCATGGACCCCAGTCAAAATAGATCCTTTCCCATTTTGATCACCTCCCCCTTACTTTCAGAAAGCTCTAAAGTCAAGTATCTACCAGAAGCAAGCTCAGAGTTCTTGGACAAATACGAATTTTCACTAAAAGGAAAAGACAGCATAAACTGAAAGAAGCTGCAAAACACATGACCTTTAGTCCAGCTACCCTGCCCTATTTCCTGGCACCCTGCTACACAGTGTCTCCCAGGCCTGTCCAGATTTCTTTGGGGCATTGAAGTGGGGATAACTCCCATTATTCTCATTATAATGAAGTTATTTGCTGAAATAGAAGTGGTAGACAGCCCAGCTGTGATCTGCTATCTTGCTAATAAAGGAAGCCAGTTTCAGGAATATCTCTCAATGGCTGAAGCATTTTCTTTCACTTCTTCTCTTCTATCCAGTCCCTATCCAGTCTTTCCCAAGCTCAGCCAGAGACATTTGCATCAGAAGATAACAGCCTCACTGTGGGGACTTGCTACAATACCTTCATTTTTATCATGGCAGTGATTTTTACAGCCCCTCTCCCTTTCCTGGAAGGGTGTGCACATTCTCAAGCGTTGTGCTTGGTTAAAAATAATTGTGGAATGAGCTTCAAGTGAAGAATGTGGAAGGTGTGATCTGCATGCACAGCATTCCTCTTAGAAGCATCAAAACTTGTGGAGGAAGACTGCACTCCTTCTATCAAGTATTTTTCTTCATACCAGTTCAATAAACTGGAAATTGTAGTAATCTTACTTTCAAAAATAATAGTAATGAGAATAAGAATGATATATTTTTTAAGAATGAAAAAAGCCTTGGTTCGATCTTTTTTCTTTGGCTATATTTGTCAGTTTTCTGACCAGCCTCAGTGGTAGACAATTAGTACAAAGCAGTTCTATGCGGGTGAGATTTCGCCGTAGTGGAAAATACAAGGAAAGGTGAAAAGTGTTATAGACAGTGTTGGGTTAGTAGGGTGAATTGCTTCAGATGAAGCAGCCCAGGCAGCTTGTTATCATGAAATGTCCCTGGATGCGATAGAATAGTCAACAAAGGGTATTCCTTTTCTTTCTTAATTAACAACTTGAAGATAAATAATTTTCCTCTTAAGCTGAAATCAGGATCAAGCTAAAACCCCTGTGTCCTTTGACTTCCCAAAGCTGCCACAGGAGGCATCACAGACAGCCTTTTTTTTTTTTTAACCTCCTTCTGATTTATTAACTTAAGATGAATGGCTCTGCAATCATAACCTGTCAGTACCATGCAATGAAAAGGAAATCAGTGGCGGTAACCATGTGTGAAGCTGCTCAGTGTAGCCAGCCTCAGACGTGGGAGTCAAAGTTTCAATAACTCCACCACCTTCCCCTACAGGAAACGACCCACCAGCATGTTCCTTATTCATTAACTTTCTAAAGACATCTGTCTTTGCAGAACCGCAGAGGCAGCCAAACATGATGTGTGAAATAAAGAAGCCTGCCCACCTCATGCTCCAAGAGTGAGGAAAAAGTAGTGCTTGGTGGAAACGGTTATATTGTTTATGGCAGCTCCAGCAGACTCAACTGGAAAAGCTGCCCCTCGTGAAGATTCGAGGAAAGGAGTTTCTACCCCTCTGTTTATCAACTCTTGGCATTTGGCTTAGTTTTCTCGAGTTGTGAGTCACATCTGGAGGCAGCCAACGAGGCACAACTGAGTGTCAATACCAGCAACAAAAACCCAGGAAACTGCCCCCCTGCATACCCACCAAGGATGACAAACCCTCTCTGTCAAGTCTCATCCCATCCTCTTCTGTCAATAAACTGGGGACACATTTACGTGCAATGACTCACCAGCACATGTGCTAGTGTCCCTTTGGATTCAATAAGAAAAGAACTCAAAAGCCGCAGAGGTACTTAGGCAAAAATAGATGATTTGGTTGGAATTCTCGTTCAGTTGCGTAGATCAGCCAATAAGCCCATGGATGCCATTTGCAACATTTATAACGACATTTGTAGTAAAACAGTCTCAATAGTATGTATGTGGAGATTTTTTCACTTATTACAGAATTTGGTCTCTTTCCTTGTCTGTCATAACTGGATATCATGAAATGTTATCTGTAGAAGTGGACTGCCACACTGCACAAGACTTCTTCCCCCCCCGCTTCATTACCTGCAACTTCTGAGGTCTACCGAGAAGGAGGTTAGCCAGAAGCTTTTAGCTTACCCAAGGGTAGTGTGTAAAGGGACCCATGTTCCCTTTCAAAAAAGTTATCCCTTCTTCAGTGTAATGGCTGCCATCTACGGTGGATGCCTTCATAGTGAGAGTTTCATAGTCCATGCTCACCTCTGGCCATTTCCAAAATTTGTCGCCAAAATGATCCAGAAAGTGAACTCAGAGTGAAACAACCCACTCTGGCTTCTCTGACCTCTCTGATTAGGACTGACCCCTATCTCAGTCTTACAGATGCTACTCTTCACATCAAGAAAATACATAGAATTTGTTCTAAGGCAGTAAAACCACCAGGAAAGTCTAAGTTTTACCTGCAGCACAGATTTCCAAATATGTCATAATTTTTACTGATGTTGATTTCACTGAATGTTTCCTAGGTTTGTAATGAGATTTCAATGCCAAGAAAGTCTGTCTTGAGCTCCTACTAGAGTCGTTAGCATGATGTCCATTTGATGCCTCTATGTTTGACTGGGGCAATGAAATCAAAGTTAGAAGTACTGTCAATAGTTACTTGCTTTATTCTTGAGTCTGTCCTTTTGAGTAGTACAGTAAATGACAAGGTACTTGACTCATCTGAGGTCCACATTCTTCTTCTGTTAAACAAAAGAAGTATTTGTGTGGATTGAATGAAGCAATGTGTGCAAAAGTATTTCAAATGCTATGCACTGTCTTATAAGTAACAGGCATTGTAGATGTTTATTTGAGAAAAAAATAAGGCATTCCTCAAAATTAAGCTAACCACTCTACTGATTAACATGCTAAGAATAATATAATAATTCATTCAGGTTAAGAGCGTTGCCTCTGGAGTCTGATTCCCTGGGTTCAAATTCTGGCTCCTCTATTTCAACTGGTGACACTGGGCAATTTTCTTAACCTCTCTGTACATCAGTCTTCTGGCTGTAAAGTGATGTTAATTAAAGTGCCTGTCTCAAAGGCAGTTTAGAGGACTTAATAGTTTATGTATATAGAGTACTTAGGACACTTTCTGGCATAGAGGAAGTGCTCATTAAAAGTTAGCTATTACCCTCATCATGGTCATCACCCGAGGTGACATCTGAAGTGTGATTGTGAGTGATGAAGTTATTTATGGGAGAGCATTGCTTTTACTTTGGGGTGTATTCCTCTATGCTTTTAGGAACAGAGTAGCTGCATGTGTTATTACATAACTACTATGTTTATTACCTATTAATCATTACCCCTAATGAGATACCTGAGGCTTAGACATGAATGTTGTTGACTGTAACACAATTCCTGAATATATATTTTCTAATAATGTAAATCTTTCTTTTCAAAACTAACTAACTAACTAACTAGCTTAAATATGAGCTTTCTGTAGCCCCGTGTTCCCTAGTCAAGTTTTCTAATTTCAGTAGGACTAACGCCCTGCTGCTCTCCACCAAATTTAGTTATTTGGAATCTCCACCTCTGAATTTGTACTCTGTGGTTAAAACAGTGTAGCTTCTTTTGACATTAAAGTCTAGATAATGTTCAGTAAATATTATCCCCAAATAATTACCATATGGTTTCTTTCAACAGCTGTAATTACCCAGGGGTGGAATAAGGAATTCTCTCTTAGCCCAAGTTGAACTTAAACTGACCAAAATCATGAATGTCTTTTCTTCATTTCACTATGATTCAATCAAAATATATTTCAGGGAAGCTATCTGACATATGTTTACACTCCTCCTGGTACAAGAATAAGATAGAAAACTAAGGTGACATAAATCTTGTTTTTGAAGACTATACAAAGCTCTAAAATATGTCCACAATGTGACAATATATTTAAAAAATCAAGTGAGAAATGTAATATTGTAAAAATTATTTCAATGGAAAAAGGACATAAGCTAGACATTAAAATGATAGTGGTGATCAGTTGAGTTCTAAGGTATAGATCATTTTTTATTCTTTCCCTTGCACATGACAATATTTTCATATTTTCCCTTAAAAGATGTAAATTACTATTATCATCAGGAACAGGAAACACACATATGACAACAATAAAACAGTTTCCTTGTGTGGCTCAGGGAAGTAAAGAAAAAATGAAAACTCCGCAGGACAAAAAAGGGTTCTGAAGAGAACCGGATTTTCAAAGGAATGTTATTGGAGAAAGTGCGATTCGGGCTTTGGTGGGAGCTTTGGGGTATGTACTTGACCAGGGAGGAGGAAAGCATGTGACAGTGGAAACGTAGAAGGGAGAGAAGTTAGAGGGGTGTAAAAATAGCCGGAGATACATTTGGCCCGCTTCAATCTTCCATACTTCCCTTTTATGCTCCCTTATCTTGGGTAACGCTAACATACTTTCTAAAACATGAGATTCTCAACTCAGGCTCTGAGTCCTCCTCCCTTTGGTCACTACTACGCTCCCTTGACTCTTCTTTTGGATGTACAGAAGGTTGCCCTAGATCACAAGCTCTTAGAGGGCAGAAGAATATTCTTTATCTTTTGCAATCTCTGCTGGGTTCTACCAGGTGCCCTGGATATTGGAGGGTTTCAGTGAATAGAAATTCTGGGCCATAATTGGTGGATGATACATCTGGGAACAAAAGTGTAACAAGAATGATGTAAAAGGGAGAAGAGAGGGCTTCCCTGGTGGCACAGTGGTTGGGAGTCCACCTGCCGATGCAGGGGACACGGGTTCGTGCCCCGGTCCGGAAATATCCCACATGCCGCGGAGCGGCTGGGCCCGTGAGCCATGGCCGCTGAGCCTGCGCGTCCGGAGGCTGTGCTCCGCAACGGGAGAGGCCGTAACAGTGAGAGGCCCGTGTACAGCAAAAAAAAAAAAAAAAAAGGGAGGGAAGATAAGCCATGCTGTTTTGTTAATTCCTCCTTTCATCTAACTGATTGAGTCCTTACTATGTATAAAGCATGGTGGTGGGTTGTCCAGGGAATGTAAAATAGACAAACGCAGTTCTGATTTGGTAAGACAAAGTCAGTCCCCAGAAGATCAATCTTCTCATAGATAGCAACTATAATCTGTGGACAAAAATTACAAAAAACAACTATGTGAAGGCTCTAGGATGTGAACAAAAGCAGCAAATTTGGGGGAGGGAGAAAACCTAAAAATTGCTACCACGTAGGGTGCATTTCTCACTTCTGTAGTTTTTCCCTGAGTGTGGTCTACAGTCTTGAGCTAGTATGGGTAGCAGAGCTGAATAGAAGTTGGCCATCTTTCTGACAGGGAAAGGACAGAGCCTGGGGCAGCTCCAGCTGCTTGCAGTTGAGGGTGAATGCTTCAAAGGAGAGAGCTGGAGTGGGACAGGCCCTGATTCTGTGGACAAAACCCACCAAAGTCCCTGACTGAACCCTGGGCCCTGCATGCACAGAGCAGATTGCAGACAGCCCAGTTAAGGGAAAAATTAAAATGGCCTCAAGTGAAATTCAAGCTCCTAGACACCTCAGGCAAGACAGAGTTAGCAGGTGAGCTATAGGGCTGTGGTATTTCCCTACCCATCTCTGTGCAGGCAGGGGTGGAGGAGAATCCCTTTCCCTAGGAGAAGGGATGGATTCTCAGAGACACAATCCCAGGGACTGCACTGCAGCAGGCAGCCTGAAGAGAGAAGTGATGCCTCCTCTCTCAGTTGAATGTCTGCTTATGCAATGGAGTTTTTAATCTCCCTTGTGTGTCTATTTGAGCAAGGGAGAAGAAATTGGAAAGAAAAGCCCAACACAGAGAAGACCACTCTGTGTTTGGCATAACAAGGCTGAATGAATTTCGTGAGGATCAGTAGTCAGGCTTGAGCTGTTTTGTTGGTACTGTGCCCAAGAAGGCTACTGTTGAGCAAGAGGCTGAGATGGGTACATGGAGTGGCAAAAACTGAGAAGGGTACGGAGAAGAGATCACCTTGGAGCACATCTTATGCCTCAAGGAGCCAGAGTTAAATGCCTGCTGTGCACCAGGAGTCATCTGCCAATAGAGGTCCCAGAGCAGCATCAGTTACGAAAAGCTTTTAAACCCCTTTCTCTTCCCCATCCTCAGCTTCAACTCACCTTAGGATTGAAGGTCTAAAAGAGCAAAAATCAGCAGGAGTGTAACAACAGCCTGTGCCCTCCCCCCAATTACAGACCCTTGAGCCAGGAGCCAGGTCTGAGCTCTGATGAGGGGAAGAGCTTTTGGGAAGATAAGCAGGAGTGTCCAGTAATGTCAATTATCCTTCTCAGAGTCACCTAATAATGAACTAACAGGCATCGGGATTTCCCCTCTCCACCTCCCAAGGAAAAACTGCCTTAAGCTCAGCTTCTCTTGGGACCGGGGCTCCTGGGATCTCCAAGTGCAGGGCAGCTGACATTTTCCAGCACTTCCCTAAACTCCTAGCACCAAAGCAAAGAATACCTGATGCCTGAGCGCCAGATGTTTATTTATCCATCTAAAGCCACTTGTACAACTATCCTCTCACAGAGGGTCCCTCTCTTTTTGGAGCAGAGCCACAGGTTAATCTAGCAATGCCCTGCCTCAAACATGTTTTTTTTTTTTTTTCCCAACAGGATGCTGAAAAAAGTGGGGACCCATGCATCTTCTAAAACTTCTATCTCTGAATTTCTACCTGAACCAAGTGACACTTTCTCTCATCCTCAACCACATTAAAATAAATGTGAGATCCAAATTTTAAATTTGGCTGTACTATAATGTATTGAACTTGACTGAGATTTTTTTTAAGTACAGAAAGTGACTAGAAAGCTAGGGGATCCACCCAAGATGTCAAGACGTGGCAAAGGGAGCCATAACCCAGCACAACAAATAGTTGGAGACAAAATAAAAGCATTTCACTTTTGTGCCCTACCATGTCCAACACACTGATTTCACATATATAGTCTCATTTCATGCTACCAATAAACCTAAGAAGTAGGTACTAGTATTATGAATGTTTTATGTAATATGCATATTATATAGAGACAGTGACTTAAAATTAGAGATACTGTATATTTTCCCACTCTTTGGCTGGCTGGCATCAAAAGCTCTTTTCTATATTTGCACAGTGCCCAGCCTCACGAGTGAGGCAGAAACCAACTTCAATACGAGGTTGAAAATACAAAATACTCATTTTCCCTGATAGTGTAACACTGATGTTGGAAGACCCTCCACACGTAGATGTGCCTGTGTCAGAATTTGATCCAGAATCTAAAGCTACAAAGAGGGCTTGTGTGAGACACCACTGTGGTGAAAGCAGCGGCAGGGTCCCTGTACTGCACCTAGCTTCCAGAGGCAGGAATCACCGTGGCTCTTGCAGCCATGGCAGGTTCTCAGTGACTGTGAGGTTAGCAGTGCATATACAGCAACCAGAGCACTGGTGATGGAAGAGATAGTATATATGTTCAGTGCTGTGTCTTGACTTGTAATATCGGGTTTATCTGGTCATCTCTAAGCTGGTTCTCTGGCCCTCTTGTAGTTTCTGTTAGACACTGATAGCTTTAATACATTTGTTTTCTGATTAAATTAGTTAGAGTTAGTTTCTGTTGCTAGAAACTAAGGAAGCGATGGGCTCAGAATGTTAAGTAACTCTTCTCTGATCACATGTAATATAAACAATAGAGCTGGATTCCAGTCCTCACTAGGTCACACTGACTGTTGAGCCATGTTAGGTGTGCCCCCAAAGCTTATAGGTTGAAGTCCTAAACCCCAGTACCTCTGAATGTGACTGTATATAGAGACAAGGTCTTTAGAGTGATAATTAAATTAAAATGAGGTCACTGGGGGAAACTTACTCCAATATGACTGGTGTCCTTATAAGAATAGGACATTTGGACCCAGACCCATACAGAGGGAAGGTGGTGTGAAGACACAGGAAGAAGGCAACCATCTACAAACTAAAGAGAGAGAGTCTTCAAAAGAAACCAACTCTGCTGAAACCTTGATCTATGACTTCTAGCCTCCAGAACTGTGAGACAATAAATTTCTAGTTTAAGCCAGCTAGTCTGTGTTAGTTTGTTATGGTAACCCTAGTGAACTAATACGGGGAGTGAGGAATAGAGAAGAATTCAAGATGATCTCAAAGTTGCTCAATTAGATAATTTGAAGAAGGATGTAGGGTTGAGAGGAATAGCTATTGGAGGGGGAAGGCAAGATCATAAATTAGTTTTGAATATTTTAAGTTTGAGATTTCTTCAGGAGAAAATAATAGAAAGCTTTAGAGCCCTAGCTTCCTTCTGAGAATCCTGGGAGAGACCTAAGCTTAAGGAATAGAGAGAAAAGACACCTCTGGATATCCTGTTTGCCCCATTTGAGCCCGCTCTGAATTGCCATTGCCGGCTGCATGGGCTTTAAAATGACAAAGGCAGGCTTATGCATGGGGTTTTCCAGGAAGCAAGTTCCTGCTGACTGCTTACATGCTTCTTTTGGCAGCTGAAGGAACCTCCATTGTAGCACACAGCCATGCCATGAAGAATCATTCGCTAGAGTGGTGGCACGTTGGTTGGGAGATGAGGTTTTAGTCCAGCACTGAGCCTATGGCTTTATTTCAGGGACCAGGCGAGGGTGCATACACTTTCTCTCATGGGGACAAATGAACCAAACACACTGAATTCCAGCTTAATACGGTGTCTTGTGTTTAAATTTCCTTTGTAGCATTTCCTGAATTTCCACTGAAATGCCTGTGCAGACTGCCGCTCATTGACTTACTACATAACATTAAGTGTCTATTTTGTGCCAGAGCTCTGCCCTCCACAGCAGATAAATGATAGGTAAATCTAAACCTGGGCCTGCCTTCAGACAGCTTACTGTTTAGATGGAAGTGAGCGAGAAAGAGAATAAAGCTAAAATAAGAAGGAGGCTGTCCACCTGAAGACCATGAGCATAGTGGGTGATGGGCATGGTCACAGGTGACTCCAGGCCTGCCTGGGTGAGACTCACCTGGCTGGGTGCCTATGAAGTTGCTATGGATGGTTTCAAGATTCAAGAAGTCCTGATCATAGAAATGAATAAACCTTGATACATCCATAGGCAAGGGGCTGAAATTTCCATGTAAATGAGTTTTAGTAAAAAATATCCTAAGTAATGCTATTTTAGTAAAGAATAACATTAGAATCATTTCTGTTTCAGTGTTCAGGGTGGTTGTGATGGAAATTGAAGGGAAGAGGAATCAGAGCAAAGAGAATGACGGAAAGAGTAAACAGACCTGAAGGTTGTGAGTTTAGGCAGCGTGACCTCCTATGGAGAGGACAAGCAGGAGAGGGCTATGGCGACCAAGGTCCAGCTGGCTGATTTCACGCAGCTCTGCTCAGTTTACCTACGTCCTCAACCTACTCCCATCCTAGACAAATAGAAGCTGTGGACATAGGTCTGTTTGGCTCTCCTTATCCCCAGTTTTCTCTTTTTAAATGGCTACAATGATCTCAGCAAAAGAATTTACTTAAACATATTAGTAGCATCTTAAATGTTGCCATTTTTTTTATCTTGTCAGTGAAATAGTGCTAATTAAAACAAATGATCTCTTTCCATTCATAGCTTAATTCCAATAGCATATCTGATAGCTTCTTTAAAAATGTTAACTTTTATTGATCTTGTCTTATTTAAAAATTAGTTCATGTTTAGAGTACAGGATTTAGAACATCTAGTGCAGGGCAAGTCCACGAGTGTGGAGCTGCCCATGGTGTCTGCAGAGTCCAGTTCAGTGCCAACACAGAGGATGCAGAGTCAGTGTTGCATGCAGGGAACTACCCCATCCAGGAAACCACCCATGATTTCAATACCAAGAGATAATTACTTCTACTTTTTGACACCTCTTTTTCCATTAATGTGTATGCAAGCATACACAAACAAGTGTATACGTGTATTTACACAGTTTCACAAAGCACAAAGTCAGATGGCTGTTATAGGGCATCTGTGAGAAATGCCACGTGACAATGAGATGAAAACATTGGGCCCATTGTTCTTAATAGTCCTAATATTTGACCTTTCCACAGTGACCCTGAGATAGAACAAACAATTTCTGCCAAACACTTACTTAATCTCCCCTCCTTCTTTGAAGTACTCTACTTCCTTGCTCTAATTTACGTGTGTAAATTAGAAAGAAACATCCCTTTATGTCATAAATAAGATTAAAGGGAGTTGTAATTACATTTCACCATATTCCCTGAATTTTTCCACCTGGGGAAGTAAGGAAAAATCAAAATACCTCCTCCTCTTACTAGACTGTTCACTAAAATGTCTTTACATTTCCTGGAGGCTGCAGATGAGATCTCCTCTTACTGAGTGAGAAAACACACACTGGGGTTCAGGAATATGCAGGCAATTGAAAATTCCACTTTCAAGGACAGCAGTTCATCAACCTAAGTATCCAGGGAAATAATGAATACAATGTGGTACATTTATAGATTGGGCTACACCAGCTACAAAAAGAACACACTTGAGCTAAGGGTAGCAATGTGGATAAATGTCAAATACAGGGTTTTAAGAGAAAAGTCAAGTTGCAGAATTAGAGGTACAGTATAATACCATGTATATAAAGTTTAAAAACAAAAATTTTTTTTTAAGCATCATAATTTTTATTTTAATTTTTAAAAATTTTTATTGAAATATAGTTGATTTACAATGTTGTGCTAGTTTCTAGTGTACAGCAAAATGATTCAGTTATTTTTTATATATATTCCTATTTTACATTCTCTTCCATTATGGGTTATTACAAGATATTGAGTATAGTTCTATGCTATACAGTAGGTCCTTGTTGGCTATCTGTTTTTTGTATAGTAGTGTGTATATTTTAATCCCAAACTCCTAAAAAATGTGAAACATACCTTTTATGGAATCATTCATGTGTAGTAAAAATACAAAATATGCTTGAGAATGATACAGACAAATTTCAGGAGATACATTAGGGAGAAAAAGAAATGACAGCACAAGGCGTACAAGAAAATTTGAATTTTCTACTTCTTAAGCTGAGTAGAGGGTTCGTAAGTATTCATATACTCTAAACCATTTTTGGTGTCTGAAGTATTTCATGATTTTAAAAAAACAGATGATATAATTGACATTTTTGGATTCTTGAAGATCTGCCATGTTAATAGTGGAGAGTATCCCATGACTTGTCAGCAAAGTTATTACGAAGGCATTTTATAGGCCATTCTTTGGAAAAACCTAAGAGGGTTGCGTAAAAAATAAAGTGTCTCCTATATGTCTAAGGAGCTAAGGTCTTCAGGAAGAGCAGATCACAGTGGAAACAGAGTTCACTTTGTATCAAGAATAAGAGTTTCTTTTTTCCTACAAAATGCCAAAGATATACCCTGATAAAGCTTTACATTATGGCAACATCAGTTTGAATACTCTTCCTTCTATTTGTGTCCCTGGAAGCTCCTCAACGCTACTGAACTTCAGCTTCATAGGTTGGCATTTTCTGACACTTATACCTTTGACACTGCTATCTGGCATTGTCCTGGCTAAATGGAACTGGTTTCCATTCCCGGCTGCACTATTGCCACTCTTTGTGCTAGCCATAAGGACTCGCTGGCATCCCTGTAAGATCAGGAGTTCCTATTGTCTGGAGATATTCAAAAAGAGGTAGATGGTCACGGGTATTATAGAAGGGATTCTAGTAGCCTCTGGTATACTAGAGGAGATAACTTCTGAATATTTATTTCTATATTCATCCATACAAGAAATACTAAGTGTTTCCTTGTACAGGGTACCTTGCTTGTTCAAATTCTATAGTTCTTGGCTTTGTTTTTGCAAATGTGTCTGTTTTCACACAATGGAAATTGAGACAGAAAGGGAGAAGAAACTTATTTGAAGTGAACAATCAGTGGGCAGGCAGGCTGTGGTTTGCAGACCCGTCACTTTGAGTTTTATTGCCAAGAGCATCACAAAAGTCACAGGAATATTTTAGAGATAATGGTCAAATTCACAGACTTATAGGGGTCTCACCATGGAAGAGACCCTAGAGGTCACCTAACTCAAATACTTCATTTTACAGATGAGGAAACAAAAGCCTAGGGAGATTCAGTGGTTAACTGATGGCAGAACCTATTCTGAGATACAGTATTTCCTTCCCAACCTTGAAGGTTATATTCCTGAAAATCCCCATGCTAAGGAGAAATTATGTTTGAGGGACTTATGACCCTGAGAGGAAAATAGAGTTTGGGGAGTTAATGAGTGAATTGAAGGAAGTTATCATAATTGTTTTCTATTTCCTAACATAAAATATTACAGATGCCACTGACATTCACTTTATTTGATAAACAAATTTGTAATGATGAGTCCCTTAAAACTTATTTTTATTTATCCTTTAGAATTCCTTATTACCAACTCTATTGTTTCTCTTTTTGTACAGTATTTAAAAACTTCTTGTCATTTGTTTTCCTTTCTGCAAATACTAGTTACAATGGATAGTTTTCTATTTCAGGTCCTGTGGTTTTTATTTTTTGTGCATTTACTATGATTATTCTTACTTAATTCTCTCTTACCTTGACTCTGTGACAGCTCCCATTTCTTCCTGAGTATTTTCCCACCTTTCTAGCTGTTTCTCTCCTGCTGCACTTTAACTGTAGCTGCTCACCAGAATTATGCCCTAAATTTTCACCTCCTCTGTCTCCCTATATAATTATCAGTATTTGATAACGAAGTTCTGTCAAATAAAACTGTCTAATATCTTTCTAATCTGTGTTTTCCTCTCTATTCCTGAAGTTACTGCCTTAACTCAGGATATCATCCTCTCTCACCTGGACCACTGCAGTAATCTTTTTGATTTGTCCCTAGTTTCACATCCCTCAAATGTATTATTGGCATTGTGGTCTGAGTGACGTTCTTCTTATCACTGTTTACAGCTTTCAGTGGCTCCATGTTACCTATAGAACACTATCCAAACTCATAAATATTTCATCCAAGGTCCTCCATCTTAGCTCTTGCATCTTTTGCTCCAGCTACATTAATCTATTGAATCTACTGAATAGATTCAATAGAATGCACCAGGCTGTTATCTTTGTTCTGTGACTCGGTCACTTGGTCAACAGACTGTCCTTCATTAGGAACACCGTTCAGTCTGCACCCTTCACTCAACCCATTTCTCCTCCCATGTGCCCACTTACTCTTCTTTGAAGACTCTGCTTAACCATCATCTTCTCCTTGAGGGTACCACCCCCTACTCTCTTTCTGCTCACCTCGCATTTCATTGAGAAGAATAGGAGTTTTCTACCACAAAATCTGAAAGCCTCCGTCCAAGATTCCTATTGTCTCTGTCCCTCTTATAATTGAGTGTGTCCTCTTTTAATCAAGCGCCTGTCCCTCTATCATGCTTGGGATCCAATTCTTCTCATCTTCTCAGGAACTTGGATGCTTTGGTCACACCTTCTCCACTGAATTATTCCCACCAGTATATAAACCTAATCTAGTATTACCAACCTAAAAAATAAAATTAAAAAGCTCTGTGCCAATCTACATCTCCCTCCAGCTACCATTCCATTCTTCTTTCTATTTCACCATAAAACTCCATAAAATAATTGTGTGTACACAGTACCCTCACTTTTTCACTTCGTGTTCACTTCATAATTTACTTGAACCTGACATTCACACTCACAACCCAGTTGGTCACTAATGACCTCCGTAATGCAAAATCCACATTAGGACCTTCAATAATTGACCATTCTCCTCTCAAAATTCTATCTGTTCTTGGCTTACAGGGTTCCATATTTCCCCAGTTTCCCCCCTGCTTCTCTACATGTTCCTTCTAAGTCTCCTTTGCATCTCCTCTGTATATCATATCTCTAAGTATTAAATTTTCTCAATATTCTCATCTGAGCTCCAAGCTTTATGCTTTCATGAACATCCTTCTCAATCCTTATGACTTAAAGTACACTTTTAGGCCAATAATTCCTATATGTGTACCTCTAGTCTTAACCTTTCCTCTGACCTCCTAACTTATATGCTTATCTATATAACACCCTCTCATGGATGCTTCATGATTATTTCACATAAATAGATCCAAGACTCAGTTTTTATTTTCCTCTGAAAATCTCCCTCTGTCTTCCTTTTCTTTGGCACCATCATCTACCCAGTTTCTTAGACCTGAAACCTGGGAGGCACTCATAATTCCTCCCTGTCTCTCTTCCTCTACATCTATTTGATCACTAAGTCCAATCATCTCTGTCTCCTAAATGTATATCCAGGTGATCAACTTCTCCCCATCTTCATTGTCATACTCTAGTCCAAGTTATCATGATTTTAAACCCACCTACTGCAATACCTCCATGCACACCAAACATAGCCATTCCCATCCCTAATTGATCCTGTACACAGCCACAGAAATAGTCTTTCTTGAAACATAAATCTGGCATGACTCTCACTGACAAGTTTAAATCTCTCCTTACACTTTGTCTTAAGCCCAGGCATGTGGATGTGGCCTCCCTGCTAGTCAATCTCCTACTCAGCTTCCAAAGCTCGTATTACACAGTATTCCCTCATCCTCCATACTCTAGATTCACTGACTCCTGACATTTTCTCAAGCAGGTTAGTTTCTTCCTCATCTCAATCCATCACATGGTGTTTCCTCTGCTTAAAACTCCACTCACTCTGATATTCTCATACAGGACTCATATATCTTTAGCTGCTGACTTAATGTCATCTTTTCAGAGATACTTTCCCTGGTGACTTTATCTTCATCTGTCTTCCATCCATTCTTTGTCTCTGTGTCTTGTTTGTTTCCATAATTTGTAATTATATATTTATGTACTTATTTTGTTGTTATTTATTTCTTCCTGTTTCTTCTACTTGAGTCTGTAGAAGCCTCTGCATAATTGACCAAAATATAATCTTAGTGCCTATCAGAGTGCTTGTCACCTGTTAACACTAAGTAATTATTTGGTGAATAACTTAATGATTTTTGCAACCTTATAAGTGTTGTCGTTGTTGTTGTTTTCTTTTTTTTTTTGATTGACTGAAAATAGATTGCCTGAGGTGACGTGTAGGATCAAAGAATGAGCAGAAGATAGCACCACTTTGTGATAAAGTTTCACTTCAAATTCAGCAATTCTTCAAGAAACAGCAACATTCCTGGGACTAAGAAGCCATTATCCATTCTAGTCTATTTGGGCACATTAGTGTCGCTATTTACTGACCTTTTGCATAAGAATAAAATAGAAAGTTTTGGGAACCATGAATACCTGGAGTTTGACATTTACAAATTCATCCTCAGAAGAAATAATATCCTGATTATGTTTGATTGTACTCAAAGATTATTTTTTAACATTGTATTTTATTTTGACTACTCTATTAGTGTTCTCCAAAGAAACAGAACTAACAGGAGATATATATATATATATATATATATATATATATATATATATATATATATATATATACACACACACACACACACACACACACACACACACACACACACACACACACACACACATATATGTGAAGATATATATATATATATATAAGAAGAGATTTATTATAAGGAATTTGCTCATGTGATTATGGAGGATAAGAAGTCCCAAGATCTGCAGTTGGCAAGCTGGAGACCCAAAAGAGCTGATGTGTAGTTTTAGACCATGTCCAAAGGCCTGATAACTAGAAGAGCCAATGCTGTCAAGTTCCAGTCCAAAACCTGGCGCACTTGAGACTCAAGAAGAGCCAATGTTTCAATCTGAGTCCAAAGGCAGGAAGGGACTGATGTCCCAGTTCAATTAGTCAAGCCAGAGGTGTTCTCACTTACCCTCAAGAAAACTTACCCTTTTGTTCTATTCAGGCCTTCAACTGATTGCATAAGGCCTACCTACCCACATTTGGGAGGGCAATCTAACTTTGCTCAGTCGATCTCTTCAAATGTTAGTCTCATTCAGAAACACTCTCATCACAGACACACCCAGAATAACATGTGGACCCTGTTGTCCAGTCAAGTTGACACACAAAATTAACTACTACAAATACATAGCATGTCTGCCATGGATACATGAGGTTTAAAATTAAAAGTTTACATTGTGTATTTATGAAGTGAGTTTTACAGTTTTCCTCATATAGGTTGTCTACATTTTCTAGTTAAATTTTCCATAGATATTTTATGTATTTTATTAATGAAGCTTTAATGTTTTAAAATATTTTCTATCTGGTTGTTGGCTATATATATGAAAACCATAAAAATAGAAGTAGATAGACAAATTTAATTCACATTAAATAATAAATTCTTTTATATTTTCTGTAGGCTTCAGTTGATTCTTTTGCAGTTGGGGCCAAACACTGTTATGTAAGTAATGATAGATTTATCTTTTTATTTATAATTTTAATCTTCAGTAACTTTTAAAAATTTCATTAGTGAATACTTCTCATATAATATTAAATAATACAGTTGTTAGAGGCAATGGTTGAGAGGCATATCACGTTCTTGACTTTGATGGAAGTGGTTCTATGGTCTCCCCATTAACAATGATGTGGGTATATAATGATGTAAGAGATGAGTTTCAGCACGAGTAGAATGATTATGCTGTGGTAATAAACTAAAATTCTCAGTTATGTAAACAAAAATTTTTCTACCTTGTTGATTATATTGTTTGGGTCTTCTCTGTACTTACTTATTTTTAGTTCACTTGATCTGTCTTGGACCAAAAGTGGTAAACTGAAGCTTCTTACAACTTGTATCTTTCTATTTCTCCATGAATTTCTGCAAACTCTGCTTTGTTATAGGAGCTGCCATTTTTATGCATATATCATTAAAATTTCATTGTCCCCTTTAACATTATAAATTTCCTTCTTTATTTTGTTATTCTTATTAGACAAAAATCAACTTTGATTCTAAGATTATAAGCCCTGCTTAACAAGTATGTGTCATTATTGATCATTTGGAGTCACTTTTCCTGATGCCCTATCATCATGTAAACTCAGGTCTTCTTCCATTTCAGGAAAGGTTTATTAAATTATATTTTATTTTTCTCTGTTTTGTTGTTTGGGTTTTCTTTGGGGAATAATCTACTAATGCACAAATTGAATCTCCTTTGACTGTCTTCTATAGTCACCATTTTTTCTCTATGATTTTTAAAAAATTTTTTTCTTTATTTTTGTTTCACTTTGTTTGCTTTTCTAGTTTCTATCCTGAGTTTTACTCTCAGTAGTGTCTATTCTCCCAAGTGCTAATAATTAATCTTCATTTCTGAAATAATTTGATTTTATCCATTTCCTTCCTGAGTTCTGCTAGTAACTGTTTTACCTTCTCCTAATTTTGACAACTTTGGCCCAAGCAACACTTGCATGATTTCTTATATTTCTGTTTTTTGGTTTTCTTTTATAAGAGTAATTACTTCAGTATTGTTTTAATGTTAGGTTATAATTTTTATCTGCTTTGCAGATATTTTTTCCCACTGAAGTTCCTTCATTTGTAGAATAGTTTTGTTAATTTTTAGAAACATTTTTTTCTTGTGGTGTCTTTGTACGTGTGCTGTGCTTACTCTTTGTTTGATACTCATATTGAATGAGTTGGATTTTTCTGGATTTGTTAATAGCCAGAGTTACTTGGAGAAAGGAGTAGGGGCAATGTATCCTTCAAGACATTATAAGTCAAAGACACGTTTTGTTGCTACAGAGATAGATATTTTCCTTAAAATGTGCTATCTTTCTTCTAGAACCTAATTTAATTCAGGAGGATTTATTCAGCCAGTCCTATATGCATTTGCCTGGTTCCTTCACCAGTTGCTACACCTCCCAACACCTACATGGGTACAGGCCTTGCCTTTCAAGATCATCCACTCTTTTTAGAAGGTACTTTTATTGATTTGCTTATTTACTTATTATTTGTTTGTTTTTGTGTTAGATTCCAAGACCTACCTTTGGGCCCCACCAGGCACTTTCTTCACCTCTCACTTTGTCTCTCCTATCATTTGGTTCCTGTAAGATCTCAGTCTAGCTCCCAACAGTACCTGCTTAGGGTGGAGTTCTTTCCTTTTAGCAGTGTATGTTTTCTGCATATTTTTGAGGTCTGCATCCACCCGGCCCCTTAGCCTACCCACACCTTCTCACCATTCCGTCTCAGTGTTCCACAGAGCGACCTTGCTCTGTTCATTTTCCAGGAGGAAACATGGAAATACTCAGAACGAAACTACCACTGCTTTCCTGCAGGAAACCCTATGAAACACATTCTTTGTTGTCATCAGGCCTGTCCCCAACGTTTACAGTTTGAGGAGAACAATTACACATGTAGGCCAACATGCCATATGCCAAATCTTTGAGGATTTTAAATCAAGCTAACACAACTATTAAATGAGACATGTTCTATTCTCCTTCCTTAACAATATCTTCATAATGACCTAGAAGATCAGATTCAAATATATTATTTTTAAACCCTGTTGAGTTCAACTCCAGTCCTCATCCTGCTACCCACTCCATTCTCTTACCACCTTAAACTGCATTTCACACTTTGAAGGGTCTCGTGAGCATGCATGTGGGCATCTCAGCCCGACTGTCCAAGCTCCTTTATGTCGTCTACAATCAGCTGCCCCTGGGCTATCCTGTAGACCTGAAGGTGTACCCAACTGTAGTATAGCCCACCCTTGGAATGCCCAGGGAAGAGGTGAAAACCTTGGGGGTGAACCTCTGGGCAGAGAATCTTGGGCCCTGGCTCCCCAAATCATATTGTACAAGTGGTCTGGGGACACTTTCCCTTGGTCCTGTGAACTCCTTACTCAGTGGAGAAGAGTATTGGCCAAATGAACCTAGAAGAGGGTTGTTAGAAGTGTGGGAACTGTATATTTCACCAGTGTTCATTTAATTTTTACCATTAACATTTGTTTATTTTATCATAAAAAGCTAAATTTTTTAAAGGAGGTTCTAAATGAATCAAAAGGGTTTTTGTTTATTTGTTTGTTTTAAGAATATTTTGTAGCTTTTCCTATGGGAAATTTAAAAACTAAGTAAGTGAAAAGTAGGATTGGTGATAATTTTAATTTTCTTCTTTGTCTTTTCCTATAGGCTATGGATTTTCTACTCTAAATATGTATTATTTTCATAATTAGAAAAGAAATTTATTAAAAATGAAAAAAGAAGACTTCAAAAATAAGTGGTGAACCCCCTAAAAGGGAGTCTAATACTAATATTTATAGGCAAAAACAAAAAAAGATTTCATCTTTTTTTAGTGAGCCAGGACATATTTCCAAGTGCTTTTCTTCAGACACACACACACACACACACACACACACACACACACACACACACATTCCAGGTCTTAAGAAAGGAGTGTTAGTCAAAAAATTCTCTTATCAAGACAGCCGATTTGGACACAGCTGTAAGACATAAGATATGCTTGGGTGGTGTCTGTAGCTATGGTCCTTGTGCATTGTCCTCTCTGATGTTCGGGTCCATGGTCAGCATGCAAGATATCCACAGAGAGCAGCCAGCTCCTGCCCATGAGCCTTCTTTCACCTTCGAGGGTGTCTATGTGACCATTTCTGTTTGCATGGTTAGAACTTCCTGCAGTGGGTTTCAGACAGGACACAGTGAGTGTGGAGCTGCCAACGTCAAAGGAGCATTAGGTCTAGAATTTCCCAGTTCCAAAGTGCAGGATTTTCCAGTATTTGATTTATATTCTTGCTCCCTTTGGTTCCCAGGTTTCTCATTTTGTTCTAAAATGAGAAAAAAGCTCATTTAAAAGTTCTAAAAGCTTTTAGAACGTTTCCTCAGAACACTTTCCCTTTCACCAGGGCATTTCTAATTGGACAAAACTGGTAGTATTATTGAACATTTATTTTGTTAATTCCCAATGCTTGTTACAGAATACAAATAAGACGATGTTTTCTGTCTATAATATTAAATCTGTGATTAGAGTAATATTTCACTTTTTTTTTTTTTGGCTTGAAACTAGTGGTAGGAACTGATTTCATTCATTTCAAGTTCACTATTTCTCAATGTCCTTAATTCACCACTTGTTCTTCATTTGTGAGATTCCTTTTCTTGAGTCACGCCTCTTTGGGGACTCACATAGCAAAAGACCTAGATGAGACTATTTGGGGTTTTAAATAATTCTTGAAGACCCCAAACTAATGGAATTCTAAAGAAGAGGTCATTTCTCCCTTTTGAGAAGTGCACCTCCATTTTTGACACTAGAATCTTATGATCTGTAGCTTAATTTCACCTATAGTAAAACAGCATCATCACCTTAATGACCAGATAGTTTCTATTTATCCCACAGGTATGTCTTCCACTCTCCTAAGTGCTCTGCAAAGCAAGTTGAAAGTTTGTTTTTCATGTTAGCATTTTTTGTGTGTATTCTCTTGGTTTTGTCTTCTTTTCCTAAGACCAGTTCTTTTAAAAAAAGTAGATCTCTAACTTTTACATTTGTTTTTTTTTTTACTTTGTATTTTATACAGGTTTTAAATGTACATTACATAAAAATTAAGAAGACTATTTAAGGGAAAAACATAAAGAAGAAAGGGAAAAAAATCACCTATAATTCCAAGGCAATCATTGTTATTACTCTCATTTTAATGCACAATGAAAAATGCAGGGTTTTTTTCCTTTTCTTTTATCCTTTCTGAATCCACTGTTAGACATAATGGAAGCCTCTCCAAGGATAACCCTATTCATGAGCAATTATTCTAAAGTGTTTCATTTCTAAATATAGCATCTAGAATCTGAGAATTTACTAAATGCAAGGATGACATCATATAAACAGATATCCAAACCTCTTATCCTGCATTCATGAAAGTACTCATTTCCGTGTTTGAAGATGTGTGGCTCTTATCTTTTTATACCATGTTTTGCCTGAATTTTATTTCCCCTTTCTACATGATCCAGCCAGCCATACTGCCTGTGTAAATACAACTCAGGCTTTCTTCTTTTTGATACTTGGATATCCATCTTCAACATTTTTGATCAGTGTGCAGTGCATTAAATACTACAGCAGATGGTGCTTTTTGATGATGTGTTTCTACATGAAGCCACATTTTGTCCTGTATGCTGCATTATCAAAAAATCAAACATGTAATTATGCAAATATGTATGCCTTTATAATAATCAAGTTTTATTGTAAATGGTTGATGCACATCAATTTGATCCTGTAGTGCTGTTTTAAGTGTGGTTTAAGTGGCTTTTCAGCGTACCCAGAGGCAACACAAATGCATCTCTGGAATATTAATAAAATCCTGAATCTTTGAGACCCCAACTGGAATCTCATTGCTTCTACGGATTGAAACAAAATGCTAATCCTTTCTTTTAAAAAAATCCCCTTTGTTATTTAAAACACTGATATTAGTATGATATGAAGGGCCATTTTATTTTAAATTGTATTTTAATGTAGTTGTTAAAATAATGCCTAATCATACTATATTCAGTCTTCACAATGTAAATTTGATGAGACATGAATCCAATCATTTTGCAACAATGAATGCAGTCATGTATTTTAACCAGTCCGATTTTTCTAATTCCATAAATTTCTATTGCCAGTGGCTGTTTACCAGTTTCACTTTTGGATGCGTTAGCTGTCCTTTGTGGGGACATGTATTGTGAATATTCATGGCAGAAACAATTGACTTCTTAAAAAAAAAAAGGAAGGAGAATTCTTTAAGTTGAATTCCTATGAGCATTTTCAAGCAGGATTATAACATAGACAGTGGGATTTATTACTGAACAGAATCTGGGTTTTATATGTTAGATTGTTTCATTGGTACATAAGAGTGCCTGACCGTCTCTCCCCAAATACAAACACTCTCACACATTCTGTTGTGGTTAAACTAAACAGATGGACTGTGGATACTAATAATCTATGATTGTAAATTAGTTTTGCTGGTTTCTTCCTCTTGAAGAGAAATAAAAGGATGAGAAAAGCAGAATACAAAAAGAAGAGCAATGTAGCTTTAAAGGGAAGAAAATAACCACATAATTTCCTTTTTCTATTTCCAGTTCTCCTTCTCTTTATGTTTACTTTGTTTATTGGGTTTACTATAATTATGGGTTGTGTTTTCAATGGCCACCACTCCCTCACAAGATGAAATATGCACTTTTTTCCTTTGGTCTCATACCAGCTTCCCCCTGCACTATCCTTCATCTTACCATCGAGCATTTCTTTCTTCCAAATATATGGGTTCATTTGATGTTTTCTTTCATTTTCACCTATTGTTCACACACTGCCATTAAATATCAGGCTATTTTTATTTGCCTTGTGCTCAACTTTCTGATTCAAAATCCCTAATGCACCATTGTCCATATTCACTGATTCCTCCTCATTCTGGTTACTTTGTGGGTTACTTGTTTGCTGTCAAATCTGCTGTGGGCATTTGTCAAAATTTCATTATTTCATCCCTTTCAAATTTTTATATCTTCATTTGTCCATTTCTCTGACTCATCAAGATCAAGATCTACATATATAAATAGATTTTTTTTGGCAGGGGTGGAAGACACACTGGACTGGAATTCTTTTATGGTTTAGATGTTTATCTATAACCACATGTTGAAACAGACCTTGAGGATTCATATCTGAATAGTTTAAAATAATTTTAATGTACTCTCACTTTTTTTTTAATGTACTCTCACTTTCTGAGATGTTTTAAGAGTTTAAAACTTCCTTGTAATTGCTGTCATAGATATTAACTATCCGTGTCCATTTTGCTTTCTTCAGACCATATTAGTTTTATTCTTGATGGTTGAAACTGTGCTGTTTGGGTAAGTCATTAAAATGATATGGTTTTTTTTTTCTTGTTATTGTAGAGGGATTTTCAGTATACTAATGGCACAGTCCAAGGACTGTTTAAATTGCACACGCATACACACAGACATTTATGTTCATAAAGCTGTTAAGTAATGTTAGTGGCCATGTGTAAAGGTCAAGGCAAGCTCTGGATGGTTTTCAGATTCCAATCCATGTGGTTTCCTTCTGTTTATAATCAGAGCCCTAGTGATGGCTCCTGGAATCAAGAGAAACTGAGCCTGCATTTATGTTTGAGTGCCCATCATAGCTGGGATTTTACTAATTACCGTGGTCTGAGTGGGTTAGGTCTGATCTGAGGATCCTACAAAAACTCATATGCTTAAAATTGTGTATGAATAAAAAAGTGATTTCATTCAGACTTTATCATCTTATAGGTAATTTTATATAAACATAAGAACAAGGTCCAATTAGTTTTTTTTTTTTTCTCAAGAGCCACTTTTAGTTTTGCAAAGTGGGATTCATATATGATCTGCAGTATTTGTTGATACAGTAAAAATCAATAGTATCTCTGGTCTTTTGATTGGCTTTTACATATGCAAATATAACGCGATACTTTCTTTTCAGTTTTTGAATTTAACTTTAGATGACATGACATTTCAAGCTCAGTTTAGAGATAAAAACATGGCAGTAGTATACACAACAGTAGCACTGATTTTAATAGAGTAACAAGAAATGTAGTCACATATTCTGCTTAAGTTTCTCCAGCAGAAATTGCTTCTGCATCAGAGCCTATTACAAATGCAATTCACTAAGGTCTTACGGGTGACAAAGCTTTAATTAGCATCACATTGTTTTCTAATGTGATTTCGCACTTATAAAAACAGGATTAGGAATCAAAATATACTTTTATAAATGCCAATTTTAATTGCATTACTGAAGGTGTACAGGTCTTTAAGTGCCCCACGCAGCTTCTTGTATAATACCTCTCTATTGGAAGGATTAAGTGTGAAACATAAAGATGGCATATATTGTCTAATAAAACACCTTTAAAACAGACGAGGAAATACAGTCATTTATGGTATACAAGACTTCATCCAACGTCGGCACCTTCTGAAGTCAGTGCCCGCACAGCAGTCAGTGCCCATAAAATAGGTAATGCTTAGTAATTGTCTGCTGTTTTATTCCATAGCAGGGAAATAGAACAGCAGTGCACAATGGGTGTGCCTGCGTGCTTGAGAATAAAGCTTAAGTCCCATTTGCTTCTTTCTAGGCCCTTTGCTAGAAGGCACATGCATTGTTTTTTCCATTTAACTTTCTTGCCATTTTATTTCACTTTTGTGTTTGCTGTTGTTATGCGTGACCCATTTAATGAAAGGGCCATCTTTCATTCCTCAAAGAAATTTGTCTGGAAGATCATGATCCTTGAATTAAAAATTTGCTTTAAAAATCACGCCATTTCATTGTTATATTATGTCTCTATTCTGAGACCTTAAAAGACTTAACGCTCACTCGCCAGCACCACTTTCATAGGTAAGCAACAACGTTCCTCACCTTTTAAACAGAGGTGGATCCAAAGACACAGTGGGGTTAAACAATTTTTCAAAGGTTGGCCAACATTTCAGTTGGAGAAATATACCAAAGTATGTATTTTTATTTCCCAGCTTTTGCAACTGTAATTTCTAGACCCAAGAAAGATAAAAAGCTGGACACCATATGAAGGGTTCTTATTAAAAAAAAAAACTTTTTGTTTTGTTAGGTGGATGAAATGAGTAGTGCTTTTAAGCCTTGGTTATTTGGAGAGAGGTGGGCACTGACATGGTGTTAGTTGAAAATGACAGTTTTAATTTTGAAATGTTGCCTCTGTGCTACAAATGAAATGATTATTTGGAAAACTGATTCTTATTCTATAGCATCTCTACACAGTCACAGCTATTTCCATAAAATATGTTTGTGTCCATTTAGCTAATGGCTTAAATCAGTGGGAAGAGAAGACATTTTATATTCCAATATAAATGTAATTATGTTACTTGTTCGAGTTTTAAAACTTAAAGTTCTCATATTCTTACTGTATTTTTTCACTAACTTTGTATTTAAAAAATTTTCAAACCAACAGATAGAATGCAAGAAGAGTACAACGGGTTTGATTGTTTTTAAATCTTGATTTTCTAAGGAAAAAACCTGACTGCCAGATCAATGTAAATTTTTGTTTTTTTCATCTCTCTTTAATTGCTTCTTAATTTCTTATTGATTCACTAACTAAAGGATTATTGTTTGATTCACTGAGTGAGCTGGCAAGATTGTCTGGGTGAAATTAAATCAGCTGACCTAGACTATTTTTGCTGGAAATTGGGTTGGACAATTGTAATAGCTCTATGCACTCAATAAGGTGAAGGGAGAAAGGACAGCCCATACAGGAAGCTCTCTCACATGCTTCCTGTTTTAATTCATTACCATGCTTTTGCTGTACCCATTAGACAGAGGACTTTGCAGGAGAAACCCCCTTAACAGTCTTGGACCATTCCTAAAGCCCAATTGTGGTTCAGTTGTCATGGCTTTTATTTCTTTTATTTTATTCTTAGATTATGATATGGAAATAATTAAATAGAAAGATCAGTCATTGAGGACTTCCCTGGTGGCACAGTGGTTAAGAATCCACCTGCCAATGCAGGGGACACATGTTTGATTCCTGGTCCAGGAAGATCCCACATGCCGTGGAGCAACTAAGCCTGTGTGTCACAACTACTGAGCCCGCATGCTGCAGCTACTGAAGCCCACGTGCCTGGAGCCCATGCTCTGCAACAAGAGAGGCCATCGCAGTGAGAAGCCTGCCCATTGCAACAAAGACCCAATGCAGCCAAAAATAAATAATAAATAAATAAATTTGAAAAAATAGATTAGGCATTAAACTGCTCCATGTACCCTGTCAAACTTTAACCTGTACTTTTCAGTATCAATTTTCAGTTTAGACTCAGCTCTGTCCTTTCTGCCCCTCTTTCTTTCCTTCAGCCCATCCCTACGCTTACTGTTGTCTCTTTGTATTATTTTTTGTTTCTCTCACTTGTATTTCATTCAACTAATACAGAAACACCTTCTTTTTTTCTGCCTGAAGACCTTAAGCACTTTTGGATATTAGCACAAGTCCTGTAGCCTCTGGAAAGCCCATCCTGACATGGATGGGTAGATACAGGTTATCTACCACTTCCTCCTGTAATTATTATATTGCTTAGATGTCATCTTATGCAACTGAACACCTTACAAAGCCTGCCTGATTATCCAATTATTTCATGTCTGTTTGTCATGCCAGTAGGCATTAATTTTTTTTATGTCTTTGGGTCACTTTCCCCCTCCCACTTGGCATAGGAATAGATATTATCACACAGGCACATGGAGAGGTAAGGCATGGCCTGAGATCTTAGGTGGAAAGCAGCAAGGAAGTTCAAGAGGGACAGATCCTGAAAAGGAAGGAGTTCCATGAGGAAAGGGAGTAAGGGTCAAGGAATCAGCCTAAAAGTACAGCATGAAGAAATTCAGGATCTGAACAGGATCACATGTGTGATGTTCCAGCATCAAAAATGGGCAAGTACTATATATACAATAGAATACTACTCAGCCATAAAAAGAATGAAATAACGCCATTTGTGGCAACATGGATAGACCCAGAGATTATCATACTAAGTGAAGTAAGTCAGAAAGAGAAAGAAAAGTATCATATGATATCACTTATATGTGGAATCTAAAATATGACACAAATGAGCTTACCTATGAAACAGACTCACAGACACAGAGAACAGACTTGTGGTTGTCAAGGTGAGGGGGGAGGGATGGATTGGGAGTTTGGGATTAGCAGATGAAAACTATTATACATAGAAAGGATAAACAAGGTCCTACTGTATAGCACAGGGAACTATAGTCAATATCCTATAATAAACCATAATGGAAAAGAATATGAAAAAGAATGTATATATATGTATAACTGAATCACTGCTGTATAGCAGAAATTAACACATTGTAAATCCAACTATACTTCAATAAAAGAAATTTTTAAAAAATCAGTAAGTACTAAGAGGTGTCTAGACTATCTTAGTACTTACAAATGTACAAGGATCAGCATCCAGACTGATCTCAGGGTATGAGCAGATCTTTACAGCTACTTGCAATCAGGTGGGAACATCTGGAGAGCAGAGGGACATGAGGAAACAGGAGCCTACCAGTTTCTGACAGGTCCACAAAGAGGGCTTAATAAATGCTGGACCATTAATTTAAGTCCATTTAACAGGGCACTAATGAAGTTCTTCTGCTCCCGGATGCTAGCTCAAGGTATGACAAGTAGATAATATTTGGGTTAAAATCTACTAGCATACATTTCCCTAAAGTCTACCAATCTAAATGTTTTTGTCCCTGCTTGCTAAGTTTTCAGACATTGTACACTAAGGACCACTGACCAACTATCGTCAGTCACAGGAATAAAATTTTTATGTGCATCCTCTTTCAGTAGGTTATCCCAGATTTTTTTAAATTGCTAAATTTCTCTTCTCAGCTCTTTGCTATCTTTTGTTGAGGACCCCTATAAGCTTGCCTTTCAGATATTCTTGGTTGGTTTTCCTGATATCTGTACGGTAATACTTCAAACATCTCACACATGTTGCCTGCACCAGAGAATTTTCAGTCAGTGCTCAATTCTAAGACCTCTGACTCTGTATATAAAGACAAGTTCTGGAACTCATTTTTACCTCCATTTCTCACCCTTGGAGATTAATAGTAGATGATGTAAATAGAGGAAAGAATATTAGCTTGGTTGCTAGGAGACCTCAATTCTGCCTCTGTTGCCAGGTTTGGTCTTGAACGTGTTGCTTCTGTAACTCCTGTGGTCCTCAGGGCTCTCATCTGTAACAGAGGCGAGTCAATCTATATTGACTAAGGTTCCATGTGTTAGATTGTATATTTTCTTTTCTGGAGAGAATCCAAAAATTTTTTTTTTTTACATCTTTATTGGAGTATAATTGCTTTACAATGGTGTGTTAGTTTCTGCTTTATAACAAAGTGAATCAGTTATACATATACATATGTTCCCATATCTCTTCCCTCTTGCATCTCCCTCCCTCCCACCCTCCCTATCCCATCCCTCCAGGAGGTCACAAAGCACGAGGCTGACTTCCCTATGCTATGCGGCTGCTTCCCACTAGCTATCTACCTTATGTTTGGTAGTGTATATATGTCCATGCCTCTCTCTCGCTTTGTCACAGCTTACACTTCCCCCTCCCCATATCCTCAAGTCCAGAGAATCCAAAATTTTAAGCGTTGTCAATTGTATGTAGATATACAGATTCATAAGGACAGATAAAAGTGCAAATGGGCAATATACACGGGCATTTGATGTGTCTGTAATTTTCAGGCAGTTTTGATACTGAGTAGGGAATTTTTCTCATACCATTTAGTGGTCTCCTGATGGCTGGATTACTCCTCGTTACAGAACCTTCATTTTTGCCTACTTAATCCTTGACTGATTGAGGTTATGCTTAATAGACCTTCATTTATATCCTCATAATTTAATGATAATAATATTGATCCAAGTTAACATTTTTGAGCGCTTATTATGTGTCAAGCAGCATTGTAAGTGTTTTAAATCTATTTATTCATTTAATCCTGTTAACATAAGTGCTATTATTATCTCCATCTCCAGACCAGGGCACAGAGGCATGTAAAGCTTGAAAACGTCACCTGAGATTACCTAGGGAGAAGTTAGGGATCTTCAATTGGAAACCAGGCAGCACAGGTCCAGAATCAATCCATGTTCTTTAATGGTTATACTACGTTGAACACTTATTGTTCAAAGTGCCCGAAGAGAAAGCATAACCTTGGCTAATGTTTTCAGACTAAGTACAACCTTTCACAATATGCTGTCTAATCACCATTCATCGTAGGGTAGCTGTTACCACTACAAAATAGTCGGTTAAATTTTCATCCTTCACAATGTGTGCTAACCAGCTGGGATGGAATGAAGTCCTGCTCTGAGGATGCCACCCTATTTGGAATTCCGGGGAACGAACCATAACAATCAACAGGGACATAGAACATCTCCACATCAAAGAGGGGAAGTTAGTCACAAGTGACAATCCAGTGTTAAATAATTAAATTGTTTTAGCTGTTAACCGTAAGTGAATGTTGTTTTTAATTGCACTTTAATAACACCATGCCCTTTATAACCAAAATTAATGTTTTCTGTTGCTCTGTTTTTGAAGTATGTGTCAGTTTAATTAAACTATTAATGGTAGACAGATTTTAAGTACTTTATATTTTTCATTAAACTGTATCTGTTCAGCAAGCATAAACAGGAAAATGGAGCCAGTGAGGTTCTGCCTGCTAAATCACTCATCATCAGGTAAGATGATGCAGTGGACTTGTTTAGGTGCTTGTTCTGTGGTAAACAAGTCCAGATATTCACTGAGCTTATTTAAAAATAAAGGTGGCCGCTCCTTCGAAAAATGTGGACTGTGTAGAAGGGTGTGTGGAGCTTTTGTCAGATAGACAACAAAAAAGGCAGGACCTGAAGAACTGTGGTGACTGTGACTTTAGTTCACTTGGGATCACAGGCACCTTTCTGCCATCTAGCTCTGACAGTTCAGGGAAAAGAGACTACAAGAGGGGTTGGCTTCCTCTCCTCTTCGCTTTCTGGATTGCCTAATAATAGCCAACTCTCCTGGAAAACACATGAAACCAACCTAACACAAAGCAGCAGCCATTTGTTTTTACTGCCAGAAATGACAATTGATAAACACTGTATACGCCCCAAGCATCTCCTGGATTCAATTCAAGAGAATCGATTGAGTCTGGCTTAAAGATCAGGAAGAACTAGAGCAAGATAATTTCTTGTCTCTTCAGCCCATTGATGACAGATGCAAATAGAAAGGGGGGCCTAATTGGCAAACACTTAAAGAAGCAGGGCAGTATCTAAATTACACTTCTCTAGTAAAAGGAATGGCGGGGCTACATCTGCTGCTTATAGTCTAAGATGTAACGTGTTATAATAGAGACAAGTGTGTCCTTCCTTTGTGTGGCAGATCAATCAATAGCTTTTCATGTGATCTTGTTCACTATTATGTTAGTAATGAAACCCTCGTGTGATGTGACAACTGTGGAACAACATTTGGTCACAAAGCTGGTGTTAACAAGCACAACTGGCACTCTGGTAATTAGACTGATTTCTGGTCTCTTCTTTCACAAATTGTCGATAAGTGCAGTAAACAGGCCGTTGATTCCTTTCTGAGCAGCTATATTAAGCTTCATATCCTTAGAACTTCATCTACTAGGTTTGTTCGTATGGGTGAAGCCACAGAAGACAAAGAAGATTATGTGACAATCTTTCTTTCTTGGCCGGCCTCTGCATGTGTAAACATAAATATGTATGTATGTGTGTGTGCCTATCTATCTATCTATCTACCTATCTATCTATTTCTACTACTAAATTTTGTCAGTAAAATTTAAAGCATATATTAACATTTTAAATTTTAATGAATCAGCAGTTGGCCAAGAACAAAAGCCAGACAAACAGGGACCCAGTGCAGATCCCTGGGTTAAAATTTACTTTAAAAGCAGAAAAAATAGAAATATACAGTAAAAGGAAAGCAAAACACATGAAAACTAACCATCTCTTTTACACTTTTGTACAAGAAGAGCTTTTTTGGAGCTATAATTAACTTGCAAGCTTTGCCCAGGGAAGAAGCTTAAATATATAAATCTAATATCTTCCTTATTATCCATTCTGACAATTATTTTTGGCTTTGATTTTTTTACCTTCTATATGAATTTTCTGCAGGAGGGCAGGAGGAAGCTTTTAAATGTTAAGCTGAAAAGCTGATCCATCTATAGATAATCAATAGGCTTTTCTTTGAAAACTTCTTCCATTGTCATCAAAAGATGCTATTTTCAATTGAATGTGAGTGGCACACAGTGCGGAGTGAAAAATTTACCCGGGAGGGACCCCTGCTGTAAGGGAGTGCTGATCTGAGCAGGCAACTCTGAGAAAGCCAAATATGCCTTCAGCCAGTCAAAACACAACTTTAAGTAAATCACCATTTGGAAGGCAAAATGAAAACCAGATAGAATCAGGTTCTTCATGAAAATTCTGTTTTAAGCCCCTCTATGTTTTAGTCCATCCCTATCCCAGACATTTGTTTGCTGCTCAGTACACAGATGCTTAAAGACAAAAATACATTTTGTCACATCAAGTTTTTTTTTCCTCTCCTGGACTTGGAATTTCATTCTGTGACAGGTTTTTAGACATCATTTGTCGTTGTTGCTGAGTTCGAGTGGATATTGAAATATTTCAATGTAGAATGTCATCTCCATCCACGAAGATTTATTCTTGCTTTAGTCCCCATGGACACTTGTTCCTAGTTTTCCACTTTTAAGGTAGTGGCACCGGGGTTGGAGCATCATTTCTGGTTGTCAATATGACAGGCTAAAAAGCCCTCATGGGAGTCAAGCCCAAGCCCACGGCCTCATGAACAAGACTTTGTGACCAAGTATACTCACAGGCTTACTATTACATGAGGGATTCTCCATAGCTTATGCAAAACACTTTCACAAACTTTTACTGAGTGGTTAACAATCTGACAATGAGGGTACAGAGATGACAGGACACAGCCCCCAGAATCCTTTCACACTGTACATACGTAAATCAAATCGTCATGCAATTTTGTTAATTATACCTTGATGGAAGAAATTTTCACACACTGAGGTGTGGGGAAGCCATTCTGGCTTATACATAATTCAACTTAAACTTTAGGCTAACCAAAACAGCCTGTTTGTGGCCTATTAAACATACATTGTATACCTGCTTTAACCATTAAAGAAAAAAATGCATTTAAAAATCAAAATGGAGTAACTGTGGTCCAGGCGTCCAAAATGAAGCTGGTTGGCCATTGTGGATGTGGTTTCAGACACATCTCTGCATTATTTGAATTTTCTGAATTGTATAAGACTCAAGGATACTCCCAGCCTTTTTCAAAACAGTATCTGATAGCAGCTGTCCATTGCAACCTATGGTCTCAAGGTCTCCCCTTGTAATCTAAAACCATTTTGGACCCTAAGAAATTTTTGCTTAACAAGCACTCTTACTTCTAGAAAGGTCCAATCCTAATTCTTGAAAAACAATTTATGTAGTTTTGCATGTTTTGCCTTTATAAATCTCCCCCATTTTGCTGTCTGGCTCAACACAGTTCAAGTACTTCATGAATCTGTATCTCCTGGGCTATAGTCCTCAGTTTGGCTCAAACAAAACTCTTTTCTATTCCTATTATAGATTGGCTTATTGATTATTTCTGTAGACAATCTCAATAATGTTGAAAGAAAAAGAAAAAAAAACACAGTTCCTGTCCTCGCTGTGTTCATAGTCATAAGGAGAACTCTTCTGTAAGTCATCCTAAGAGGTTTGTCTTCATTCAGAAAGTACTGATGAGACATTGAAGGAATTAAACCAGGAGAAATAAATGAGTTTTAAGGAGAGTAGGGTGGAAAATCCACAATATTTGGTGCCCAGTGGATATATTAACTAGATAAACATTTAAAATCCTTTCTACGTTTCCCCCCCCCCCCTTTTTTTTTTTTTTTAAGCAGTGGAAGTAAAAATGAGAAATAAGACAAGGTTTACTCCAAAGGTATGTGGCTGGTATGGTCTAGGTCAGACAGAAAGACACATGAAGACCACCCTACAGTGCAACAGAGGCTCTGAGGGAGTAAGGGTGCAAATAAGCATAGAGGGTGTTCTTTCCACTTATCCCTTAAAGGTTAATGTCCTGGGGTACCCTGAATCCATGTCCAGTAATTTCACTGTAAACATCTTTGCCATAGACATCTTTGCCCCAAGTATTTTTCCCACATAACTAATTAAAGATAAAACAATTGGTTGACAGTTTCATTTCAACTGGTTGACAGTTTGGATTCATTTCTCCATTGACACAATATTTCCATTTTTATATTATGTAAACCTTAGCCCTTATAATGGTCTATACAGTGAAGAGGAGACATAGTGGTTTTAAAATAGTGGATAACAAATAAGTAGATAGACTTGATAGAAAATATGGTGATAAAACCCACTGGAAGTGTGAAATAAGAGAGGGTAAAGCCAGATTGCATACTATATTGAAAAATGATAACATATCAGTTTGCAGATCCATCAGTGATTTGAAGGTGCAGAGTTGAACCCACATTTCCCATAGAAATATGGAATGTCTATCAATGAACTCGTGACAATATGCCGAGAACAAAGGACAGTGTAGAGATTTTCACAACACAACACACAGCTAAATTTACAAATATGCAATCTAGTATTTGGAAATTGATACCTCTCTTAATGAAGGAAGAAATTTTAATGAAAAAGAAAAAGTTCAATGCCAAATGAGGAGACAAATCAACAAGAAAAAAATGTATAAAATACTATGAACAAATGACTTGGAAGACAAGTACTTAGGTACAACTCACAAAATAAAATCAGTTATTTTTGCAGTAAAAACACATTTTATTTATTTATTGGCCACAGCGTGCTGGCATGTGGGATCTTAGTTCCTGGACCAGGGATCGAACAGTGCCCCCTGCGGTGGAAGCACAGATTCTTAACCACTGGACCACCAGGGAAATCCTGCACAGTTTAAATGTATTCAAATATTTGTAACCTCAATAAAGTCTTTCTAATTTTGTTATTCATTTCTCATGTTTCATTATGTCTTTTTCAATGTCCCTCTTATATTTTTTATTATTTTCTTTTACGGCAAAATTGCCTTACTGCCAATTAGTTATTTGGTGAAAATGCTTGCAGAAACGATGTCTACGGAAAAGAGGCTTACAGCGGAAGTACGTAGAATCCCCTGAGTCCCTGCTCTAGTAAGATGACTTAAACACAGCTCTATGTGAAATTTTATTAACTTTCCCAGCAGTATTTTGAGGTAGCTGTCATTGTCCTATTTAGTGGATGAAAAAAAAATTGAAGCTCAGAGGAGGTAATTTACCTGCCCAAAGTCATACAGCTAGTAAGGAATGGGTGTAAGATTAGGATAAAAGTCAGTTGACAGCAAAGCCCAAATATGCGTTCTGCCACACCCAGATTTTCAGAGACTCATAAGGCATGTGATGAAACACCCTCCACTTATTTGGGATTCTCAGGACACAGAGTGGTCACCACCATCTACATTTCAATTATGTAAGTCATGGAAGGTTAGGCCTCAATTGGCACAGTTTGGGCACTAGGGGAGGTCAGAACTTCAAATTTCTGCTCAAGAAAATAGCCCAAATTTATGGATATTAAGAAGTGAAACAGCCAAATCAAAATAGCCAGCAGTATGTCCCCACATAAAAGATTAGGCCTGGCTTCCAGGCAACTGCAAATGCCTAACTCTTGAGAATAAAACAAAAGACACCAATAAGCTTACTGTTTGACTGTTGAATTTAGTGATCATTTATAAATCTGACATATGTTGTAAATCTGACTGTAAAGGCCCTGTGTATTGAAGAGGTGGAACTTCTCCTTGAAATATATAGATATTTTTTGTCCACATCACTCATGGCCCATAGCTGTCTCTCTCATGCTTTCCAACTAGTCATTAATAACCACAATTTGAATCTATCTTATGCCAGGCAGTGTATATTTTCTGACTTATCCCTGATACCTACCCAGTGAATTTACCAAAGGGAAAGTTGAACTATTGCCATAGGCTACATTGCTCTATGTGTTGGAATCAGAATTCAAACCCAGCCCCATGTAGCTCCTCTCACTCTGCTACTCACCCTCTTAGGGATGAGAAAAGCCAGCCAGGGGATAACAGTTACTGTCCTAGGGTATTAGCTGGAAATGCTCCCACATCTTCTCAGCCACAATTTGATGCTCATCCCTCTGTTTCCTGTCCTCTGGCTTTGGACATCTGTTCTTAGTCCCTGAATTTGATGGCCACATAGCTTTCCCTTGTATGTCTCCCACTTGTATCTGCTTTCCACACACTCTCTGACACCATCATCTACTCTCTGCAGAACTATCTTTATCAGACCCAAGTCCACAGAGCTGAGGTGTCTATGCCTTCAGAAACACTCCTTGCAAAGGAAGAAAAAGTTAGATGCCATATATAGATGGTGATAAAGTTGTGATGAGATTGAAGATTAATTTTAAAAATAACTTTGGTTGCAGCGTAGAGAATGGTTTGTAGGGAGGCAAATGTGAACACAGAGAGGCCAGTTAAATGGCTATTGCAGTAATGCAAATTCAGCTTTGCCATTCTCTAACTATGTGGTCTTGGGCTAGTTGCCTAACCTCCCTGCCTCTCACTTCTCTCACTTAAAAATGAAGTTAATAATAATAACAATAACACCTGCCTTCTAAGGTTAAAAATATTAAATGAACAAACATAGGTAAAGGTGGTTGGCACATAGTAAGTGCTATGAAGGTGTTAGCTCTTACTGAAGGCAGTGGGAATGGAGTAAAGAGAGATAAGATTAAGGAAGTAAAATATATAAGTCATTTAGTTGATTTGCTATGGGAGAAGAATGATTCTGAGGTTTTTGTTTTGAAGCATTGCTTTCTGAGATTTCAGTCCCCCAAGTGTGCAGTTTTGTAAGGAAGGAAAATTGTGATAGGAAAAGTCTGGTTTTGGGTGTGTTGGCAGTGTATGTGTGCTCATGGGTCAGCAAGCACACTCACCAGGTAAGGTCCTCTCTTAAGTCCAAGACCTAAGAGAAATTTCTTTCTCATAGTAGAAATTTCTTTCTCATAGTAGAAACCATGAATGTTAAATCCAATGTGCCCTGTATTTATTGTATCATTTTCATCTTCCAACCAAGTAAACTGAGATTCAGAGAAATGACTTGTCAAGTTCAAGCAGCTAGAAAGAAAAGGCATACCCTTTGCCCTGGTTCTAGAGCTTGTGTTGTTTCGAGGTGACCCACTACCCCACAGCCATCAAATGACACCTGGGTCTAGGGACCTGGAAACAGTGAATGAAGGGGAAGCACCAGGTTAGGGCTGCAAGATGATGAATGATGATGATGAGCATAGTTCAGAGTGTGCATTTTAATGCATAAAGAGCTAATTTGGTTCTGTGGTACTTGAGGTATTTGATTATTTGGTTCTTACTCTCATACAGTATAATTAAATTTATCAGATAATGCTTCTTAGAACTATTCTATCTTCAGAATTGTCTGTGTCACCTGCTCTTTGGGAGTCTTTCATTGTTTTTAACTACATGGTATTTTAAGTTAAAAATCAAGTAGTCAGATTACATCTCCACAGGTATACAATGGAGATTTACAAAACTCATAGTTGACTATATTCAGGTAAATTGAACTATTTGTTATTAAAAATCCATAACACTAAGATATACAAAGGTACAAAACATCATAAACATGAGGTAAATTCTAAGTACTTACTAGTGAGTAAGCGTAATTCCTCTTTAAGTTTTGAAAAATGTTTTATTAACTAACCATAATCCTCTAGATAATCATTGTTTACATCTCTTTCAAGATGTTTCTATCTTAAAACCTCTACCTGCCATATTATAAAAATAGATACAATTCTTCTATTCATTCTCAGAACACCCACTGTGTTCTAGGCAGAAATCTGGACATTGAGATGCAATAGTGAACAAAATCATGTCCCTGTTCTTAATAGCTTTGGGTCTAGTGAAGACACAAATGACAAGTAATTGAATAAGTGAATAATATACCAACATCATATTTCTGTATTTATTAGTTTTAGTAAGACCCCACAGTAACCTCCCAACTTCCTACATCAAATAATTTAAATTAGGTCTCTCACAATAGTCCAAGGTGCCTGGTTGATGAGCAGTTCAGTCCTTGTGCACACAAAGAGTTTAGAGCTCCTTCCAGGTACCTGCTCCATCATCTCCTATGGCATCGTTGTCGTGGTCAAGCTGGGTCACCATTACAACCAGGTGTCAGCTGGCAGGAAGGTCTTTAGACACTAGCCACTTTCCTGTGAGTTCTGTTGGAAAGAACCTCAAAATGAAGGGAAACAGAGAAGTGTGTGGCTGACCAACCATGTGGTCAGCTTGAATTCTGCTACTCTGGGAAGACAGGAAAGAGGATTTCAATAAATATCTAGTACTCTCTGCATAATTCAGTGCCCTTATTTATCTTAATAGAGGAAATTTTATGGTAAATTTTCATAAAGTTTTCTCCATAAGCCTCGATTATCCACTCTCCTGTGGTATATAATTTGTTGCCAGTTTTTAATTATTATAAACAAAAGAACAATTAATAATTTGTAGTCAACTCAAGATATATTCCTAGAAATATAATTACTGATAATATTTGAAAAGTTTTGTTATTTTGTTGTAAATCATTTCCCAAAAGCATTATAGCCATGTTTCGTTTACTTACGAATTTCTTTCACACTCTTGCTGGAAATAAAAATATAAACCTTTTTTTTTTTTTTTTTTTGCGGTACACGGGCCTCTCACTGTTGTGGCCTCTCCCGTTGCGGAGCACAGGCTCCGGACGCGCAGGCTCAGCGGCCATGGCTCATGGGCCTAGCCGCTCCGCGGCATGTGGGATCTTCCCGGACCAGGGCACAAACCCGCATCCCCCGCATCGGCAGGCAGACTCTCAACCACTGCGCCACCAGGGAAGCCCCTGGAAAAAATTTTTTAGGTTAGAAAGTGAAATAAAGACAATTTAAGAATAGTAAAAGTCACCTTTCACTAAGACCTACTCATCACTTTTAAAAAAAAATGAAACCCTTACCACCCTCTCTACCCATTACTCTTTTCTGATTAATTTTATCATATTATTTCTTTCCAACATACTATACTATTTACTTTTTTAAATTGTTTGTCTCTCTCCCGTAGAGTATAAGTCCTATGAGGACAAGATTTTTGTCTGCTTTGTTCACTTGTGCAGCCTCAGTGTCTAGAATGATCCCTGGCACATAGTACACACTTAAAAAAATAATTGTTGAATGAATGGGGAAACATTACAGTTTCAGGCTTACAACAGCATTACAGGCTTACAACAGCAGCAAAATTCCTCATTCATGTAACATGTCTTTCAAGAATTAGAGGCATCTTTGCTCCATAACCTTCTCATTCTGAGACTCAGCTGACAAAATAGCCAAAATCTTGGCTATTTTGCAGAAAGAAAAATTGATGAGGGAACTCAGGACAGCTGTTACATCTTCAGTTGGCAGCACAGGTCACTTCCATTAACATTCCCTTGGCCAAGGCAATTAACTTGGCCAGACAGGATATCAGTGGGGTAGGGTATGATCCTCTAACAAGGATGGGCAGTGGATATTTGAGACAGTTATACAGTCTACCACACTAGTGTTCTCCTCATTTGCCTTCACTATTGCACATATGAAAAAGTCATCTGAAAGAAGAGAAAAATCTCAACAGTGTATTTATATTCTGTTGAAAGACTACAGTGCAAAAGGAAGTGATAATGGGTTCTAATCTTCAGTTTGGGGGTAACTAGGTGAGAATAATTGCTCTAACAGAGATCACAATTAAAAGTAAATTTTAGTTCTTCTAACCATGTATTCCCATGTGTGCTCTCTCCTTTTCTCTCTTGTTGTTATAAGACATTCCATTCAAAGGCTGTAACTTTTTGAAAATGCAATAACTATAATATTGTCTGCCTTAGATGCTAAGCAGAATTCTCAGTGCAATATTCAAGATGAGAATTGGTTATATATATAACCATTCTATGAGGCTTAAGAAACCCCAAACCAAACATATTGCAAAACTTAATCGAAAAAAAAAAAACAAACAAAACAAAACTTTCTACAATGACAAAGGCAAAAACTGTCAACCTCCACAAAAGCTTAGGATCTTTACTCAAAATTAAAGTAATTTTCAATATTAGTAGAGAATACTTGGCACAATTTTGAACCAAGTGGTAGATTCCCCAGGGGCTTCAGGGATTAGCTGAGGTATGGAGGAGAAGGGCAAACACATGTATACAACCCAAATCACAGCTAGCAAATTTACCTAAACAATTTATTTGCACTAAATTGATTTTGAGGCTGTATGGAAAAACCAAAAATACACTTATTATTAACTTGGCCTGAAAGTTGCAGATTAATAATGGCTGTAAATGCCCTTACATAAATTTACTCATTAACGGTATTATTTAATAAGCCACTTTTCATTCTGACTTTCTCCCTTCATCCTTATTATTTTTCCTTTTCCTCTTTCTTTGAATTTGCCCCCAGTACACCAGGAAGTATGTTGGGAGCTAAGGATATATAAAATATGTTCCCTGCCCATAAGGAGTTTATAGTCTGGTGGCATGAACAGGTAAATCAATAATTAAAAAGAGACCAAGTACTTCCATAAAGATATTTATGTGAGAGTTCAGTGAAGAGGCACCAACTCAGTATAGAACTGATGGAAACTCAAGTGTGAAGGATGACCAAGTGGACTAGGGAGTAAGAGGAATGGCAGTTAGATGGAGAAAGGTGTACAAATTTAGAGAGATCTGGGAGAGCCCAACCCAGGGGCCCTGAAGTATGGGCTATGCCTACAAAAACAGTGGATGATGGGACCACAGCAATGGTTATTAATGGGAGAAGGAGAGGTGGGGAGGAAGGGGAGAGATTTGGCCACCCAAGGGACATTCAGCAATGTCTGGAGACATTTTTGATTGTCACAATTTGAAGGAGTTGCTACTGGCCTCTAGAGGGTAGAAGCCAGGAATGCTGCTAAACATCCTATAACACACAAGGCAGTCATGATAACAAAGAACTATTTGGGCCACAAGGTTAGTAGTACCAAGGTTGAGAAACCCTTGGCTAGAGAATAGTAGAAACCATGAACCTCCTACTTACTCCTCCAAATTTTTTGGAATACAGAGCCTAAAAAAAAAGAAAAGAAAAAACTGTTTAATATCATTGTTCCTCTCAGCATTTGGTTGGCAGAGGTGCTCTTGCTTGAAGAGATAAGTCAGTGATGAATGCAATTATCTCATTACACTGATTCTAGAGACTATCAAGGAACTTTTGGACTCTACAAAGATCCTACCATAGACCGTGATTTATTTGGGTAAAAATCTGTGATGACTCTAATATATGTAATGGATGAAATCAGTGATTTTACCATGAATTCAACAGATTAGGATCCACCAGAGGGCAGATAGCAGAAGCAAGAAGAACTACAATCCTGCAGCCTGTGGAATATAAACCACATTTACAGAAAGATAGACAAGATGAAAAGGCTGGGGCTATGTACCAGATGAAGGAAAAGACAAAACCTCAGAAAAAGAACTAAATGAAGTGGAGATAAGCAACCTTCCAGAAAAAGAATTCAGAATAATGAAATGAATAATGAATTCAGAATAATAATAGTGAAGATGATCCAGGACCTTGGAAAAAGAATGGAAGCAAAGATCGAGAAGATGCAAGAAATGTTTAACAAAGACCTAGAAGAATTAAAGAACAAACAAACAGAGGTGAACAATACAATAACTAAAATGAAAACTACACTAGAAGGAATCAATAGCAGAATAACTGAGGCAGAAGAACGGATAAGTGACCTGGAAGTCAGAAAGGTGGAACTCACTGTTGAAGAACAGAATAAAGAAAAAAGAATGAAAGGAAATGAAGACAGCCTAAGAGATCTCTGGTACAACATTAAATGCAACAACATTCACATTATAGGGGTCCCAGAAGGAGAAGAGAGAGAGAAAGGACCCAAGAAATTATTTGAAGAGATTATAGTCGAAAACTTCCCTAACATGGGAAAGGAAATAGACACCCAAGTCCAGGAAATGCAGTGAGTCCCATACAGGATAAACCCAAGGAGAAAAATGCTGAAACACATAGTAAACAAACTGGCAAAAATTAAAGACAAAGAAAAATTATTGAAAGCAGCAAGGGAAAAATGACAAATAACATACAAGGTAACTCCCATAAGGTTAACAGCTGATTTCTCAGCAGAAACTCTACACGCCGGAAGGGAGTGGAATGACATACTTAAAGTGATGAAAGGGAAGAACCTACAACCAAGATTACTCTACCCAGCAAGGATCTCATTCAGATTCGATGGAGAAATCAAAAGCTTTACAGACAAGTAAAAGCTAAGAGAATTCAGCACCACCAAACCAGCATTACAACAAATGCTAAAGGAACTTCTCTAAGTGGGAAACACAAGAGAAGAAAAGGACCTACACAAACAAACCCAAAACAATTAAGAAAATGGTATTAGGAACATACATATCGATAATTACCTTAAATGTGAATGGATTAAATGATCCAACCAAAAGACACAGGATTGCTGAATGGGTACAAAGACAAGACTCATCTATATGCTGTCTACAAGAGACCCACTTCAGATCTAGGGACACATACAGACTGAAAGTGAGGGGATGGAAAAAGATATTCCATTCAAATGGAAATCAGAAAAGCGCTGGAGTAGCAATACTCATAACAGAAAAAAATAGACTTTAAAATAAAGAATGTTATAAGAGACAAGGAAGGACACTACATAATGATCAAGGGATCAACCCAAGAAGAAGATATAATAATTATAAATATATATGGACCCAACATAGGAGCACCTCAATACCTAAGGCAACTGCTAACAGCTATAAAAGAGGAAATCGATAGTAACACAATAATAATGGGGGAATTTAATACCTCACTTACACCAATGGACAGATCATCCAAAATGAAAATAAATAAGGAAAGAGAAGCATTAATTGACACAATAGATTAGATAAATTTAATTGATATTTACAGGACACTCCACCCAGAAAAAGCAGATTACAGTTTCTGCTCAAGTGTGCACGGAACATTCTCCAGGATAGATCACATCTTGGGTCACAAATCAAGCCACAGTAAATTTAAGAAAATTGAAATCATATCAAGCATCTTTTCTAACCACAACTCTATGAGATTAGAAATGAATTACAGGGAAAAAAACGTAAAAAACACAAACACTTGGAGGCTAAACAATACATTACTAAATAACCAAGAGATCACTGAAAAATCAAAGAGGATATCAAAAAGTACCTAGAGACAAATGACAATGAAAACATGACAATTCAAAACCTATGGGATGCAGCAAAAGCAGTTCTAAGAGGGAATTTTATAGCTATACAAACCTACCTCAAGAAAGAAGAAAAATCTAAAATAAACAATCTAACCTTACACCTAAAGGAACTAGAGAAAGAAGAACAAACAAAACCCAAAGTTAGCAGAAGGGAAGAAATCATAAAGATCAGAGCAGAAATAAATGAAATAGAAACAAAGAAAACAATAGCAAAGATCAATCAAACTAAAAGTTGTTTCTTTGAGAAGATAAACAAAATTGATAAACAATTAGCCAGACTCATCAAGAAAAAGAGGCAGAGGACTCAAATCAATAAAACTAGAAATAAAAAAGGAGAAGTTACAACAGACACCACAGAAATAAAAAGCATCCTAAGAGACTACTACAAGCAACTCTATGCCAATAAAATGGACAACCTGGAAGAAATGAACATATTCTTAGAAAGGTATAACCTTCCAAGACTGAACCAGGAAAAGACAAAAAATAAGAAAAGACCAAACACAAGTAATGAAATTGAAACTGTGATGAAAAATCTTCCAACAAACAAAAGTCCAGGACCAGGTGGCTTCACAGGTGAATTCTATCAAACATTTAGGGAAGAGCTAACACCCATCCTTCTCAAACTCTTCCAAAAAATTGCAGAGGAAGGAAAACTCCCAAACTCATTCTATGAGTCCACCATCACCCTGATACCAAAACCAGACAAAGATACCACAAAAAAAGAAAGTTACAGACCAATATTACTGATGAATATAGATGCAAAAATCCTCAACAAAATACTAGCAAACAGAATCAAACAACACATTAAAAGTATCATACACCATGATCAAGTGGGATTTATCCCAGGGATGCAAGGATTCTTCAAAATACGTAAATCAATCCATGTGATAAACCATATTAACAAAGTGAAGTATAAAAACCATATGATCATCTCAATAGATGCAGAAAAACCTTTTGACAAAATTCAACACCCAGTTATGATAAAAACTCTCTAGAAAGTGGGCACAGAGGGAACCTACCTCAACATAATAAAAGCCATATATGACAAACCCACAGCAAACATCATTCTCAATGGTGAAAAACTGAAAGCATTTCCTCTAAAATCAGGAACAAGACAAGGATGTCCACTCTCACCACTATTATTCAACATAGTTTTTGGAAGTCCTAGCCACAGCAATCAGAGAAGAAAAAGAAATACAAATTGGAAAAGAAGAAGTAAAACTGTCACTGTTTGCAGATGACTTGATACTATACATAGAGGATCCCAAAGATGCCACCAGAAAACTACTAGAGCTAATCAATGAATTTGGTAAACTTGCAGGATACAAAATTAATGCACAGGAATCTCTTGCATTCCTATACACTAAAGATGAAAAATCTGAAAGAGAAATTAAGGAAACACTCCCATTTACCATTGCAACAAAAAGAACAAAATATCTAGGAATAAACCTACCTAGGGAGACACAAGACCTGTATGCAGAAAACTATAAGACACTGATGAAAGAAATTAAAGATGATACACTCAGATGGAGAGATATACCATGTTCTTGGATTGGAAGAGTCAATATTGTGAAAATGACTATACTACCCAAAGCATTCTACAGATTTAATGCAATCCCTATCAAATTACCAATGACATTTTCTGTGGAACTAGAACAAAAATCTTAAAATTTATATGGAGACACCAAAGACCTAGAATAGTCAAAGCAATCTTGATGGAAAATAATGGAACTGGATGAATCAGACTGCCTGACTTCAGGCTATACTACAAAGCTACAGTAATCAAGACAATATGTTACTGGCACAAAAACAGAAACATAGATCAATGGAACAAGATAGAAAGCCCAGAGATAAACCCACACACCTATGGTCAACTAATTTATGACAAAGGAGGCAAGGATATACAATGGACAAAAAGCAGTCTCTTCAATAATTGGTGCTGGAAAAACTGGACAGCTACATATAAAAGAATGAAATTAGAACACTCCCAAACACCATACATAAAAATAAACTCAATATGGATTAGAGACCTAAATGTAAGACCGGACACTGTAAAACTCTTAGAGGAAAACATAGGAAGAACACTCTTTGACATAAATCACAGCAAGATCTTTTTTGATCCACCTCCTACAGTAATGGAAATAAAAACAAAAAATAAACAAATGGGACCTAATGAAACTTCAAAGCTTTTGCACAGCAAAGGAAACCATAAACAAGATGAAAAGACAACCCTCAGAATGGGAGAAAATATTTGCAAATGAATCAACAGACAAAGGATTAATCTCCAATATATATAAACAGCTCATGCAGGTCAATATTAAAAAAAACATACAATCCGATCAAAAAGTGGGCAGAAGACCTAAATAGACATTTCTCCAAAGAAGACATACAGATGGACAAGAAACACATGAAATCTGCTCAACATCACTAATTATTAGAGAAACGCAAATCAAAGCTACAGTGAGGTATCACATCACACAAGTTAGAATGGGCATCATCAGAAAATCTACAAACAACAAATGCTGGAGAGGGTGTGGAGAAAAGGGAACCCTCTTGCACTGTTGGTGGGAAGGTAAATTGATACAGCCACTATAGAGAACAGTATGGAGGTTCCTTAAAAAACTAAAAATAGAATTACTATATGATCCAGCAATCCCACTACTGGACGTATACCCAGAGAAAACCAGAATTCAGAAAGACACATGTACTCCAATGTTCATTGCAGCACTATTTACAATAGCCAGGTCATGGAAGCACCCTAAATGCCCATTGACAGATGAATGGTTAAAGAAGTTGTGGTACATATATATAATGGAATGTTACTCAGCCATATAAAGGAACGAAATCAGGTCATTTGTAGAGACTTAGATGGATCTAGATACCATCATACAGAGTGAAGTAAGTCAGAAAGAGAAAAACAAATATTGTATATTAACGCATATGTGGAACCTAGAAAAATGGTACAGATGAACCGGTTTGCAGGGCAGAGTTGAGACACAGATGTAGAGAAGAAACGTATAGACACCAAGAGGGGAAAGCGGCGGGGTGGTGGTGTGATGAATTGGGCAACTGGGTTTGACATTTATACACTGTTGTGCATAAAATGGATGACTAATAGGAACCTTTTGTATAAAAAAATAAATTAAATAGAATTCAAAAATTCAAAAAATCCCCAAAAAACAGATTAGTTGAACAGTGTTTTAGGAAGTGTAAACAAAGAGTGCTGCTCTGAGGTGACACAGAATAAACCTACCAGGGTCAGTAAACCCTTTAGAATTTATCCCTCAATCTTACCTTCTTTCCTAGCACTGTATACTTGAATTCTTTCTTCCTTTCTAAAAGACAGAAAAAAAATGTCTTCCTTCCAGAAATAAAGGAAAAGAATTCATTTTGAGAAGGAGGTTCTTAGAGCCCAGTAGTATCTAAAAGCTTTTCCGCCTCCACCAAGGCAACTTGCTGTTTTTTCAGCAGGATTTTTGTCTAAAGTTATGATGCATATTGAATGCACAAATGAACAAATTAATTGCATAAAAGTCAGAATGAAAACCATTCTAATTACACTGGAGTTTTGTATCAACCACTTAATCCTCAAGTGGTTAGGTAAATAGGTAAAACTAGTCCAAGCTTCTCTTGGTTACATGAGTCAAAGTTATATTATTAACTCTTGAGTATTAAACTATAGTTATTATATATTACATATAACATACATATTATGTTTATTTATACAATTAAAGATCCCATAAAGTAGATAGTGGAAAACCCCTTGTTGTTGGAGTCTGTTTTCTATACATTGTCAGGATTAACAATGAAACTCTGGGATATTTTAGGTCATCTGAAATAATTCAGTGAACATCATTTGTACACATGTCCTCTCTCTGCCTTAGCTATGATTTCCTTCTTTCACATTGAAACTCAGGACAAAGTAAGAAGATACATACAATTATGTGTGCAGTTTTCCAGCATAATTTTCCTCTCTAGTATAAAGAAAATCTTGTTTTTCCAAACCTTCCATTAGAATTGGTTAAATTTACCCCCGATTGTTGTTTGTGGTTTGCTGATTAGTTTTGCTAATGAATTAACTAGTGCAGCCGACCACTTGCAGAGCTTTCTCGGTATAATGAATGTAATTATTTAGCACTAAACCAGAACAGCATCTTTCTTTTTCTGTGACAAGTATAATTCTTTATTCTCCCATTAGCCAGGTGCCCTGGTCTCTGTAAACTAGTTATTGACCTGCTCATTTAAGGAGCTTCACTCTAAATGCTTCTTCCCTTATTTAACTCAAGTAAGCTCCTATAATTTCTCTTCACCACACGGGGTTAGCATGTAAAGAATTCATTGTTCATTTATTGTGAGTAAAGCAAGGCATCAGGGAGCTATTCCTAGATGGATGCTCAGACTCCTGAGCCCTGCTTACTTGTCCCTGGTTATAATGGATACAAAACCGTATGGGGCTGAGCGAGCATCATGTAAGCTCCATAGGAAATCTGAGGCAATGAATCATGGAGCTGGACTCCTGCTGGGGACTGTGTGCCTGAACAGACTACAAATAGACAGAAAAGCAGCTTAAGCAAGTGGCTTTCATATGGCAGGAATGCATATATTAGGCATAAGAGGAGACTATTTGGATAAGGATGTTTATATATAAAGGACAATAGTAATTCTTCTAGCCAGACCCTGAGAGAGCAAACTATTAGTGAAGAACAATGCCCCATGGGCCCACGTTGACGTGTTTCAGGTGTATCTTCTGCCACCATTTAATATCCTTTTTATAAAAAGTGTCACACGATATTGGATCACCTTTGCTATGATGTATTGTGTCAGGGCACATGCAATGAGACATAGTTAGATGTGACTGGCAAAGCCCAAAGTAAAGATTAGCTGTCATGAATTAAAGAAAAAAACACTGCCATCATTCATATTTGAACTTCCCTTTGAAACTGGAGAAAAATTAAAAGAGTTTAAAATTACATAGGAAAGAAAGTTGTGTGTATAATGTTTGGGGGACTGTGTTCTCTTTCACCCACATTTTCTTTAATAGCAAGTGCTATAAGTTATACCTGACCTCTCTCTGTAGACATGTAATTGTGTTGTTAAAAAAACACAACAAAACAAAACAAAACTGTAAGCAATAAACAGCCCCACCTTGGGGAAACCTTGTTAACATTTTTATTAAATTTTTATGTTTGAATAATGATTCTTTAATATATCTTTCTCTTGACTGAAATTCCCAGAGTCCTTTTAAGAGTAACTTGGCTTGACAGCCCAGGAATTTTGAGATAAAGAAAAGACAAATTAGGACGAGGTCTATAGGAGGAAACAAGATTATATTGGAAAGTTTACAGCGTGAAGAGAGCAGGAACAGAATCTATTGGTTTTCTTTCAAAGCTGTTTATGTATATGTATGGTAAGTGACAACAGTCATACAAGCATATACATAAACATTTCTACATTCTCCCACACACATGCTCCCTGAGCTTTTTAAGCTAACCATACATGTATAAACATGGATGGAAATAATCAGTTTCGTTCAGAATAACAAATGTGACTCAAGCTGGGAATTTGCCCAGTGAAGAAAACACTCAATTAGGAAGATTACCAAAGAAGAGTCTGAGCTAAATAAGGAAAAGATAGACATAGCAAATTAACATCAAGGTGTTTTGAATCTTTTGATAGAGCCATTCTGTTGTGGGTTTGGTGAGCAGGTGGCATTACTGGGCATTCTAAATAAAATAACGTTTCCATCAAATAAAAACTAGACAGCACCTCATCACATTCTCAAGACACAAATTCAGCTCCAAAGCTCAGGGATCTGAAATCAAAACTCCCTTGCTGAAGCCTTTAAAATAAGAATTTAAAGCTTTGAAATAATATACATCCTTGAGGATAATTATAACCACTAAAGGCAATAGGTTGGGTGGAAGGCAGTGTAAATAAGATTTGTTAAAGCACTGCTGTCTATGTGTCACAAAGCCTTTGGCATAGAATATGTTCCAAAAAAATAGAATTTTAAATGAAGTTATACAATGTATTTGCTGTCTTGTGTTGTTGGTTTGATAGTAAAAAGTAAACAGCACAAGAAGTTAAAATTCAGAAATTCTCAGGTAGATAGTGAAAGCAAAATACATTTTTTCATTATGCTTTGAATATCATTTAATACATAAAAATTTTTAATTTAGATGTAATCAAATGTGTTTTTCTCCCTTCACAGCTTAAACATTTATGCCTTCCCTGAAGTTCATTAAGATCTTTTCCTTTTTTTTTTTTTTTTTTTGCGGTACGCGGGCCTCTCACCGCTGTGGCCTCTCCCGTTGCAGAGCACAGGCTCCGGACGCGCAGGCTCAGCAGCCATGGCTCACGGGCCCAGCTGCTGCGTGGCATGTGGGATCTTCCCAGACCAGGGCATGAACTGGTGTCCCCTGCATCGGCAGACAGACTCTCAATCACTGCGCCACCAGGGAAGCCCCAAGATCTTTTCTTATATTATCTTCTTCTGTTGAAAATTATTCTTTTGACATTTAGATCTTAAATTCTTATTAATTTTTGTAATTTATGTGAGGTACAGAGATAATTGATGCAAAATCATTTGTCCTATTTGTTAATTCCTTCCTGTTGTGCAATACTACCTCTGGAATATAGTAATTTGTTATTACTAAGTTATTATTATAGTAAGTTGAACGGGCCTGTTTTTAAGTAATCCATTCTGTTTCAGAAAAATATTTTTTACACCAATACCACAGTATTTTATAATTATAATTTTGTGATAATACTTCTGGAAGCTTGATATGGCAAATCTTCCCACCTTATACTTCCTCCAAATTTTCTTGGCCAATATTGGCCTTTGTATTTCCATATGAATTTCAGGATAAACTTGTCAAATTTCATGAAAAACCTATTTTTTAAATTAGATTTGCATTTAATTAATATATTAATTTAGGAAAACTAAATGTTTTAATAATAGTGAGTCTTTCCATCCATGAGCACATTACATTGCTTCATTTGTTTGGTCTTCATTATGTCTCCCAACATAGTTTTAATGTTTTCTACGTAAAAGTTGAACATCTTCTGTGAAATTAATTACTGTATTCATGCCAGTCTTTGTGCCACTTTTAAATGAAGATTTTGGCATTACATTTTCTAATTCACTTTTGTATATTGAATTTGTGTCCAGAATACTTGCTTAATGCTCTTATTGATTCTAATAATTTGTAAATTTTCTTGGGTTTCCTATGCAATCATACTATCCCTGAAAAATTAGATTTTTATTTCCTTTTTTCCATCCAAATATATTTTATTTCTTTGTATTGTTTATTTATATTAGCTAGTCCCTCCAAGCAATGAATTAGACACAATGATAGTAAGCACGTCTGTCTTGATCCTGACTTAGGAAATAAAAAGCTTCTAATGTTTCACCGTTAGATATAATATTTACTAGAGTTTTAGTGACTATCACTTTGTTAGGTTAAGGAATTTTCTTTCTATTCCTATTTTGATTATAGTTTTATCATTAATATATGTTGGGTTTTTCTGTATCTATTGATCTATTTGTGTTTCTTTCATCTTTAATTTCTCATGAGAAATTACATTAATGTATATTGTCTAGTATTAAAACTTGGATAGACACAACTTAATGGTAATCTATAATTTTTTTCCTCTAATAGCCTTTTTAAAATATTTAAGAAATTTTGTTAAAAATAATTCTACTGATGCTTTAAGTATATAATTATTTTTAACTCTCTAGGTCTGTAATTTGAGGATATATGAATAGAATATATTTTTAAATAGTGATTAAATATGCATAATAGTTGTAAGTGTAATCATATCTTTAATTTGTTTGCGAGTCAGCCTGGCAAGTTAAATTCTTTTGGTAAACTGTTTATAAAAGCCTTCAAATTTATACATTTATAAGTAAATTTATAAGCATTCCAAATTTAAAGTTTTCATAGCATTACATTATAGTTACAAAAAACCTCTATCTGGAGTTTTCTTTGTGATTTCTAGTATTATATTTCCTTTCTTTTTCTTTACCTTTAGTTTAGTCATTTCTATTAGTCTTAGAACCATAAGAATTTAGCTTGTTTTAAAGTTTTATTTTCCATAGAACCAACTTTATTTTGTTTTTGTTTTCAAACCTTTAAAGATGTTTATTATTTAACATTAAAGAACCTGTACAGGCTCCTTAGAGAGAATTAAAAACTACATAAAAATATAAAGAAAAAAATTAACCATAATACTTTTACCTAGGAACAGACATTACAAACACCTTGGATAAATTTTCCTAAATATTGTTTTAAGCACATTTTTACATGGCTAGGATAATATTGAAAATGAACCTTTGCATCCTGCTTTTCATAATTAAAATATAAATTTTTCAAAATCTTATAAATTTAAACAGGTAAATTTTTTAAACAGACAAAAATTTATTGTATTTTTTTTTCTTGGACTCATGGGTTACTCAAATGTTTGTGTTTGAATTTTCATGAGATTGTTTCTATAATAATTGTTATTGATTTAAATGATGATGCAATGACTTTGACGATCTTTTTGTTATTGATTTTAATGACGATGCAATGATTCAATTGCATTTTAAAGAACATGATCTATATCTCATGGATTATTTGCGATCAGTGAGACTTGCCTTGAACTTACTTCAATTTTCATAAAGGTTCTATTTGTGTTTGACAGTAATACCTTGGGTTATATATAAATCTATTAGAATAAGCTTGATAACCAGACTGGTAAGATATTCTACGTACTTAGTGTTATATTTTCTGTGTATTTTTTTTTTTACATCTTTATTAGAGTATAATTGCTTTACAATGGCGTGTTAGTTTCTGTTTTATAACAAAGTGAATCAGTTATACATATACATATGATCCCATATCTCTTCCCTCTTGCGTCTACCTCCCTCCCACCCTCCCTATCCCATCCCACTAGGTGGTCACAAAGCACCGAGTTGATCTCCCTGTGCTATACGGCTGCTTCACACTAGCTATCTATTTTACGTTTGGTAGTGTATATATGTCCATGCCAGTCTCTCACTTTGTCACAGCTTATCCCTCCCTCTTCCCATATCCTCAAGTCCATTCTCTAGTAGGTCTGTGTCTTTATTCCTGTCTTACCCCTAGGTTCTTCATGACATTTTTTTTCTTATATTCCATATATAGGTGTTAGCATACAGTATTTGTCTTTACCTTTCTGACTTACTTCACTCTGTATGACAGACTTTAGGTCCATCCACCTGACTACAAATAACTCAATTTCGTTTCTTTTTATGGCTGAGTAATATTCCATTGTATATATGTGCCATATCTTCTTTATCCATTCATCTGATGATGGACACTTAGGTTATTTCCATCTCCTGGCTATTATAAATAGAGCTGCAATGAACATTTTGGTACATGACTTTTTTTGAATTATGGTTTTCTCAGGGTATATGCCCAGTAGTGGGATTGCTGGGTCATATGGTAGTTCTATTTTTAGTTTTTTAAGGAACCTCCATACTGTTCTCCATGGTGGCTGTACCAATTCACATTCCCACCAGCAGTGCAAGAGTGTTCCCTTTTCTCCACACCCTCTCCAGCATTTATTGTTTCTAGATTTTTTGATGATGGCCATTCTGACCAGTGTGAGATGATATCTCACTGTAGTTTTGATTTACATTTCTCTAATGATTCATGATATTGAGCATGCTTTCATGTGTTGGTTGGCAGTCTGTATATCTTCTTTGGAGAAATGTCTATTTAGGTCTTCTGCCCATTTTTGGATTGGGCTGTTTGTTTCTTTGTTATTGAGCTGCATGAGCTGCTTGTAAATTTTGAAGATTAATCCTTTGTCAGTTGTTTCATTTGCAAATATTTTCTCCCATTCTGAGGGTTGTCTTTTCATCTTCTTTATGGTTTCCTTTGCTGTGCTAAAGCTTTGAAGTTTCATTAGGTCCTATTTGTTTATTTTTGTTTTTATTTCCATTTCTCTAGGAGGTGGGTCAAAATGGATCTTACTGTGATTTATGTCATAGAGTGTTCTGCCTATGTTTTCCTCTAAGAGTTTGATAGTTTCTGACCTTACATTTATGTCTTTAATCCATTTTGAGCTTATTTTTGTGTATGGTGTTAGGGAGTGTTCTAATCTCATACTTTTACATGTACCTGTCCAGTTTTCCCAGCACCACTTATTGAAGAGGCTGTCCTTTCTCCACTGTACATTCCTGCCTCCTTTATCAAAGATAAGGTGACCATATGTGGGTGGGTTTATCTCTGGGCTTTCTATCCTGTTCCATTGATCTATCTTTCTGTATTTGTGCCAGTACCATCCTGTCTTGATTACTGTGGCTTTGTATTATAGTCTGAAGTCAGGGAGCCTGATTCCTCCAGCTCCGTTTTTCGTTCTCAAGATTCCTTTGGCTATTTGGGGTCTTTTGTGTTTCCATACAAATTGTGAAATTTTTTGTTCTAGTTCTGTGAAAAATGCCAGTGGTAGTTTGATAGGGATTGCATTGAATCTATAGATTGCTTTGGGTAGTAGAGTCATTTTCACAATGTTGATTCTTCCAATCCAAGAACATGGTATATCTCTCCATCTATTTGTATTATCTTTAATTTCTTTCATCAGTGTCTTATAATTTTCTGCATACAGGTCTTTTGTCTCCCTAGGTAGGTTTATTCCTAGATATTTTATTCTTTTTGTTGCAGTGGTAAATGGGAGTGTTTTCTTGATTTCACTTTCAGATTTTTCATCATTAGTACATAGGAATGCCAGAGATTTCTGTGCATTAATTTTGTATCCTGCTACTTCACCAACTTCATTGATTAGCTCTAGTAGTTTTCTGGTAACATCTTTAGGATTCTCTATGTATAGTATCATGTCATCTGCAAACAATGACAGCTTTACTTCTTCTTTTCTGATTTGGATTCCTTTTATTTCCTTTTCTTCTCTGATTTCCATGGCTAAAGCTTCCAAAACTATGTTGAATAATAGTGGTGAGAGTGGGCAACCTTGTCTTGGTCTGATCTTAGTGGAAATGCTTTCAGTTTTTCACTTTGAGGATGATGTTGGCTGTGGGTTTGTCATATATGGCCTTTATGATGTTGAGGAAAGTTCCCTCTATGCCTATTTTCTGGAGGGTTCTTATCATAAATCGGTGTTGAATTTTGTTGAAAGTTTTCTCTGCATATACTGAGATGACCACATGGTTTTTCTCCTTCAATTTGTTAATATGGTGTATCACATTGGTTGATTTGTGTATATTGAAGAATCCCTGCATTCCCGGAATAAACCCCACTTGATCATGGTGTATGGTCCTCTTAATGTGCTGTTGGATTCTGTTTGCTAGTATTTTGTTGAGGATTTTTGCATCTATGTTCATCAGTGATATTGGCCTGTAGTTTTCTTTCTTTGTGGCATTCTTGTCTGGTTTTGATATCAGGTTGATGGTGTCCTTGTAGAATGAGTTTGGGAGTGTTCCTCCCTCTGCTATATTTTGGAAGAGTTTGAGAAGGATAGGTGTTAGCTCTTCTCTAAATGTTTGATAGAATTCGCCTGTGAAGCCGTCTGGTCCTGGCGTTTTGTTTGTTGGAAGATTTTTAATCACAGTTTCAATTTCAGTGCTTGTGATTTGTCTGTTCATATTTTCTATTTCTTCCTGATTCAGTCTGGGCAGGTTGTGTATTTCTAAGAATTGTCCATTTCTTCCAGGTTGTGCATTTTATTGGCATAGAGTTGCCTTTAGTAATCTCTCATGATCTTTTGTATTTCTGCAGTGTCTGTTGTTACTTCTCCATTTTCATTTCTAATTCTATTGATTTGAGTCTTATCCCTTTTGTTCTTGATGAGTCTAGCTAATGGTTTATCAATTTTGTTTATCTTCTCAAAGAACCAGATTTTAGTTTTATTGAACTTTGCTATCATTTTCTTCATTTCTTTTTCATTTATTTCTGATCTGTTCTTTATGATTCCTTTCCTTCTGCTAACTTTGGGATTTTTTTTTTACTTCTTTCTCTAATTGCTTTAGGTGCAAGGTTAGGTTGCTTATTCGAGATGTTTCCTTTTTCTTAAGGTAGGATTGTATTGCTATATTCTACCATCTTAGAACTGCTTTTGCTGCATCCCTTAGGTTTTGGGTCGTCGTGTCTCCATTGTCATTTGTTTCTAGGTATTCTTTGATTTTCTCTTTCATTTCTTCAGGGATCACTTCATTATTAAGTAGTGTATTGTTAGCCTCCGTGTGTTTGTAGTTTTCACAGATCTTTTCCTGTAATTGATATCTAGTCTCATAGCATTGTTGTCGGAAAAGATACTTGATACAATTTCATTTTTATTAAATTTACCAAGGCTTGATTTGTGAACCAAGATATGATCTGTCCTGGAGAATGCTCCATGAGCATTTGAGAAAAATGTGTATTCTATTGTTTTTGGATGGAATGTTCTATAAATATCAATTAATTCCATCTTGTTTAATGTATCATTTAAAGCTTGTGTTTCCTTATTTATTTTCATTTTGGATGATCTGTCCATTGGTGAAAGTGGGGTGTTAAAGTCCCCTACTATGAATGTGTTACTGTTGATTTCCCCTTTTATGGCTGTTAGCATTTGCCTTATGTATTGAGGTGCTCTTATGTTGGGTGCATAAATATTTACAATTTTTATATCTTCTTCTTGGATCGATCCCTTGATCATTATGTAGTGTCCTTCTTTGTCTCTTCTAATGGTCTTTATTTTAAAGTCTCTTTTGTCTGATATGAGAATTGCTACTCCAGCTTTCTTTTGGTTTCCATTTGCATGGAATATCTTTTTACATCCCCTCACTTTCAGTCTGTATGTGTCTCTAGGTCTGAAGTGGGTCTCTTGTAGACAGCATATATATGGGTCTTATTTTTGTATCCATTCAGCCAGTCTGTGTCTTTTGGTGGGAGCATTTAATCCATTTACATTTAAGGTAATTATCAATATGTATGTTCCTATTCCCATTTTCTTAATTGTTTTGGGTTTTTTGTTGTAGGCCTTTTCCTTCTCTTGTGTTTCTTGCCTAGAGAAGATTCTTTAGTGTTTGTTGTAAAGCTGGTTTGGTGGTGCTGAACTCTCTCAGGTTTTGCTTGTCTGTAAAGGTTTTAATTTCTCCATCAAATATGAATGAGATCCTTGCTGGGTAGAGTAATCTTGGTTGTAAGTTTTTCTCCTTCATCACTTTAAATATGTCCTGCCAGTCCCTTCTGGTTTGCAGAGTTTCTGCTGAAATATCAGCTGTTAACTTTATGGGGATTCCCTTGTGTGTTATTTGTTGTTTTTCCCTTGCTGCTTTTAATATGTTTTCTTTGTATTTAATTTTTGAAAGTTTGATCAATATGTGTCTTAGCGTGTTTCTCCTTGGACTTATCCTGTATGGGACTCTCTTTGTTTCCTAGACGTGATTAACTATTTCCTTTCCCATATTAGGGAAATTTTCAACTATAGTCTCTTCAAATATTTTCTCAGTCCCTTTCTTTTTCTCTTCGTCTTCTGGAACCCCTATAATTTGAATGTTGGTGTGTTTAATGTTGTCCCAGAGGTCTCTGAGACTGTTCTCAGTTCTTTTCATTCTTTTTCTTTATTCTGCTCTGCAGTAGTTGTTTCCACTATTTTATCTTCCAGGTCACTTATCCGTTCTTCTGCCTCAGTTATTCTGCTATTGATCCCTTCTAGAGTATTTTTAATTTCATTTATTGTGTTATTCATCATTGCTTGTTTCATCTTTAGTTTTTCTAGGTCCTTGTTAAATGCTTTTTTGCATTTTCTCTATTCTATTTCCAAGATTTTGGATCATATTTACTATCATTATTCTGAATTCTTTTTCAGGTAGACTGCCTATTTCCTCTTCGTTGGTTAGGTGTGGTGGGTTTTTATCTTGCTCCTTCATCTGCTGTGTGTTTTTCTGTCTTCTCATTTTGCTTATCTTACTGTGTTTGGGGTCTCCTTTTTGCAGGCTGCAGGTTCGTAGTTCCCGTTGTTTTCTGTGTCTGTCCCCAGTGGCTAATGTTGGTTCAGTGGGTTGTGTAGGCTTCCTGGTGGAGGGGACTATTGCCTGTGTTCTGGTGGATGAGGCTGGATCTTGTCTTTCTGGTGGGCAGGTCCACGTCTGGTGGTGTGTTTTGGGGTGTCTGTGGACTTATTATGATTTTGGGCAGCCTCTTTGCTAATGGGTAGAGTTGTGTTCCTGTCTTGCTCGTTGTTTGGTATAAGGTGCCCAGCACTGTTGCTTGCTGGTCGTTGAGTGAAGCTGGGTGTTGGTGTTGAGATGGAGATCTCTGGGAGATTTTCGCCATTTGATATTATGTGGAGCTGGGAGGTCCCTTGTGGACCAGTGTCCTGAAGTTGGCTCTCCCACCTCAGAGGCACAGCACTGACTCCTGGCTGCAGCACCCAGAGCCGTTCAATCACATGGCTCAGAGTAAAAGGGAGAAAAAGTAGAAAGAAAGAAAGAAAGAAAGGGGATAAAATAAAATAAAATAAAGATAAAATAAACTAAATTTATTAAAATAAAAAATAATTATTAAGAAAAAAAATTTTTTTTAAGTAAAAAAAAAAGAAACGGACAGATAGAACCCTAGGACAAATGGTGAAAGCAAAGCTATACAGCTATACAGACAAAATCTCACACAGAAGCATATACATACACACTCACAAAAAGAGGAAAAGGGGAAAAAATAATAAATCTTGCTCTCAGAGTCCACCTCCTCAATTTGGGATGATTCGTTGTCTATTCAGGTATTCCACAGATGCAGGGTACATCAAGTTGATTGTGGAGATTTAATCTGCTACTCCTGAGGCTGCTGGGAGAGATTTCCCTTTCTCTTCTTTGTTGACCCAGTTCCGGGGCTCAGCTTTGGATTTGGCCCCGCCTCTGCATGTAGGTCTCCTGAGGGCGTCTGTTCTTTGCTCAGACAGGACGGGGTTAAAGGAGCCGCTGATTCGGGGGCTCTGGCTCACTCAGGCCAGGGGGAGGGAGGGGCACGATGCAGGGCGGGCCTGCAGTGGCAGAGGCCAGTGTGACGTTGCACCAGCCTGAGACGCGCCCTGCGTTCTCCTGGGGAAGTTGTCCCTGGATCCCGGGACCCTGGCAGTGGCGGGCTGCACAGGCTCCCGAGAGGGGAGTGTGGATAGTGACCTGTGCTCGCACACAGGCTTCTTGGTGGTAGCAGCAGCAGCCTTAGCAGCTCGTGCCCGTCTCTGGGGTCCGCGCTGTTAGCTGCAACTCGCGCCCGTCTCTGGAGCTCCTTTAAGCAGTGCTCTTAATCCCCTCTCCTCGTGCACCTGGAAACAAAGAGGGAAGAAAAAGTCTCTTGCCTCTTCGGCAGGTCCAGACTTTTCCCCGGACTCCCTCCCGGCTAGCCGTGGTGCAGTAACCCCTTCAGGCTGTGTTCACGCTGCCAGTCCTCACCCTGTGCTCCAACTGAAGCCTGAGCCTCAACTCCCAGCCCCGCCTGCCGGGCGGGTGAACAGACAAACCTCTCGGGCTAGTGAGTGCCAGTCAGCACCCATCCTCTGTGCAGAAGTCTCCCCGCTTTGCCCTCTGCACCCCTGTTGTTGTGCTCTCCTCCACGGCTCCGAAGCTTTCTCCCACTGCCACCCACAGTCTCCGCCTGTGAAGGGGCTTCTTAGTGTGTGAAAACCTTTCCTCCTTCACAGCTCCCTTCCACTGGTGCAGGTCCCATCCCTATTCTTTTGTCTCTGTTTATTCTTTTTTCTTTTACCCTACTCAGGTACGTGGGGAGTTTCTTGCCTTTCGGGAGGTCTGAGGTTTTCTGCCAGCGTTCAGTAGGTGTTCTGTAGGAGTTGTTCCACGTGTAGATGTATTTCTGATGTATCTGTGGGGAGGAAGGCGCGTCTTACTCTTCCGCCATCTTCCCCCCGCTGTCCTTTTCTGTGTAATTGACCAATAATTGAGCATTTCTTTCAACTTAACCGGTATGATTTTGGATTAATCAATTATTCCTTGTAATTCTATCAATTTATTTCCTAACATATTTTGAGACTGTCTTATCAGGTACTGAAAAGTCCAAAACTTTTACATTTCCTTGGTGAATTATTCCTTTCTCATTGTGTTGTGGCCCTTCTTATCCTTAAGTATATTTTCAACTCTATTTAATATAAATAGGGCTGCCACAGCTTTTATTTTCATTAGAATTTACTTTTTGCCTTCCCCCCCCATCTCTTTACTTTGAATTTTGAACACCTATATATTTTAGGTGTACCTTATGCAAATAAGAATTTTTTTGGATCAATCTGAAAAATCTCTCACTTTTAACTGTTTATTTTGTTTATATTAGTTGTCTGTTGACATGTCTCTATTATCTTATGGTTTGCTTCCTATTTATCATGCATTTTGCGGGGACAGGGTCATTTTCTTCTTTTCTGGATTCTAGCTGCTGTAGATTTATGCTTTTACCTTCCTCCTCTACTGAGTTAGAAGTGATATTTTATTTCTATGCTTTTAGTAGTTAGCCTTCAAATTTTAATATAACTTAATGGCTATCTTTTTAAATTTAATCATAATCCTTATCTACTCTCAAGCAATACAAAAGTCTTAATGCATTAACTCAGAACTCCTTCAGTTTTACACATATTGCTTGATATTTTATTTCCACAATGAGCAGTCATTGTAATTACCTCATGCCATCATTATTTGGATGTGCCTGTGCTTTACTAGTTTATCTGCCTACTATTGTTTCTTATATCTCACGCCTTTATATTTCTAACGTTTCTTCCATTTCTTACATCTCACTCCTTCCTTTTCAGTTTCTTCTTTGTAAAGTACTTCTTTTACAATCTCTTTCTGTGAGGTTCTATGAATGAGATGATGCCTAACAATCTTTGTCAAACAGGGCTTTATGTTACACTGAGTCTTTGATGAGAACTTAACCATGTAAAGTTTATAGTGCCAGCAAGCTTTCTCTCTGAATTTTAAAGTTATCATTCTAACATCTTTTGAATATTATTATTGCTTTTTATTTTGGGTATTGTAGTTTTACTATAATAAGTCTGTAACTACAAGTGGATTTATTTATTCACTAATTAATTATTCTATTTAATTCTACTCTGTTAATAAAATGTATTATATTATCATTATATTAAATTAAAAACAAAAATATTTGGTTCTATGGGAAAAGATCATTATATGAAGTTTATCATTATGTTTTGTTAAATCTGGAAAATTCTTAGCTATTACTTCATGTGGCAGGCTGAGTGATGGCCCCCAAAGGGATCCACATCCTAGTCCCCAGAAACTGTGAATGTTACTTTATATGACAAAGGGGACTTTCATCAGATCTATCTTTCCATTTCTCTGCTCTCTTTAGCAGTATGCAAAATGCTCTTTAACTCTCCCACTCAATCTTTAATTTCACTGAATATATTTTTCCTTTCTTGATATTCCATTTGAATCTTTTTCCTATCTGCATTTTTGCTTTTTATTGCATCTAATTGTAGTTCTAGGTTTATAAGTCCTTCTTCTACATTTTAATAAATTTTAAACATACTTTTAATTTCTTAGTTCTATGTCTGAGGTTCACAGGGATTTAACACTAATGTTTGATACATCCATTAACTCTCTATTTGTTTATAACATTGAATTGTGAGGTTATATTCAACTGGACTTTATCCGTGGAAATTCTCTGTGGCCTGGTTGGAATATATATGCCTCAAGAGTGGATTTGAATGTGTATATTATAGATATAACAGAAGTGTCATCAGTATGAAAATAATTTGGGATTACTATTTTTCCCCTAGTTTGGGGATTCCTAAACTCCCAAGCATAGTCTGAATTTAATTCTAAACCTTAAAGAGGGTAGGACTATAGGTAAAAATCTCAGAGCAGACTTTTTTCCTACTCAGGTCTTAAGTCTGAAGTTTCCTTATACATATACTGTTCTATTAGATTTGCCTCCCCACCTCCTTATTTCTCTAATTTTTAAATTATTATTAAATACGCTTACAAGACCCTAAACCTTTCTTTATTTTCTTTTCATGTGAGGTCCCATTCTCCACCTTAAGTAGGTCCATAATCTGGTCTCCTATATCCACCAAGGTGTTAGCCCAAGAATGTGTAGACTACCTGATGGAACGACACTCTTATCTTAGCTTCAGCATCAGGTCATTTGTTTTGAACTCTGTTTTTGTTTGTTTGTTTGTTTTCTTCACTTCTTGTCCCTAGATATTTCCCCAGATTTCTTAAGAATTTAGCTTTCACAAGGATGATGGTTATATTTTATCATGCATTTTTGGAGTTTGGTAGTAAGAAAGATTTTACATTATCTTGTTTACAATTTTGCTGGCATTGGAAGTCCAGTATAGATTTTTTAAGATAATATTTTAAACCAAATCCACCTTGAAACAAAGCTTCTTTTTTCTTGTCTGGACTGGAAGTATCGAAGCGGAGTTGGATGTGTCCTTGACATAGGTGCTCTAAAAGTTTCTACCTTGAAGGAAGTTGGAAAAGATCATTTGCAAGAGCTCCTAAATCTGACATTTCATTTTTCAGATTCAATCACTAATCTTGAGATTTCAGTTTGCTTTTATAAATGTTCATATTTAATTTAATTAAAAGACAAATTTTCTTTAATGAAGAAATACCTATTAGCTATAGTTTTCCTCTCACAATGTTTTCAATATGTTAATAACTATAGCTCTCTTATTTTAGAAATAATAATCTAAAACATAAAGTTAGTAACTCGTGGATTGACTATAAATTGGATATGATCATAATATATTTAGTGAAACGATTCAGTCTCTGAGTTACTTAATTTTTTTTCCTTCTGTTATTTTTGCTCATTTTTTTCCCTAATAAAAGGATTAGGATGTTGATTATAATCCATGTGGATATTAAAGAAAAGATGGTAATCATATATTTGCAACTATCTATTAAGTTATTACCCTGGCCAGACAGATAGTGTGATAAATGTTCCATATATGTTATCTAATTCAATCACAGAATAATCCCATAATATTAGTATAATTTCACCTAAATTTTGGATAAGAATACTACAGTTGTAACTTGTCCAAGGTCATACTGTAGGTAAGCAATGGATCCAAGATTTGAATACAGGTTTATTTGACTTAAAACATGTGCTCTTAATCCTCTGAGAGCATACAGCCTACAGAGAAAAGATACATAAAAAACTATAATAATTTCTATCTAGTATATAATAGTGTGTAGTAAAAAAATTTAACATTGTTTAAAAAGAGGTCTGGCTTTTGTACTCCTGGGAGGTAATCTCTCAGTCTTTGGAATGTCGTGTCTGATAAGGGTGTTTTTGTTTGCCTCGCTCGTGCTGCATAGACCAGCAACATCATTTAGGGTGGAACTTGGGTTACAAGGTATCAGTCACCTGGAGACCAAGATCCACCATTTTGGCAATACGTCAATCAATCATGCCTAAGTGATGGAGCCCCAGTAACAACTCTGGACCCTAGTCTCAGGAGAGCTCCCTGGGTTGGCAATACTCCATGCATACTATCTCACATTGATGCCAACAAAGTAACATACCCTGACTCCATGGGGAGAGGACAAAGGAAGCTCCAAGTTTAATACTTTCCTGCACTCTGCCCTATGCTCTTCTCCCTTTGGCTGATTCTAAGCTCTATCCTTTCTCTGTAGTAAACCATTACCACAATTGTGGTAACAGATTTCACTGAGTTCTGTGAATAATCCTGGAGAATTATTAAACTGAGGGTGGTTTGGGGAATCCCTAGAACCTGTAGTTATTGTCAGAAGTGAGTGTGGTTTTATGTGGACTGTATACTCTCTAATTGTACAGTTGATTTACTCCAAGCACATGGAGAATTATAAAAAGTGAGCTGTGGAATCATGGGAAACTTAAAAGGAGAAAATGTTTAGGCAACTCGGAAAAGCCTAAGAGTTTATCTAAAAGTTATGGAAAGAAAATTGTTCTAGGGAAAATAAATAGCATTATGAAAAAATAAGGAATCAGCAAATGTCATATTTCATTTAATTAAATACATCATATATGTACCACCAAAACAAAACAAAGCAAAGGTACCAATTAAACTATAATATGCCATTAATTGTAAGACACATCCTCATGTTAGAGATGTTAACGGTATCTTACAATCAATAAAATGTGGTAGACCATTTAGGAAATGGTCCTAAACTGAGTGTGGCCAATGCATTCAATATTTCAAGGCCAGGAGTGAGGAAAAAAATACAGATGATAGAAGTAGCAAGAAACAATGTCAGAGAAGTAACTTAGAGGTGAACATTAAATATTCACTATGTGCCATTCCTTCTGATAAGAGCCTTATATAAAGTATGTCTTTTACCTCCAGAACTGTAAGGAAATAAATTTGTGTTGTTTTAAGCCAAAAGAAAGAAAGAAAAAAAAAGTATGTCAATGGTCAGAGCAACTTCAAAGTGCATTATAACATAGAGAAATTGAGAAGCTACCTATAGAGAAACATATAGAAATGCAAAGAAGCTACACAATTTTCCAAGGTCAGAGATTTATTAAGTTGGGAGGCTAAAACTTTAAAGCAGGTTTTTCTGATTCTAAAATACATATTAAAGTGTTTGGACTTTACTAGAGCAGAGGCTGTAAAAAGGGAAATACCAGGGTATTATTTCTCTTTGTGGTAGTTAAAGTTTGGTAGTACTGGGAAAGACTGGTAACAAAGAGACTGGTGGTTTTTCGCATTGGTCTGAGCTGACGTTTTGTGGTCTTAAACTAAGAAAGGATAGAAGTTCAGATGTGGAAAGAAAGACTTAGGGAAACAATAAGGATGAATCCGAGGTTCCTAAAATGGAAATTTATGACTATTAGAGTCAAAAAACATTTGGAAGGAAGGTGAATTATGAGTTAAAATTCAAACTTATTTTATTTCAGGTGTTTCCTAGATATCTCAGTTGAGCTAGCTCAAATATCTGTCAGGGCTAATTAATGTACATATAGATATCATCAGTATATGTGTACAAGTTGAGGACATTCAAATGAATGAAATCACCCAAGGACAGCATTTAGAGATAGCGAAAATGATTAAGGTCAGATCCTTAAAGAACACCAATATTTAAGAGGCAACCAGAAGAAATCACTGGAACTGTCAATAGAGAAGTAGAAAGAAGACTGTCCTGCTGGCATACAAGAAAAGTGAAGGCAACAGTGCCACAGAGGAAGAACGTAGGGCAAGAATTACAATTAGGTCATTAAACCTGGCAACAGGGACTTCCCTGGAAGTCCAGCGGTTGAGACTTTGCCTTCCAACGCAGCGGGTGCGGTTTTGATCCCTGGGGTCGGGAAGCTAAGATCCCACATGCCTTGTGGCCAAAAAACCAAAACATAAAACAGAAGCAATAGCCTAATAAGTTCAATAAAGACTTAAAAACAAAACAAAACAAAAAAAACCTGGCAACAGTGCTCACTAGTTAGTGACCATAACAAGATAAGTTCATAAATGAAGACCAAAAATTCATTATAATGAGTTAAAAAGGGAATATCAGTTTTGTTGTGCTTTAAAACAACATCCATTTTTGTTAATTCATAATTCTGTGGGGCAGTCATTTAGATGAGGCTCAGAGGGGTGATTCTTTCAGGACTCAGTTGGACTCATGCTTGTTTAGTCAGCTGCCAGTCAGCTTCTGGTGGCTGTCAGCTGGTGTGGTAATGGTGACTGAGCTGTGTGTTTCTCATTGCCCAGCAGGCTAGCCCAGATTTGCTCACATAGCAGCCCTGAAGGGACCCAAGAGAGTGAGCAGAAGCATGAAAGGATTCGCAATCCAGGCATGGATGGCACACTATGCCCCACCATGTTGGCCAAAGCCAATCTCAAAGGCAGTCAGATTGCAGAATAAAGAAAATAGACTTTGTCTCTTGATGGAAGGAATGGCTGACCTACTGCAAAAGGATACAGAGCTAGATAAAGAGCTGTGGCCAATTTTGCAATCTACTATGGAGAAGGAGATGAGGAAGTGAAAACAGACAAATATTGCCTCTCCTTGTCAATTAAATGAATGACAAGACAATAGTGCAGAATCTTGATGGGAAAGGAGGCATGTGACAGGACTTTTATTCCATAATCAGGAAAATAAAGTTTTTGAGTTCTAAAGCTTTAAGATTTTTGCATCTCCAGCTTCTTTTGGCACTTGTGCTCATCATTCTCATCCATCTTGCTTTCAACCGTGAGTCACCACAAACACCATCCTTTCCCAAGTTTGGAAATGCCTGAACATGAATACCGATTTGAAGACATAGATCAGAATGAGGCATTTTATCTGATCTGGTAAGACTTACTTCTGTCAAATTCCATTGTCCAATTCACCACTGGAATAACCTTTCTGAACTGCCTTTTCTACTGTGTTAGTTTAAGTCCTTAGAGAAGCAGACACAAAAAAGAATTGTAAATGCAAGAGAATTATTGGAGAAACACTAAACATAGGATTTTCTACATATAATTTAATAAATGATCACAGGTATATAAATAATGTCTTATCAGCTTTGAGCAACATTTCACTTTGATCACATTTAAACTAGCTGTTGGCACAAAAATCATCTGCTATAATTCTTGATTTTTGAGAACACTACTCTGCCCATGGGCCAAGGATGCAGGATTAGAGTCCTTGAGCAACAAGAATCCAGTTCTTTCTACATACCACTAGTTAGTATTCAAATACAGAGCTTTGTTTATGATGTCATTATAAAGCAACATTTTCTGGTAGAAGAATTTATGATACTTGTTGAGATACAAATTTAATGACACATTGAAAAATGAGAAATTTGTATCATCAAGAGGATGTACTGTCTCACATAGGCTAACATCATATTGCTAATAACAAAAACAATAATGATAATAACAAGAGCAAAGGATAAACAGTTATACGTGTTATGAGTAAATATGGTGTGCTTTGCTCCAGTACTCATCAAGCAGACGGAAGAGTTGGTCTCAGCATGCTTTAAGATGACCGTTAATTTTTAATAGTGTTAGTGTTTATTAGTGACAGATGATTGGCTTTAAGTGTCTTATGAATAATAAATTAACCAGGTGGGTGTCTGGGTCTGCCACAAATGTATATGCAAGGCCAGTGAAGCTGCCCTTGATTTGGTGTTGGAGACTGCATGCATATAGGATGAAAGAATGTACCTCCAGGAATTGGAACTGACTTTTCACATTTTAGCACTGAAAACAGTGGCAGAATTCTTGGCACTTTCTCAAGCCTCTGAGGTTCTACGGAAGTCCTGAGATGTAGGAAAGTTCATCTCAGATATTTTAGCAAGTGGAAAACTGCTGGAAAATGTTTCTCTTGTTCCCCAGCCCTGCTGAATTCATAACACTTAAACACCTGTGTCCATCAAGTAGAACACACAGGATCACAGCTAGAGCTGTTCTTGACTTTGCAATTTCATTGACTGACAGTTTAATATCTATTTATTTTCACATCTGACACCAGTAAAGACAGGCTGGCATCATGAATGTCAAGACATTATGCTGACAACTGTATTTTTTTTCATCATTGGGGGGGAGGTGGGCAGGAAGTTTCACCATTCCCAAGGAAAGTGTTCTTTTGAAGCACTGCAGCTCCAATAAACACCAAATTGTAGTTCAGATATAATTGGCAGTAACTATTGATAGGTTACCTGTACATGTTTATATAGGAACAGGTACATTCAATTCAAGATTTACTAGTAAACTAACTGTTACTGTTATACTCTGGAATGAAATGTGTAATTACACTATTTAAATAGCTGAAACAGCTGCCATTACTGCGGACTGTGTAAACAGTGTTTTCCATGCTAAAATTGAATGTTTAGAATATGGTGCATTATTTTCAGCAGCTCTTGTTTAGTCTCTGAAATACAAACAAGAGGTCTAGCTCCATCCCAGCTCCATAGTATCAGAACGACACTCTAGATAAGAAGCATTCACAAAATGAAAGTGAGACGGATTTTTAAAACCTTAAGCAAAACCACAGTGTTGCTCAAAATTAACCACAGAATAGAGAACGTAACATTCACATCAGATGCTGTGCAAAATGCATTTCATTTCCACATACTGAAGCAGATCAGGAGAAGGTCCTTTGTCTCTCTCATTTATGCCTGCTACCTAAACAGAAAGTAATTCAATTTTACTGTACCTCCATGTATGGCTGGGGAAATATTATTATGATACTGAGATCACTGAACTTTTCAATCTGCTACTTTGAGAATGTTCTCACAGCTAGAGGTAAGGTCTGGTAATTCACAGAACCAGTTTCACTGCGTGGCCATAAAGGAACTGCCTTATGATTAGGCAGTATTGAATGGAATGACTTCATTGCCTCTCTAGTTTAGGACTGAAGTCTACTATTACATCTTACAATTCTCCTCCCCAGTGTCGTTTTGCCAACTGCTTTAAGAATAAAATATGCTCTCTAACTGAAATTTTGTTCAGAGTGCATTCATTCACAGAAATTAGGCCTGAGATTGATTGTGGATTTCCACAAAATCACATTAATTTCTGTTCTTGGCAATTACTGTACAATTAATGTTATTGATGTAGCAGCCTCATAAATAAATATTTTGTCATCATGTAGGGTTTTTGTTTGTTGCTTGTCTTATTTGCTTAGGCTTCATTTTTGGATGAAATTAGGCCTGGATGTCTTCTCTCTTTCTTTTGGAGGAATCATACAGGAATGGGTAAGAGAAAGGATGAATCAGGACCCTTTCTTCCAATTTACTGAGTCCATCTTGATGGCACATTCCTGCAAGCTCAGCCCTGACTCCTGATTCCTGACTATAATATCTCATGTCCCCAACCCACAGTCAGTTGCCCTGTTTCTATCACTATCCACCTTCTACATTCTACACTGGCTTCTCCAAAATCATGACAAAAAGATGCAATGTTCTTAAGTCTTTTCTCCAATACTCACTCCTAGAAGTTTCCTACTCCTGCTTTTCTTTTACGTCACCTCTTCATATTTTGCAAATCTAACTGTCTTGATTTACAAGGTACACTGAATTTGGAGTCAGGACTGCTTAACTTGAGTACAGGCTCTGCCACTATTATGTGTTCTTGAGCAAATATTCATTTCTAAAATGAAGGTGATACTAATTTATTCATTCAGCAATGTTTATTGAACAACTTCTATGTGCCAGGCACTATTTTAGGGACCAGCACACAGCAATGAAAACAAAATCAGCCCAGACCCTCCCTCATGGGCCTTACATTCTAAAATTATCTACACTTAAAGGATTAAATAGAAAATATATGTGAAAGTTTGTTATAACCTATAACATATCTGTTACATATATTACACTGGTGATAATAAGAAAACAATTGCTTTTACTTTTGTTTTGCCTATCACAGAAAAAAATCAGCTCGCCATCATGCAAGGCCTAGCTTTCTAAAGTTGGTGAAAAGAAGTAAAGGAAATAGTAATATTTACAAAAATGGAAAGTACAGAAAGTTATTGGGAAGAGTGGGAATAGAGGAAAATGGAGACAAATAGAGAAAAGTAGAGAAAAATAGACGGTCAAATTGACAATATTAAGTGCACACACACAACATAGATGGTTTTTAAGAAGAGGAACCATAGCTGATTTTACTGACAAAGATGGAGCCATGCACCAGAACCAGTTAAGACTAAGCGGGGAGACTGTGTTTCTACTCCCCTTCTGTTCTATCTATTTGATCTTAGGCCAGTCACTCTACCTGTCTGGGCTACATTTTCCTAGGCTATGAAAAGAGAAGGCTGGACTGCGTGATCTCCAGAAATGTCTTTCAGCCTGCTGCCTTCTATGCTTCTAAAGAAAGAGTTTGTGTCATTGAGGCCAGTCCTCCACTAAGACCTTTCAAAACGCCTGTCATATGCGAGACCTAGGACACATTTTCTATAATAAAGTATTTGCTTCACTTTTTAAAAAATTATGGTAAAATACACATAACAAAGTTTATCATCTTAACTGTTTTTAAGTATACAGTTCAGTAGCTGAATTACATTCACATTGTTATGCTAGCTTCATGGTGACATATATTGTCTCTTTATTAAAAAATTGATAGAAATTTAATCTAACGAATACTCAATCTTTGGAATTTTATAGAAGGTATATTTTTTCCATATATGTATAGTTTTCACCAATACTAGTTTTGAATAAGAAAATAACACCAAACACTAAATTTCTGTAGTCACTAAATACAATTCAAATTACTTTCCTATATTAGTCCTAAAGGTGTTCTTGACATTTTTTTTCTTTTTCTGTTTTCTGAGAATCTATAAAGCCATCAAGGGGGGAAGTAGATCTAAATTTCCACCCAGACTTAATAGTGGATTTATAAATAAATAAGGAGCAATGGACTCCCATATTTGTGATATGCAACAAGGAAAACTTAAGCCTCTCCTGACTCCATGTCACATCCCCTCTCCCCCGAAAAAAAATCGAGACAATTTTAATCTAATTATGAATACAAAGAGACATTATATTCCAGAAATAATGAAATTTAAGGAAACAATATTTTCATATTTTAAGCCCCATGGGAAGATCCTTATCTTTATTGGGTGGAAGAGAATTTAGATGGGTGACATCAAGTGACCAAACACTGACCCTACCACTGCTGTCTACAGAGATTGCTCCTGCTCCTTTCCACATGTAGATCCTCCCATTTCTCAAACTCACTATTTCAGGTCAGACTCTTGGGTTTCTAACAGCCTTGAGGATTGATTGCTACTGCCACCTAGCCCACCTGGCATGGCACTGAGTGTCTCAGTAGAATGAGGAAGAAGATGAGACCATCACATGATTATAACGTCATTGTTTATAGTCCCATTTAAAAAAAAAGAAAAGAACAGAGTTTTAGATGCTAATATAATTTTCCATTATTATGTCACCCTTAATAACAATGCTATTTTGCTGAAGAGAGATAAGCAAATGCAACTGAAAATAAGACTAAGTCATAATGCCAGTGCTCTATTTGGGCACTCAGAAATATTGCCAGGCAATATCTGCTCACTTTCAACAATTTAAAAGGACTAATCCTTTAGATATGAAGTTTGTAGGTTTCTCACATAACTCTTCCTGCCACAACCAATGTCCATTGTAAGCAGTATAAGAGATAAAACTCAAAGAGTGACAAGTTCTTCCGAAAGTAGCAGCAAAAATTAATGAAAGGTCCACCTTAGCATGTCTCTATGTGAAAAACCTACATGGCCTTTCAATCAATAACTCAGCACAAATGTACTCAAGGCATTTTAAAATCACCACGTCTGTTAATTTGGGGAATGGAAAATCTGCCACCAGGCTTATCATTAGTTTTTTAAATGACTCCCATCACTGGGTTGTATTTATGAGTATTTTATTTGTCCATATGAACACAATTCCTAATACTGTAATAATATAATAATAGTGTTTTTTCATTTACAAAGCATTTAAATGTTCAATGTACTGCTACCCATATAATGTATTATACTACATACAAAGTGCTGTTAAACTAGCAGTCAAATAATAAATATTCCAAATACAGCCATTGGGAATGTAGAACGATCTGAAATATCCTTATAAATTCAAAATGGCTCATTTGCTAATCAAGTGTTTCAAATATGATCATTGCCTAGTAAAGTGATAATGAAGACACTAGGAGTTCTGAAAACCTGTAGGAGAGATTCATCCGTTTTTCTTCTGAGAGGTTACAAATGATCACTATTTAGCTCTCAAAAATACTTACCAAAACCTTGTGCTTCATCAATATTTTCACTTGTGATATATCTCTGAAGGTGGCTCCTGGTCTCGGGATTATGGAGTCCATTCAAGCCAGTCAGATGGTAGGCATAGCAGCAAACATCCTTTGAAATTAACTGGATAGTTGTTCTGTAATTAGCTTATGGATTTCAGAGTCAGATAGAAAGGGAATCTGTTGGCAGAGGATCACCACCTAGACCTCGGTATTGTTTGGTACCACTTAAATTACATATTTAGCTTGATTATTTCAAATAGTTTCTTTCTTTTCAAATGACACTATTCCAGCACATTGTTTAGACAAAACTGGTTCTGGAGACCTAATATTTCAATACACACATTCATTTCAGAGCTGACATGAAGGAGTATTAATGGTAAGAACGCATTTGTGTGTAATTTTAAATTTCCCACACATAGAGAAGAGCTCTAGACTGTGGTGTGACATCTGCTGTTGGGTGAAAAAAGGGTCTCAACTACAGAGCCATTTGAAAACCTTCTTTCTAAAAAATAGTTCACAAGGAAGAATGTTTATCTCCAACTTAGTTTATGGACTGACAAAAAAGCAAGCATTTAAATATGGAAGCCAGCAAACAATTAGAAATATTTAGATATACACTAAATTTTGATCCTCTTATATAATGCAAATTTAAATTCAACTCTTAATTGTCAGGTGTGCATAGGTAAGTATTATTTTTCTGGGTTATGATCTCTAATAAAACAGGCTTGTCTCTTTCTTCGAGGGCCATAATGCAGAATACTATGTGTATGGCAGTACATAAACAGAGAAATTTTGTCCTTTATAAAAGAAGTAAATATACTTATCAAAATTTTAACCTTAAATTAACCCGAGCTATTGGGTTCATATTTTCACCTCCAAATAATGAAGAATACCATTTCTGAAAGGTAAAAATTAATGAAAGACTTTAGTTGATTTTATTTAAAAAAAATCTTTGCCAAAAATGTTGTCCTCAGATACTTGTTGCAGTTATAAAGGGAGTGTCAAAGAATGAGCATGTCTTTCTTTGCAATTAGCAAAGGGCTGCATTTTCAGTTTGGTGTGTGTGTGTGTGTGTGTGTGTGTGTGTGTGTTTCCAAATCTTGCTCATGTGCTATGTAGCTTCCCAAGTCAAGGAAGAAAACAAAAGTCAAGGAAGAAACAATTCATAGAATCAGAATCACAGAAAATCATAGAGTTGGAAAAAGTTCTGAGTCTTTCCCAATTGAGGAAACTGTTCATATTGTTGAATAACTCATCTCTGGTCACCTCCAAAGCTAGCAGCAGGTCCACTTAAATACTATGATCTTGGGTGGCCGACTTGTACGTTTTCTATCACATCTTTTTCTCCTTATAAAGAGCTTCTTTAAAATAATGCTTTGTTTTTCTGTTTATTAAATTAACACAAGCATATTATTTAAAACACAAAGAAGGCAAGTAACAATGGAAAAAAACATCTGCCTTGCCTTACCCCTCCCCATACTCACTTCTGCTTTCCAGAGGCTTGGTATATAACCGTTTCTGGTTTTGTTCTCCTGGTGTTTACACATCTCCCTCTCTCCCACCCCTCTAAATAGATCATTCATACTGACATTTTTACTTACTTACTTTAAATATTATCTCTTACCTTAAGCTATGATGGATGAGAATTTAATGCATTTATACCACTTTTCACTTTCTCCTCAATCATGCAAAATACTTAAAATTTTATTCTCAGTTTCTCCACTGGTCATCCTTGTAATTTCAAACCACATTTTTAACCTCCTTTCTTATCCCATAGCAGTAGCTCTTCATTCTGACCTTTAAAAAAAATGACGTTAACCTTCCCACACTTTTCCTCCACCTCTCCTTCTCAATTCCTTTCTAAACATCTCTTCCAATCTATCTTTACTTTTTCATTGTCTAGATGGATTTCATTTAGATTCCATTTTTATCCACAAGAAAGCCTTTGTTATTTGTGTGTGAATGAATCCTAATGAAAACTATTCATCATCATTTATAACATTATGGCTATGTAAATATTGTTCATTTCATAGTCAAGGAGTTTGCAGCAATTATATTTCCTCCTCCACAAATTTAATGACACAAATCATATGGCACACAGAGTGAATTTTCCTGGAGTCAAATTGGAATGGATTCTCCTTTTCTAACAATTCCCAGATGGCTTTACTTAGGCATTCACTTGCTCATACAATAAATATTTAGCAAACATCTGCTGTATGGAGGCTCAACTGTTAACAAAGTCCTTGGTTTCATAGTGCTTATATTGTATTGGGGGTGGAGGATGGAGAAGACAATAAATAAATACAGAATAAGTATATCAACATGTTAAGTGGTGATAAGTGTTGTCAAGGAAAAGAGAACCACTGGGGATAAAAGAATAACAAGAATTTCTATTAAAAAGGGTGGTCAGGTAAGATGTGTAATAAAGTAATATTTGAGTAAGCAGTGTTTGTTTTGTTTCATTTTGTTTTGCTTTTGTAATTTCCACAGTTTTTGTGTTTCCTTCCTCAAGTAATTTCCCAAGAATGTGAGGCATCAAGTTTTCTGTGTCCTTGCATGTATGAAAATATCTGATAAATAGAGGTTACAGAAAGAGAGCATAGCGTTAATTGATAGAGAGAAAATTATCAAAGGAATAATACAAGAGAATTTACTTGAGAAGAAGCATTCATGTCTTCAGACTAAAAAGAGACACTGAGTACTCAGCACAATTAATGTAGAAAGACCTAAACCCAAGCACATTATTTTGATAATTTTCTCTCTACCAATTAACTCTATTCTTTCTGTAACTTCTATTAATCAGATCATTAGCCATACTAGGTTGATCTTCTATGTCTCTTAACTTTTCTCATGTATTTTATGCTTCATTTTCTCATTCTATGTTCTGGGGAAGTAATGTGTGTTTAAATCCTAACACTTCTGTTGAATTTTGTATTTCAGTGTCATATTTTTATTTTCTAAGAGATCTCTCATTCTCTGTTTCTTTGCCTAATACATCATACCTTTTTGTTCATTTGTTTTGTTTTATTTTGCTTTGCCATTTCTTTTCATATGCTTTGAGTTCTAATTAGAAGGGTTATTTTGTGGAGGTTTTATTATCTTTTTCAAGGGTATTTTCTTCTGGGTGTTTATTTTGTTCTTTTACTTCCATGTGACTGACTTTCCTAAAATGATGATCTTTACTTTATTCTGAACAATGATGCTTAAAAACACTGCTTATGAGCACTGCATACATGGGTAGGATCTGACTATCTGGGCCAATTGTTAACACTGGGAACCCCAAATTCCAGGGCTTTCTCTGGTGTTCTAATGTCATACTACTTCTCTTCAAACAGCTCATTTTATTTCTTTTGAGAAGAAACCTCCAACCTCTGCCTGGGAAAAACATCTAACTACCAGGCATTTCATGAAATGCCTGTATGTGGTGCTGGTGATGGGCTTCAAATGTTCTTTAGACAAGTTTAATTAACACCTCTGCTTTCTGGTTGACTTCCCTTCATACCTGGTATTTCTTAGTCTTGAGCTGTTTGGGGTCTACAGGGCAAGTCAGCCCCTCTCTGAACCAGTTCTCTTTTCTGTTATCATTCTTTCAGCTTCTTTTTTTCCTCTCAGAATTTGTTTTTGCCCTGAGAATCTCCTTCTGATTTGGGGGATTGAGGAGGGAGAGACAGGTTGGAGTGGAAAAACACATATGATCAACCCATATTTTTGAATCAAGAGCTTTTTGAAGTGCATCCTAACCCTAGGTGTCTCCCCCTCCCCTGCATGTTTCCCCTTAAACAGTAGGTACCGTGGACTACATTACTAGTAAAGACAAAGGAACATAGGACTCAGCCAGTCATTTAGGGTGTGCTTCTTGAATGCATAGAAACATTTCCATAAAAAGACTAATCTACCCACTAATCCCAATCAACCACCCACTGCAAAGTGATGGAAATGAAATGACAGGTATTTAATGCCACTAAAATATCTTAATCCCACAGTGTCTTGTTGGATAATGCTCTGCTCAAAGTAATTCTGATGGTGCCTGTTGTTATTATGTTGTTAATATTACTAAATTTAATATCAATACCCACAGAGAGCCAACGGTTGTTTTTCATGGAAACTCCATGGTTCCAATTTGTACCAATTGGATATTAAATAACACAAAAATAACTCATAACAAAGGGCAGGAAGAAGTAATTTATATATCGTAAATTGGATAATATGTTATGATGAAAGCTAAAAGCAACCGAATATGTTTAATGTTTATGAAAAAAAAAAAAAACCTTTTCCTTGAATTCAACTAGTTTGGCTAAATTCAGTTTAAAAATAAAAAAAATGAGGTGGAGATGTGGGGATGGGAATAAAATGGAGCAAATATCTGGATGTTTGTCTTCAAATAAATAGATTTCACTGAACTATCTCTTTTCAAGCAGTTGTGTATCTAAAAATAATCTTACCTTTAAGAAGGCCCTCATATGTAGTTGTTCTGTCGGAAGCCCTGGGGGGCAAAGAGATGCCCTTTACTTAAGTGAAAAGCTAGCCTGAGAATTGCCTCTAGGCAAAAGCCATTATACACTTCTCTTCCATCCTTTAGACAAGCAAAAAGCAGAGCTTCCCACTGATACAAATCAGCCCACAACTTGGCTCTCATTAGCTCTAAGTCTATGGAAATCTTTAGAAGCTTGGATCACCCCACCAAGCTCATTAGGTGTTTAAAATTAGGCATTCTTTTCATGAGGAGCAATAGGAGTTCTTCCTGTAGCACAGGTATATATTTATAACAGCCCCCCCACACACACAAAGTGCACTGAAAGTGCTCACTAGGCCTGTTTGGCTGTACTTGTTAGCCCAGATTTCATACTTAGCACTAAAATAGAGTAGTGATTGGTATACCAAAATCCCTTTAGATTCTAGGGACTGGATATCTGATCTTTTTTCATATACTTTTCATCCTAAGTATATCTATTTGTTTACTTTCTATTTCTGAAATTGTTTGGGTAGGAAAATCCATTCAGTTACTAGTGTCAAGTATGCTAAAATCATGTAGGAAAATATTCCTCCAAGGGATAAAGGATTCAGGAATACACCTCCAATTGAATTCTGCTTTATAACAAGGCCTATGCTTTTCAACTTCCATGAGACTAGAAAGTGAAATTGCCTGTGCTCTCTTTGATGTAATTATAGCCATGAGGTGTCCAAAGTCTTTTTATTTATGTCATATTAAGGCAGCTATCCAAGGTACTGAAGCTTGCTGAAATATTTTTGTTTAATGTGTTCCCTATGACTTGTAAGATTCTGGGAAGCACTGTGGGGCCAGCTGGGGAGGCAGGATGTATTTCTGGGCAGTAAAAAGACGTCCTGAAGAGAAAACCTAGCTGATAGATCACAGCTCTGGATCACGGGTCAGCCACTGTCTGCAACCTTGATAACTCTCTGATGCTCTGCTCCCACTGTTTCCCAAATTATGAAGACAATGTAGAAAAGCATTTCTCCTTATTATAAAAACAATGCTGTGTTACCTAAAATGTCAGCCTGCTGCCCCATTACCTCATATGATACAAGTGTAGATCTTGAAGAGGGCATCAAGTTCAACCTGCCTTGAGCAAGGAAAAGGAGCAATTACTTAGCTGTTAAGAAAAATCCTGATATCATTATCAGATAACCCTAATAGCCACCTGATATCTGGCTATTATTTTAAATGGATTTAAAATACATTTTAAAATCTCAGATTCAAGTCATATAGAAATAATAACATAAGTTATCATAAAGATGTTCTGAGATAATTCTAAATGTCAGTTTAGCATATTTCTCCATGTTTTAGGTTTTCTAGAGTGAATGAATAGCTTATTTTATGAGGTAAATGTCCTTTGAGCGGAAGAAAGGGACAACCACATTTAAAGGTCAGTTAATATAGTGAGGTAGACATAGTTACTAGTGTTCAAATCTCACTATGTTATCTTTAAATAGAATGCCCACTATTTTGAGTAAAATGATGCACAATAGCTTGACTACTTATATCTTTTGTTCCCATTTGTCCTACCATGTTAATCTTCTAGTGTTTCTTTTTTAGCTCAAACCATTTTGTTTAGAATATCTCACAATCTAGTGACAATAATCCATTTGTCTCTATTGTTTTGTACAGTAAGGCCTAACCCCACATATATTTCAATGGCAGCTTTTTCTATAATTAAAAAGAACTGAATTCTTTTCTTTTTTCAGAAAGATAAGAGTTCTCATAGACTCATGAAACTAAACCTTTTTCAAAAACAGAAAATCCAACAATTCAGACATATGCCTCCAGTCCATGGGCTATGTTTCTCAAGACTTTACCTGTATGGAGGTACCATAACAACCATTTAAACTGAACAAACCATCTTGCTTACAAAACAAGATATCATTATAGTAAAAAGCAATTTGTCTTTTCTCCCCACTTTACCCTTAATCCATGCGCGCACTCGCGCATGCACACACACACACACACATAGCTTTGACTAGTCATTACCCTGAATTGGGTGCAAAACACCTCTATAGATATACAGAATTGGCCTCTTTGGGGAAAAAAAATGCAATTCTATTTTTTCAACTGAAAATTAAAAATAGTTATTCTGTAACTATTTTTATAAAACCATGAAGTTACAGTTACTAAGAATGTATTTAGGTCCTCTCCCCTTATGTAAACCTCTCTATGAGACTAAAAACAACAATCACCATGACAAATGAGTTATTAGTAAAGTGAAATATTGGAGTACAATGATCATTTGCTCTAGAATTTTTTGAGCCCTAATTTTTCTCTGTTTAAATATTTGAGTTAATGGTACATCATTTCAGCCTTGATGTTCCCAATTCACAGGTGCTAACCAACCAAAAGGAACCTGAAGGCTGGAGGTCACAATGTGTTTTTAATTTTCATCAGAAGTCATCAGAAACATTTAAAATAACAACATTTAATATAATTATATATTTTACTGTGATATTCTCCTCCATGACTATTCTTTCAGGATTGACATGCAAGTATAGGAACAGGTTTTACATTTGCAGCTTTTGAATAATCCAATTCAAGTTGTAGTATAGTTTCTTAAATAAGTATTAATAGGAATTGATATAAAGCTTTGTTTCACTGGTGTGTATGGTTTTAGAAGGTTACTATAATTAATAGCTTATTCATAGTAAACTGAACAGTAAAAACTCTTTTCCAAGGAACAAATAAAAATTGCGCTAAAAAGAAAATTGGCTTTGGGTTGATGAGGCAGACATATCCTGAGGTGACCCCAGTGGGATACATCTTTGTAAAATCTCCTCCCCTTAAGCTCAGGAAGAACCTGGGACTTGCTTCTGGCCAATAGAGGGTAGCAAATGTGAAAAGATTTTTCAGATGTAGTTAAGGTCCCAAATGAGTTGATTGTAGGATAATCAAAAGGGAGATTGTTCTGTGTGATCCTGACTTAATCATGTGAAAGTTTTAGAAAAGAGACTGAGTCTCCCTGATTTTATAGTCTCTCTCCTGCTTTGAAGAAGCAAATTGCCATGAGTTGTACAGCTCTAGGGAAATAAATTCTGCCACAACCACAAGAACTTGGAAGAAGAGCACAGGTCCCAGGTGAGAACACAGCCCCAGCTAACATCTGGATTGAAGACTGATAAGACCCTGAAGGAAAAAACTTAACTAAATAATACCTGGAGCGACTTCACTGGTGGTCCAGTGGTTCAGATTTCACCTTCCAATGCGAGAGGTGCGGGTTCAATCATCCCTGGTCGGGGAGATATGATTCCACATGCCTCGGGACCAAAAAACCAAAAACATAAAACAGAAGCAATATTGTAACAAATTCAATAAAGACTTTATTAAAAAAAAAAAAACCTGGATATGTGACCCACAAAAAATGTGAGATAATACATGTGTGTTGTTTAAACCACTAAGTTTGTGGTAATTTGTTACACAGAAAGAGAAAACTGGTACAGCTGAGAAATAGAATATTTTCATACAAACAAAATATAGAAGGGCAATTTGAATTATGCTTATAAATGAGTCTGGGAATGGGAATGAATTTGGGAATTTTTAGTTCTTCCTCAAACTTCTGAACCTTAAACCTCCCTTAAAATTGAAGAAATAGGAGACAGACCACATTTTCCCAAACTGGTGCTGAAGGAACACTATGTTATCTTGCAACTTCATCCACCTTACCCCTACTCTAATCAAAATGATCATGAAGGGGCTTCCCTGGTGGCGCAGTGGTTGAGAGTCCGCCTGCCGATGCAGGGGACGCGGGTTCGTGCCCCGGTCTAGGAGGATCGCACATGCCGCGGAGCGGCTGGGCCCGTGAGCCATGGCCGCTGAGCCTGCGCGTCCGGAGCCTGTGCTCCGCAACGGGAGAGGCCACAGCTGTGAGAGGCCCACGTACTGCAAAAGAAAAAAAAAAAAAAAAAAGATCATGAAGAAAGACTCTATGGGCAAATCTTTTTAACAGACATTATGTAGATCCCACCCACCCCTACCACTATCTCTCAGCATCATCACTAGCAGCCCACCCTTGAGGTTCCCAATGCCAAAGTTTCTCAGATAGCCTATAGTAATAAAAAATAATCTCCTATCTTTTAAAAACATATTTGACCATCAAACTGTACAACAGAGTTCAGAGTTCAGTAGAACACATTAGAAAGCATTATGGTGGGGAGTCCTGGTGAGCACAGGCCATGTTAACTGGGAACTGCAATGGCACAAGTGAGAATCACCATTATTACCCTTAAGAGGAATGAGTTTTTCAGGAAAGGGTGTCTGTCTCAAGTGGAGAATGGCTCGAGTGGAAGCTGGCAGTAGTAGTAAACAGAAGTTATGTAAGACAGCAAAGGCCTTCATGACGTGGCCATTCATAGCTCCTTCATAAAGTGGTAATTATTTGCTTGAGCAAATATTTCTTTACCTTTTTCTTTTTTAAATTTTACCTCAGAGTGAGACTGGTTGATCTGCTAAATGTGGGTTGATAACAAAAAAGAAACCAGACTAAGGGGGATAATGAGATTGCATCTTGTATCAATATTGTTTTATTTTGACCCTGGACTAGCAAACCCACCCCTGAGTAGAAAATTAGATTTTTGACCTTCAGTGGCCTCAGACCTCCACATTTTTCCATGGTGGCTCTGCCACAGATGTCCCATGTTGTTATATCAACACTATTCTGAGAAGCTACATTCTTCTCTGCTATTCCTAGTCTCACAACCACTTTTTCCTTGATAGGTCTTTTCCCTCAAATTTCTCTCTTCAACCTCTGTCTGAACTGACTTATTATGAACTCTTGATTCTAAGTCAATCACTATTCTGGTTTGAAAGTAATCAGATGTATTTGTTAATAGATAATAAAAAATACTGTTGGCTTTGTTAATTCCAATCATGGCTGCCCAACCCCAAAGCAACAACAGAAAGAATTACGGATTAGGCTTATATATAAAACCAAGTTATCTTTAATGGAAAAACTTAGATGTCACTATGAAAATGGAGGAAGAATAGACTCTAGTAGCCCCAGAATCTCTTTTTGTTCCTATTTCACCTATCCTTTCTTGATACTTATAGACCTTTCTCTCCCCCAACCATACCCCATTTCATCAGCCACATCTCATAATATATGTTTAACAAAGTAGAATCCTCCTGTAATTACCTAATCCCATAGTATTCTGGGCAAGTATTACAGCTGCTCAGGAGCATCACACTCTTGTCATGATCATTTATGTCATCTCTGTGGCCTTGTCAGTAGACCAGTAGATAACCAGCCAATACTGATAATTAATAATGAAAGGATGGAACTACTAAAGCCCTACAGAGGATAGTTAATCAAGGGATGGAATTTGAAATTAGGTTCTCTGCTTTTGATTTGCTCTCTATACACTTTTATTTAGGCAGACAAACTGCATCAGGTGTCATAATATCAAACATCACCTTAACTAATAGATAACAAGTGTTGTGCAACATAAACAATCTCTAATTAAGTAGGGAAAGGGGAATTTGTCTGGTTAACTAGTTGAATGGACATTTGTTTGTGGTTAGCTGGTCAAGCTTGCAGAAAACTTGTGTAGCAAGTTTAGGGTGTGAAGTCATTATATGTAGTTGTCAGCAGGGCTGGGCCCAGGGCCAGGTGAGTGAGATGAGTGAGGCACTTGCCTCAGAGCAACATTTAAAGGTGGAGGGCTCCAATAATCACAATAAATGTACTCCAATGTAATAGTTTAAAAAACAATGCAGGGACTCCCCTGGTGATCCAGTGGGTAAGACTCTGCGATCCCAATGCAGGGGGACCGGGTTCCATCCCTGGTCAGGGAACTAGATCCCACATGCGTGCTGCAACTAAGACCCGGTGCAACCAAATAAATAAATAAATAGATAAATGTTTTAAATAAATAAAAACAATGCAAAAAATCATGATAAACAAAATGCCAAAATAGTTAATAAAGGTAACATTAGTAGCAGTGCTGTGCCAAGCCATACTTGAGCCTAAGGCAAAAGGGAAAATCAATGATGTTGATCCTGTCTGTATCTAACATTCTAATATTTTGTTCAGCACATACTTCTTTCCATCAATTTTGATTTTTTAAAATATTGCCCTCTTAAATTTTGTGCCTGAAGCAAGTACCTCACTTGCTTCACCTTCGTCCTGGCCCTTCATTAGATCTATTGCTTTTTAATGTTCTGGCTAACTCATAGGAAATATTTTTCTCATTCTTTTTAGCCTCTCATAATTTGAGGTCAAAAGTACATATCATACATTTATGGTCAATGGGTTGACAACAAGGTGGCCAAGAATTTTCAGTGGAGAAAGAATAGTCTTTTCAACAAATAGTACTAGAATATGAATATCCACATACAAAAGAATAAAGGTGGACATCTTCCTTATACCACACACAAAAATTAACTCAAAATGGATCACAGACCTAAATTAAGAGCCACAACTACAAAACTCTTGGATGACGGCATAGGAGTCAATATTTGTGACCTTAGATTAGGCAAAGGTTCCTTGAATTTGACATCAAAAACTAAAGCGACAAAGGTAAGAATAGATAAATTAGACTTCATCAAAATTAAAAACTTTTGTGCTTCAAAGGAAACTATCAAGAAAGTAAAAGACAACCTACAAAATGGGGGAAATATTTGCAAATTATATATCTAAAAAGAGACTAGAATCTAGAATATATAAATACCTCTTACAACTCAAAAATAAAAATGTAAAATAACCCAGTTGGAAAATGACTTGAATAGACATTTCTGTGAAGAAGATATATGAATGGCCAGTAATCACATGAGAAGATGCTCAATGCCATTAGTCATTAGGAAAATATAAATCAAACCACAATGAGATACCACTTTATACCCACTAGGATGCTATAATCAAAAGGACAAAATAAATGTTGGCATGAATGTAGAGAAACTGGAACTCTCATACATTGGTAGTGGAAATGTGATAAGTTGTAGCCATATTGGAAAGAGTTTGGCAGTTCCTCAAAAATATTAAAGTTACCATGTGACCCGGCAATTCTCAAGAAGAGAAATGAAAACATACATTCATACAAAACTTGTATCTTCATAGCTGTATGGATTTCCAAAAAGTGGAAATAACCCAAATGCCCATCAACTGACGAATGGATAAACAAAATGTAGTATATCCATAAAATGGAATATTATTTGGTAACAAAAAGGAATGAAGTACTGATACATGCTACAGCATGGATAAACCTTGAAAACAGTATGCTATGTGAAAAAAGCCAGGCAAAAAAAGACCACATTGTATGATTTTATTATATGGAATCACATATAATTCTACTTATAGGAAGTGTCCAGAATAGGTAAATCTAAATCTATAGAGACAGGAATTAGATTAGTGGTTTCCAGGGACAAAGGTGAGGAAAGAATGGGAAGTACCCACTGTTAATGGGTCCAAGGTTTCTTTGAGGGCTTTGAAAATGTTCTAAAACTGATTTCTGATAGTTGTGCAACTCTGTGAATACACTAAGCACCATTGAATCATACACTTGAAATGGGTGAGTTGTATGATATGTGAATTGTATCTCAATAAAGCTGTTAAAAGAAAAAAACAGTCCATATCAGAGATTAAGGGACATCCAGTCCCAGCCTCCATTTCCTTCTCTTTAGTTGAGTTACCAGGAAGAGGTTTTGCAAAGAATTTTCTTCCCCAATACAGCCTTTGTCAGTGATTCCTGTTATTATAAAGTTGAATTTTGCTACTAAAGAGTAAATGAAAAACCATCACTATGTAAAATTCTACTTCATTTCAGTAGGGCTATTCACACCCCTCTTCTGATTCATCTGACTTAGGGTGGTTTGAAGTCACATTAAGAAGCTCACCTGGGGCTTCCCTGGTGGCACAGTGGTTGAGAGTCCGCCTGCCGATGCAGGGGACAGGTTCATGCCCCGTCCGGGAAGATCCCACATGCTACGGACCGGTTGGGCCCGTGAGCCATGGCCGCTGAGCCTGCGCGTCTGGAGCCTGTGCTCTGCAACGGGAGAGGCCAAAACAGTGAGAGGACCGAGTACCGCAAAAAAAAAAAAAAAAAAAAAGCTCACCTGAGACAAAAATGCTGGAGGCTCGTAGACAATAGGACCTTCATGGTCATGTGCTTTGAACCATTCAATTCATTTCTTTTTAATTAAAATTTTTTTTTTTTAGTTTCAGAAAGGTGAAGTATGGTGTTTTATTAATTAGGAAACACATTTTGCTTTAACAAGAGAGATTCTAGTCTCTGCCTTGTTCACAGGGCAGAATGTATCTTTTGTGAGTTTGAGTAGATATTTTCCTGGTCATCCCACATCACTTTTTCTTTATACACATCCCAACATGAGGACTTAGTCCAGTTCTAGATACCCAAAGGAAACAGGATGCAACTGATTGGAAGTTTAAATAGTTTAGAATTCTTATCACTCTCACAGAATTCAGCATTCATTGATAACAATCCAAGACAGATAAAAGCACAAAATACTGGTATTACCATAGTGGGGGGGGGGGAATGGGGTAAAGTTGTATGACTTAAAAAATACAAAGCTTATCCAACATTTTCTCCCTTGTATTTCCTGAATGTATTCAAGGCAAAACCTCTCAGCTGGGGAGTGGTAATGTGGCCAGTGCCTTCAAACTTTGAAGGGTGCTAGAGAAGAAAGCAAGTTTTCTTTGCAGCTCTAAAAGGGAAAACTGGTATCAAAAGGAAATATCATCGATGCCAGTTTTTTATTTTACCTCATTATGAAGAAGAACGCTTTTAGCATTCAGTGGATTGACTAGAACCTCCCTGAAGGTCGAGAGTTTTTCACAGAGAAACTGATAAATCCTGTTTATTAAATGATGTAAAAGGACTTTAAAATCTATTCCACCTGTGATTCCATAATTCATTTTATAACCCAGTCTGGAAACACTCATTGAGTTTAATAAATATTCCTTTGTAAAGTGCAAATAATGACAACTACCTCCCACTCATCAACACCATAGTATGTGTTAGGTTTTTGCTGTTGTTGTCTTTTTTTTTTCTTCTTTCCTTTCTTTTTCTTCTTTTTTTTTTTTTTTCTTTTCTTTTGCCGCACGTCGCGGCATGCGGAATCTTAGTTCCCCAACCAAGGCTCGAACCCCGCCCCACCCCCCCCTACAGTGGAAACTCGGAGTCTTAACCAATGGACCGCTAGGGAAGTCGCTTGTTGTTTTTTGTACTCAACTAAAATAAACTGTTCTGAAGAGTTATGCTAGATTTTGCTTTGTTTAGTTTTCAGAGGATGGAGAGGAAGATTGGAGAATGAGGTAATTTAGAGTATGTTTAAGAGCCTGACGGGGAGCCTCTTTGGTCAGTTAAGAACGAGCATAAGGGCAACAGAATTTTCGGGGGGCACAAACGGGAGGTGGGAGGTCACCATTCTTAAAAGTTACCTCCCTTTCTCAGAGGAAGGAGCAAGATCCACAAAACGATAGAACTTTCCTCCTCCAGTGATTATGCAGACATAATGCATGTGGGTTGTGTCACTCAGGTCTCAATGCTATTTCCCATAGGCAAGGAAGGATGGTTTAGAGAAGTCCCATTAACTCTATACCTAAAAAAAACAAAAAGATTGTTATCATTTACTTCTTTACTTCAGATACTCAGCAAGGTAAAGTATGAGAATTCATCTAATGAATTACATGATGCATGAGTACCAACTCATTGCTACCTGTTATCCTAACGAAATTCATTTTTTAAAATGCACTCAATAGGTAATGAAGCTTGGAATGCAGACTGTCTCACACCCATTCCCATCAGCTATAAGGAAAATAGTAGTGGGCAGGTCTGAGGTTGAATTTGAGATATTATTCAAGGAAAAAAGCAAAGGCCGAACATCAGGGATCCAACAGGGTTGTTGTTTTGCAGCACAACATAAGGGAAAACAGAACTAAGAAACATCTATATTCATTATCCCTTCTATAACCATCATGCCACATATTCCAAAATGGCTCTACAGAAAATATACTGAAGAAGACAGCCGAAACATTCATTGGTAAGTTATTGGCTTTGTATAATATACATTTAAAGGCAGCTACAAATAAAAAGGCAGATGTGTAATATATGGCTGGCACAGTTTTTATTTTCTTATACATCTTGCTACTGTCTGGGGGCAATGCTCTAGCGACTACTGAAATATAATAGCTGCTTTCTCTCTCAGTACACAATTTGACAGCATTTATTCTTTCCTTCAGTGAACATAATTACTTCACATATGGAACCTGTGATAGCCTACAGGCATCTGAAAGAAACCAGAATCATGCAATCTGTCCCCTTTTGAGCTTAATTTACATTCACAAGTGTCATTTTATTAGTGCTGGCATCATGTAGAATAAAAATTACAGGTCAGCTATGGCATGTCACTGAAAAGTGTGCTTAAGTCAACAATGTAGTATTATTACATTTGGGATAATTTTACAAGGGAAATCTCACAGGAGGAATCTGACTCTTATTTCTTAGTTTTCAGCTTTACTACTACCCACAAAGTAATTCATTTAGAAATTAGTATTGCAACAAATAGTGTAGCCTGCTGTAAATATTTGTGCTGTGTGTTATACCCTTCAATATAACTTTGCAGCATCATCTACAATCTTAATGGACATGGAAGATTTACTTTGTTAACTATTAAAAGTGGGCATGTTCAGATTCATGTAATTAAATTGGCATCAGTCAGAAGCCTTTATTTTGGCCTGGTTGAAAGTAGAATTTAAGAAGCTTGTTTTACTGACCCTTTCCACCATAAGTAAAACAACATTGTTGGTTTAATAGATGTTACCTGGGAATGGGATGTGTAAGGCAAGCTGTAGGAATTATAATTGGTTATTATTTCTGTTTGAACAATGAGATGGTCCTGAGGTAATGCTTCCCTTTTGGCTCCCTTCTCTGTTGCTGAGGTCAGAAATTATTTTAACGTGAGAAGTTAGAGATGGCCAGTAAAGGCTAAACCATTTTCTTCATAATTCCATATTCTTTTATGAAGTATATGGCCTAATGAGTAACTAATCATAACTCTCAGATGATAAGGATGGTGCACACTGAGAATAATGAGTGAAGCCAGAACAAGCCTTCAGCACAGTTGCTGAAGACTTTGCTTCATCCTACTAGGCTTGGTCACAGTGTAGAGCTCAGTGGATCAAAGCAGAACTAAAGCTGAGTCTATGGGAGGGCAAAGTTAAGAACTAGGGTTCTTAAGAAACAGAGTCATTGAAGTCCAGGCAGGCAGAGAAAGAAATCACGTGAAGTGTCTGAATAATTTTTTAAGAGGGTACAAGAGCTGTGCAGATCAGAAAAAGTATTACCAAATAATTGGTTATTGGTAAGCTGTGTTTACCAAAATACTTCTTTTTTTTCAATTTTTTTAAAATTTTTATTTTATATTGTCATATATTTGATTAACAATGTCATGATATTTTCAGGTGTACAGCAAAGTGATTTGGTTATACATATACACGTATCTATACTTTTTCAAATTCTTTTCCCATTTAGGTTGTTACATAATATTGAGAAGAATTTTCTGTGCTATACAGTAGGTCCTTGTTGGTTATCCATTTAAAATATAGCAGTATGTACATGTCAATCCCAAACTCCCTAACTATCCTTTCCCCCTCTTTCCACTCCAAAATACTTATTTTTAAGACTGATTTATATCTCATTGAATCTTTAAAATTACAGTTTCTTAAATACACTTACTTTTAAAATGTCTTGTTTTTAATCAAATTAGTACATACTCAAAATTAGAAAATCCTATGGCAGAGAAGAGCTAATTTTAAGAAACTAGTATCCTATGTCCCATGTCTTCACATGCTTACTATTCAGAAGCAACTCCTTCTAACCTTCAATTTTAGTTGTAGACTTAATCTTCATATTACTTTAATGTATGTCTATGCTTATATTTTCCCCCAGCTTTGTTGAGCTCTAATTGACAAAATTGTAAGATATTTAAAGTGTATAACATGATGATTTGATATATGTGTACAACATGAAGGGAATTCCCCCCATCGAGTTACTGAACACATCTATCACCTCACATATTTACCTTTGGGTGTGTATGTGAAAACATTTAAGTTCTACTCTTTTTAGAAAATTTCAATTACATAATATAGGGTTATCAACTACAGTCACCATGTTATATATTAGTACCCTTTTACCAAACTCTCTCTATTCCCCTCACGCCAATATCCTAGTAACTATTTTTTTACTCTGTTTCTATGAGGTTGACTTTTTTTTTTTTCAGTTTCTACATATAAGTGAAACGAAACCATGCAGTATTTTCCTGCTCTGTCTGGTTTATTTCACAAAGCATAATGCCCTCCAGTTTCATCCACGTAGTTACAATACAAAAATTTTCTTTTTTTTAAGGCTGAATAATATCCTTGTATATATGAGATAGATAGATAGGATATATATATATATATATATATATATATATATATATATATATGAATAGATCAATATTATATATATACATATATATGTGATATTGATTCATTTGCTGATGGACACAGGGGTTTACATACCTTGGCTATTATGAATAATGCTGCATGAACATGGGAATATTGATACCTCTTCGAGATAATGATTTTGTTTCCTTTTCATATATACCCAGAAATGTAATTGCTGGATCACATGGTAGTTCTATGCTTAAGTTCTTGAGAGACCTCCATAATGTTTTCCATAGCAGCTATACTAGCTTACATTCCCACCAACAGTGCACAAGGGTTCTCTTTTCTCCAAATTCTCACCAGTATATGTTATCTCTTGATATTTTGATAATGACCATCCTAAAAGGTGTGAAGTGATGTCTCGTGGTTTTGATTTGCATTTCTCTGATTATTACTGATTTTGAACACTTTTTCACATACCTGTAGGCCATGCATATGTTTCCTTTGGAAAAATGTTTATTTAGGTCCTTTGCCCATTTTTAAATTGAGTTTTTTTGTTTTTGTGCTACTGAGTTGATTAAGTTCCTTGTATATTTTGGATATTAACACCTTTTTAGATGTATCATTCACAAATTTTTTTTCCCATTCCAGAACTGCCTTTTCTTTTCTTTTTTTTTTTTTTTTCTGTTTATTTGGGTTTTTTTGATGGTTTCCTTTGCCGTGCAGAAGTTTTTAGTTTAATGAAGTTACACTTGTTTATTTTTCCTTTTGTTGCCTTTGTTATTTGGTGGCAAATCCAAAAATATTGCCAGGACCGGTGTCAAGGAGCTTACCACCTATGCTTTCTTTGAGGAATTTTACGGTTTCAGGTCTTCTCTTCAAGTCTTTAATCCATTTTGAGTTGATTTTTGTGTATGGTGAAGATGATAATCCAGTTTATTCTTTGGCATGTGGCTGTCCATTTTTCCCAGCACCATTTATTCAAGAGGTTATCCTTTCCCCATTGCATTATTCTTGACTCCTTTGTTGTAAATTAGTCGACCATGTATGCACCGGTTTATTTCTGAGCTCTCTATTCTGTTCCATTGATCTGTGTGTCTGTTTTTATACCAGTACCATACAATTTTGGTTACTCTTAGCTTTGTAATATAGTTTGAAATCAGGATGTGTGTGATGCATTCAGCTTTTTCTTCTTTCTCAAGATTGTTTTAGCTATTCAAGGTCTTTCATTGTTCCCACAAATTTTAGGATTTTTTTGTTCTGTTTCTGTGAAAATTACAACTGGAATTTAGATAGGAATTGTATTGAATCTGTAGATTGCTTTGGGTAGTATGGACAATTTAACAATATTAATTCTTCTGTTTCATGAGCAAAGAATATCTTTCCATTTATTTATGTCCTCTTCAAGTTCTCTAATCAATGTTTAATAGTTTTAGTGTACAGGTCATTCACTTCCTTGATGAAATTTATTCCTAGGTATTTTATTCTTTTGCTGCAATTATAAATGAGGTTATTTTCTTAATTTCTCTGATAATTCATATTAGTGTATAAAAATGCCACTGATTTTTATAGATTGATTTTGTATCCTACAACTATGAATTTGTTTATTTTTTGTAACAGTGTTTTGGTGGAACATTTAGAGTTTCTTATATATAATATCATGTCAACTGCAAATAGACACAGTTTTACTTCTTTCTTCCCAATCTGGATGGCTTTTTTTTTTTTTTCTTGACTACTTGCTGTGGCTATGACTTTCAATATTATGTTGAATGAAAGTAATAAGTGTGGGCATCTTTGTCCTCTTCCTGTTTTTAGAGGGAAAGCTTTCACCTTTTTACCATTGACTATGTTAGCTGTGGGCTTGTTATCAATGGCCCTTGTTATGTTGAGGTATGGTCTCTCTATACTCACTTTGTTGAGAGTTTTTATCATGAATGGATCTTGACACTCTAATTTTTAGACCATATTTTCATATAGTTGAGCTGATACATCTTGTTTTTTAAATTATGTTTCTGAAAATGCCATACATGTGATTATAATAAATATAATATTGTTTATCCATTCTCTACTTGTTGAATACATAGTCTGTTTACATTTGTTTTGTTATTATAAAAATTGTTACCATTATTTTGTAAGATTAGAATCAATAAGTAGTTTCAAATGAGTAAGCATAACTTGAAAGTTTGGATGCTAGGGAGAAAATAATTTCACAAATAGGATGCAGGAAATTACAACTAGCATAATAAAAGGAACATACATGTCCTGTGTCACTGTTATGGAGGATGACTTTTTTTAAAAATTTCTACCTTACCTGCTTGTTTAAGTGTTTCATTTGAAGCTATTTAATTAGATCTAATAAGGGACATCTTTGGTTCATCCCTCATTCGAATTTTTCTTTAAAGGTGGGAAAGATATTGTTTATCAACAGATCACATACCACAGGTTGACAGAATAGCCCTGTTGCAATTATTTTTATTAGTAACAATAATCTTTGTTTAGTGTTGTATCTTGTGATGAAGGTAAAACAGATATTATTCCAGAAATGTAGAGAGCTTACAGTTACTTGCCCCAGGTCACGCAACTATTAGGTGATAGAATATGCAAAGTGCATAATTGGCCACATTATGCAAATTAAACAAAAATACACGTATACAAAAGCCAACTGACATCCTTAACTACATTTCTAAATCAAGACTCCATGTTTATATAAGTTCAATTTATGCAAAAGCCAACTAACCTCCTAATCCATACCTTCAAATAAGGATTTTATTTTATTTTATTTTATTTATTTATTTTTTTAAACATCTTTATTGGAGTATAATTGCTTTACAATGGTATGTTAGTTTCAGCTTCACAACAAAATGAATCAGTTATATATATACATATGTTCCCATATCTCTTCCCGCTTGCGTCTCCCTCCCTCCCACCCTCCCTATCCCACCCCTCCAGGCGGTCACAAAGCACCGAGCTGATCTCCCTGTGCTATGCGGCTGCTTCCCACTAGCTATCTACCTTACGTTTGGTAGTGTATATATGTCCATGACTCTTTATCGCTTTGTCACCGTTTACCCTTCCCCCTCCCCATAGCCTCAAGTCCATTCTCTAGTAAGTCTGTGTCTTTATTCCTGTTTCACCCCTAGGTTTTTCATGACATTTTTTTTCTTAAATTCCATATATATGTGTTAGCATACGGTATTTGTCTCTCTCTTTCTGACTTACTTCACTCTGTATGACAGACTCTAGGTCTATCCACCTCATTACAAATAGCTCAATTTCGTCTCTTTTTATGGCTGAGTAATATTCCATTGTATATATGTGCCACATCTTCTTTATCCATTCATCCGATGATGGACACTTAGGTTGTTTCCATCTCTGGGCTATTGTAAATAGAGCTGCAATGAACATTTTGGTACATGACTCTTTTTGAATTATGGTTTTCTCAGGGTATATGCCCAGTAGTGGGATTGCTGGGTCATATGGTAGTTCTATTTGTAGCTTTTTAAGGAACCTCCATACTGTTCTCCACAGTGGCTGTATCAATTTACATTCCCACCAACAGTGTAAGAGGGTTCCCTTTTCTCCACACCCTCTCCAGCATTTATTGTTTCTAGATTTTTTGATGATGGCCATTCTGACTGGTGTGAGATGATATCTCATTGTAGTTTTGATTTGCATTTCTCTAATGATTAGTGATGTTGAGCATTCTTTCATGTTTGTTGGCACTGTGTATATCTTCTTTGGAGAAATGTCTATTTAGGTCTTCTGCCCATTTTTGGATTGGGCTGTTTGTTTTTTTCTTATTAAGCTGCATGAGCTGTTTATAAATTTTGGAGATTAATCCTTTGTCAGTTGCTTCATTTGCAAATATTTTCTCCCATTCTGAGGGTTGTCTTTTTGTCTTCTTTATGGTTTCCTTTGCTGTGCAAAAGCTTTTAAGTTTCATTAGGTCCCATTTGTTTACTTTTGTTTTTATTTCCATTTCTCTAGGAGGTGGGTCAAAAAGGACCATGCTGTGATTTATGTCATAGAGTGTTCTGCCTATGTTTTCCTCTAAAAGTTTGATAGTTTCTGGCCTTACATTTAGGTCTTTAATCCATTTTGAGCTTATTTTTGTGTATGGTGTTAGGGAGTGTTCTAATCTCATACTTTTACATGTACCTGTCCAGTTTTCCCAGCACCACTTATTGAAGAGGCTGTCATTTCTCCACTGTACATTTCTGCCTCCTTTATCAAAGATAAGGTGACCATATGTGCGTGGGTTTATCTCTGGTTCTATCCTATCCTGTTCCATTGATCTATATTTCTGTTTTTGTGCCAGTACCATACTGTCTTGATTACTGTAGCTTTGTAGTATAGTCTGAAGTCAGGAAGCCTGATTCCTCCAGCTCCATTTTTCATTCTCAAGATTGCTTTGGCTATTCGGGGTCTTTTGTGTTTCCATACAAATTGTGAAATTTTTTGTTCTAGTTCTGTGAAAAATGCCAGTGGTAGTTTGATAGGGATTGCATTGAATCTGTAGATTGCTTTGGGTAGTAGAGTCATTTTCACAATGTTGATTCTTCCAATCCAAGAACATGGTATAGCTCTCCATCTATTTGTATCATTTTTAATTTCTTTCACCAGTGTCTTATAATTTTCTGCATACAGGTCTTTTGTCTCCTTAGGTAGGTTTATTCCTAGGTATTTTATTCTTTTTGTTGCAATGGTAAATGGGAGTGTTTTCTTGATTTCACTTTCAGATTTTTCATCCTTAGTGTATAGGAATGCCAGAGATTTCTGTGCATTAATTTTGTATCCTGCTACTTTACCAAATTCATTGATTAGCTCTAGTAGTTTTCTGGTAGCATCTTTAGGATTCTCTATGTAGAGTATCATGTCATCTGCAAACAGTGACAGCTTTACTTCTTCTTTTCCGATTTGGATTCCTTTTATTTCCTTTTCTTCTCTGATTGCTGTGGCTAAAACTTCCAAAACTATGTTGAATAAGAGTGGTGAGAGTGGGCAACCTTGTCTTGTTCCTTATCTTAGTGGAAATGCTTTCAGTTTTTCACCATTGAGGACGATGTTGGCTGTGGGTTTGTCATATATGGCCTTTATTATGTTGAGGAAAGTTCCCTCTATGCCTACTTTCTGCAGGGTTTTTATCATAAATGGGTGTTGAATTTTGTCAAAAGCTTTCTCTGCATCTATTGAGATGATCATATGGTTTTTCTCCTTCAATTTGTTAATATGGTGTATCATGTTGATTGATTTGCGTATATTGAAGAATCCTTGCATTCCTGGAATAAACATCACTTGATCATGGTGTATGATCCGTTTAATGTGCTGTTGGATTCTGTTTGCTAGTATTTTGTTGAGGATCTTTGCATCTATGTTCATCAGTGATATTGGCCTGTAGTTTTCTTTCTTTGTGACATCCTTGTCTGGTTTTGGTATCAGGGTGATGGTGGCCTCGTAGAATGAGTTGGGGAGTGTTCCTCCCTCTGCTATATTTTGGAAGAGTCTGAGAAGGATAGGTGATAGCTCTTCTCTAAATGTTTGATAGAATTCGCCTGTGAAGCCATCTAGTCCTGGGCTTTTGCTTGTTGGAAGATTTTTTATCACAGTTTCAATTTCAGTGCTTGTGATTGGTCTGTTCATATTTTCTATTTCTTCCTGATTCAGTCTTGGCAGGTTGTGCCTTTCTAAGAATTTGTCCATTTCTTCCAGGTTGTCCATTTTATTGGCATAGAGTTGCTTGTAGTAATCTCTCATGATCTTTTGTATTTCTGCAGTGTCAGTTGTTACTTCTCCTTTTTCATTTCTAATTCTATTGATTTGAGTCTTCTCCCTTATTTTCTTGATGAGTCTGGCTAATGGTTTATCAATTTTGTTTATCCTTTCAAAGAACCAGCTTTTAGTTTTATTGATCTTTGCTATCGTTTCCTTCATTTCTTTTTCATTTATTTCTGATCTGTTCTTTATGATTTCTTTCCTCCTGCTAACTTTGGGTTTTTTTTTGTTCTTCTTTCTCTAATTGCTTTAGGTGCAAGGTTAGGTTGTTTATTCGAGATGTTTCCTGTTTCTTAAGGTAAGATTGTATTGCTATAAACTTCCCTCTTAGAACTGCTTTTGCTGCATCCCATTGATTTTGAGTCGTCGTGTCTCCATTGTCATTTGTTTCTAGGTATTTTTTGATTTCCCCTTTGATTTCTTCAGTGATCACTTCGTTATTAAGTAGTGTATTGTTTAGCCTCCATGTGTTTGTATTTTTTACAGATCTTCTCCTGTAATTGATATCGAGTCTCATAGCATTGTGATCGGAAAAGATACTTGATACAATTTCAATTTTCTTAAATTTACCAAGGCTTGATTTGTGACCCAAGATATGATCTATCCTGGAGAATGTTCCATGAGCACTTGAGAAAAATGTGTATTCTGTTGTTTTTGGATGGAATGTCCTATAAATATCAATTAACTCCATCTCGTTTAATGTATCATTTAAAGCTTGTGTTTCCTTATTTATTTTCATTTTGGATGATCTGTCCATTGGTGAAAGTGGGGTGTTAAAGTCCCCTACTATGAATGTGTTACTGTTGATTTCCCCTTTTATGGTTGTCAGTATTTGCCTTATGTATTGAGGTGCACCTATGTCGGGTGCATAAATATTTACAATTGTTATATCTTCCTCTTGGATCGATCCCTTGATCATTATGTAGTGTCCTTCTTTGTCTCTTCTAATAGTCTTTGTTTTAAAGTCTATTTTGTCTGATATGAGAATTGCTACTCCAGCTTTCTTTTGGTTTCCATTTGCATGAAATACCTTTTTCCATCCCCTTACTTTCAGTCTGTATGTGTCTCTAGGTCTGAAGTGGGTCTCTTGTAGACAGCGTATATATGGGGCTTGTTTTTGTATCCATTCAGCCAATCTGTGTCTTTTGGTGGGAGCATTTAGTCCATTTACATTTAAGGTAATTATCCATATGTGTGTTCCCATTCCCATTTTTTAATTGTTTTGGGTTCGTTATTGTAGGTCTTTTCCTTCTTTTGTGTTTCTTGCCTAGAGAAGTTCCTTTAGCAGTTGTTGTAGAGCTGGTTTGGTGGTGCTGAACTCTCTCAGCTTTTGCTTGTCTGTAAAGGTTTTAATTTCTCCATCAAATCTGAATGAGATCCTTGCTGGGTAGAGTAATCTTGGTTGCAGGTTTTTCTCCTTCAACACTTTCAATATATCCTGCCACTCCCTTCTGGCTTGCAGAGTTTCTGCTGAAAGATCAGCTGTTAACCTTATGGGGATTCCCTTGTGTGTTATTTGTTGTTTTTCCCTTGCTGCTTTTAATATGTTTTCTTTGTATTTAATTTTTGACAGTTTGATTAATATGTGTCTTGGCGTATTTCTCCTTGGATTTATCCTGTATGGGACTCTCTGTGCTTCCTGGACTTGATTAACTATTTCCTTTCCCATATTAGGGAAGTTTTCAACTATAATCTCTTCAAATATTTTCTCAGTCCCTTTCTTTTTCTCTTCTTCTTCTGGAACCCCTATAATTCGAATGTTGGTGCGTTTAATGTTGTCCCAGAGGTCTCTGAGACTGTCCTCAGTTCTTTTCATTCTTTTTTCTTTATTCTGCTCTGCATTAGTTATTTCCACTATTTTATCTTCCAGGTCACTTATCCGTTCTTCTGCCTCAGTTATTCTGCTATTGATCCCATCTAGAGTACTTTTAATTTCATTTATTGTGTTGTTCATCGTTGCTTGTTTCATCTTTAGTTCTTCTAGGTCCTTGTTAACTGATTCTTGCATTTTGTCCATTCTATTGTCCATTCTATCTCCAAGATTTCGGATCAACCTTACTATCATTATTCTGAATTCTTTTTCAGGTAGACTGCCTATTTCCTCTTCATTTGTTAGGTCTGGTGGGTTTTTATCTTGCTCCTTCATCTGCGGTGTGTTTTTCTGTCTTTTCATTTTGCTTATCTTACTGTGTTTGGGGTCTCCTTTTTTTGCAGGCTGAAGGTTCGTAGTTCCTGTTGTTTTTTGTGTCTGTCCCCAGTGGCTAAGGTTGGTTCAGTGGGTTGTGTAGGCTTCCTGGTGGAGGGGACTAGGGCCTGTGTTCTGGTGGATGAGGCTGGATCTTGTCTTTCTGGTGGGCAGGTCCACGTCTGGTGATGTGTTTTGGGGTGTCTGTAGACTTATTATGATTTTGGGCAGCCTCTCTGCTAATGGGTGGGGTTGTGTTCCTGTCTTGCTCGTTGTTTGGCATAGGATGTCCAGCACTGTAGCTTGCTGGTCGTTGAGTGAAGCTGGGTGCTGGCGTTGAGATGGAGATCTCTCGGAGATTTTTGCTGTTTGATATTATGTGCAGCTGGGAGGCCTCTTGTGGACCAGTGTCCTGAATTTGGTTCTCCCACCTCAGAGGCACAGCACTGACTCCTGGCTGCAGCCCCAAGAGCCTTTCATCCACAGGGCTCCTTAATTTGGGATGATTCGTTGTCTATTCAGGTATTCCACAGATGCAGGGTATATCAAGTTGATTGTGGAGCTTTAATCCGCTGCTTCTGAGGCTGCTGGGAGAGATTTCCCTTTCTCTTCTTTGTTCTCACAGTTCCCAGGGGCTCAGCTTTGGATTTGGCCCCGCCTGTGCGTGTAGGTCGCCGGAGGGCGTCTGTTCTTTGCTCAGACAGGACGGGGTTAAAGGAGCCGCTGATTCGGAGGCTGTGGCTCACTCAGGCCGGGGGGTAGGGGGGGTCACGGAGTGTGGGGCGGGCCTGCGGCGGCAGAGGCCGGCATGACGTTGCAGCCTGAGGCGCGCCGTGCGTTCTCCCGGGGAAGTTGTCCCTGGATCCCGGGACCCCGGCAGTGGCGGGCTGCACAGGCTCCCCGGAAGGGCGTGTGGCTAGTGACCTGTGTTCGCACACAGGCCTCCTGGTGGCGGCAGCAGCGGCCCTAGCATCTCATGTCTGTCTCTGGGCTCCGCACTTCTAGCCGCAGCTCGCGCCGTCCCTGGATCTCTCTCAAGCAGCGTTCTTAATCCCCTCTCCTCGTGCACCAGGAAACAAAGAGGGACGTAAAAGTCTCTTGCCTCTTCGGCAGGTCCAGACTTTTCCCCGGACTCTCTCCCGGCTAGCCGCGGTGCACTAACGCCCTGCAGGCTGTGTTCACGCCACCAACCTCAGTCCTCTCCCGGCGCTCCGACAAAAGCCGGAGCCTCAGCTCCCAGTCCCGCCCGCCCCGGCGGGCGAGCAGACAAGCCTCTCGGCTGGCGAGTTCTGGTCGGCCCGATCCTCTGCACTGGAATCTGTCCACTTTGCCCTCCGCACCCCTGTTGCTGTGCTCTCCTCCGCGGCTCCCAAGCTCCCCCACTCCGCCTCCCGAAGTCTCCACCCGCGAAGGGGCTTCCTAGTGTGTGGACACTTTTCCTCCTTCACAGCTCTCTCCTGCTGGTGCAGGACCCGTCCCTATCCTTTTGTCTCTGTTTAGTTTTTTCTTTTGCCCTAACCAGGTACCTGGGGGGTTCCTTGCCTTTTGGGAGGTCTGAGGTCTTCTGCCAGCGTTCAGTAGGTGCTCCGTAGGAGTTGTTCCACGCGTAGATGTATTTCTGGTGTATCTGTGGGGAGGAAGGTGATCTCCGCGTCTTACTCTTCCGCCATCTTCCCGGAAGTCTCAAGGATTTTAAATTTATTTAAATTCAGTTTACCTGAAAGCTAACTAATATGCTGAACTACATCTTAAAATAAATATTTTAGATTTATATAGTTTCAGTTATATTTTAGAATTGATGATTCCACTCAGAGATTGGCATATAACACCATTTAGACATTTGGAGGACTTTCCTGGCTAGCATGATAATCTTTCTTAAGTTTAGAAAGATAAATTTGCTAAGTAAAACAATATATTATGTATAGTAAAAGGTATATAATATATATTTACTAAGAAAGTCTATTATGTGTTAAAAAATACAAAATCTAATATATATTATATAACACTTATATTAAAAAGTATACATTATAAAATTGTTAGGAAAATTTATGCACATGCACACATTTTTTCCTAAACCTCAAAATGAGAATTATGAACATATATTTTTGAAGGGGCAGTCAACACTTTCTGCATGCAGCTTTTTGTTTGTTTTGTTTTTACTTTTAAAAACAGATTTGGCTTGTAGACTGGTAAAACTTATTCCTTCACCCTTGAACCTTCAGAAGGTGTCTGTCCTACCACTTCCCCATTTTGAAAAAAATATTTTGAAATAATTATAGAGTTACAGGAAGTTGTAAAGAGAGTACAGAGAGAGATATCATATAACTCTTTTCCCCAATAACTACCGCTTATATAGCTATGATATAATATCAGAACCCAGGGAATCACCTTAGTACAATGTATGTATATAGTCCTGTGCCATTTTATCACATATGTAGATTCATGTAACCATCATTGCAATCAAGATATAGGACTGTCCTATCACTACCTCTTATAGTCATATTCACTACCCTCTCACTACCATCCCTAACCTCTGGCTAATTTGTTCTCCATCTCTGTAATGTTTTTCATTTCAAGAATGATATATCAATAATGGAGTCATGTAGTTTGTGACCTTTTATGTTGGCTTTTTCCACTCAGCTTAAGACCTTGAGATGCATTCAAGTTGTGTATCATTTTTATCAAGTGGTATTTCATGGTATGAATGTACCACAGTTTGTTTAACCATACCGGATGGATGTTTTTAACCAAGGGTCTGAACTACACTCAGAAATGAAAGCAGGAGGAAGAATCTTATCTACCTGTAAGGCATTCTTCTGGTACTCAAGAGGTTTATCCAATGAAGAAAGTAATTGAGGAAGGAAAAAGATAAAGCTAAGCATGATTACTGCAGTTTTCAGATTGAATTTTAAAATAATGCTGTAGAATAGAGATTTCTGGAAGATGACTTATGTCCTGATTTTCTGTTTGAATATCTTGTTCCTAGAAGTCAAACTTTACAAAAGTCCCAGTATCCAAAGAACCATGTAATCAAACCAATCAAGCAGAGAAACAAAGCAAGAACCAACTTACAGGCCTAAAGCCAAATCTAGTTTTAAAATCTTGGTAATTCATCACTAAACATATATGAAAAAGGAGAAGTAACAACTGACACCACAGAAATACAAAGGATTATAAGAGACTATTACAAACAACTATATGCCAGTAAAATGAACAACCACAAAGAAATGGATAAATTCATGGAAAGGTACAATTTTCCTAGACTGAACTAGGAAGAATTAGAAAATATAAACAGACCTATCACAAGTAATGAAATTGAAACTGTGATTAAAAATCTTCCAAAAAACAAAAGTCCAGGACAACATGGCTTCACAGGTGAATTCTATCAAACGTCTAGAGAAGAGCTAACACCCATCCTTCTCAAACTCTTCCAAAATATTGCAGACGAAAGAACACTCCCAAACTCATTATATGAGGCCACCAACACCCTGACAACAAAACCAGACAAAGATACTACAAACAAAGAAAATTACAGACCAATATCACTCAGGAATATAGATGCAAAAATCCTCAACAAAATACTAGCAAACCGAATCCAACAACACATTAAAAGGATCATACACCATGATCAAGTGGGATTTATCCCAGAGATGCAAGGATTCTTCAATATATACAATTCAATCAATGTGATACACCATATTAACAAATTGAAGAATAAAAACTATATGATCTCTCAATAGATGCAGAAAAACTTTTGACAAAATTCAACACTCATTTATGATAAAAACTCACCAGAAAGTGGGCATAGAGGGAACTACCTCAACATAATGAAGGCCGTATACGACAAACCCACAGAAAACATCATTCTCAATGGTGAAAACTGAAAGCATTTCCTCTAAATCAGGAAAAAGACAAGGATGTCCACTCTCACCGCTATTATTCAACATAGTTTTGGAAGTCCTAGCCATGGCAATCAGAGAAGAAAAAGGAATACAAATTGGAAAAGAAGACATAAAACTGTCACTGTTTGCAGATGACATGATACTATACATAGACAATCCTAAAGATACTACTAGAGCTAATCAATGAATTTGGTAAAGTTGCAGGATACAAAATTAATGCACAGACATCTCTTGCATTTCTATACACTAATGAGGAAAACTGTAAAAGAGAAATTAAGGAAACACTCCTATTTACCATTGCAACAGAAAGAATAAAATACCTAGAAATAAACCTACCTAGGGAGACAAAAGACCTGTATGCAGAAAACTATAAGACACTGATGAAAGAAATTAAAGATGATATCAACAAATGGAGAGATATACCATGTTCTTGCATTGGAAGAATCAATATTGTGAAAATGACTACACTACCCACTCCCTATCAAATTACCAATGCAATCCCTATCAAATTACCAATGGCATTTTTTGCAGAACTAGAACAAAAAAATTTTAAAATTTGTATGGAGACACAAAAGACCCTGAATAGCCGAAGCAGTCTTGAGGGAAAAATACGGAGCTGGAGGAATCAGGCTCCCTGACTTCAGACTATACCTCAAAGCTACAGTAAACAAGACAATATGGTACTGGCACAAAAACAGAAATATAGATTAATGGAACAGCATAGAAAGCCCAGAGGTAAAGCCAGGCACCTATGGTCAACTAATCTATGACAAAGGAGGCAAGGATATGCAATGGAGAAAAGACAGTCTCTTCAATAAGTGGTGCTGGGAAAACTGGACAGCTACATGTAAAAGAATGAAATTAGAACACTCCGTAACACCATACACAAAAATAAACTCAAAATGGATTAGAGACCTAAATGTAAGACTGGACAATGTAAAACTCTTAGAGGAAAACATAGGAAGAACACTCTTTGACATAAATCACAGCAAGATCTTTTTTGATCCACCTCCTAGAGTAATAGAAATAAAAACAAAAATAAACAAATGAGACCTAATGAAACTTAAAAGTTTTTGTGCAACAAAGGAAACTGCAAACAAGATGAAAAGAGAACCCTCAGACTGGGAGAAAATATTTGCAAATGAATCAATGGATGAAGAATTCATCTTCAAAATATATAAACAGCTCATGCAGGTCAATATTAAAAAAACAAACAACCCAATCAAAAAATTGGCAGAAGACCTAAATAGACGTTTCTCCAAAGAAGACATACAGATGGACAAGAAACACATGAAAAGCTGCTCAACATCACTAATTATTAGAGAAACGCAAATCAAAGCTACCGTGAGGTATCACCTCACACCAGTTAGAATGGACATCCTCAGAAAATCTACAAACAGCAAATGCTGGAGAGGGTGTGGAGAAAAGGGAACCCTTTTGCAGTGTTGGTGGTAATGTAAATTGATAGAGCCACTGTGGAGAACAGTATGGAGGTTTCTTAAGAAACTAAAAATGTAATGACCATATGACCCAGCAATCCTACTACTGGGCATACACCCAGAGAAAACCAGAATTCAAAAAGACACATGTACCCCAATGTTCATTGCAGCACTATTTACAATAGCCAGGACAGGGAAACAACATAGATGCCCATTGACAGATGAATGGATAAAGGAGATGTGGTACATATATACAATGTAATATTACTCAGCCATAAAAAGAATGAAATCGGGTCATTTGTAGAGACATGGATGGATCTAGAGACTGTCATACAGAGTGAAGTAAGTCAGAAAGAGAAAAACAAATATCATATATCAACGCATATATTGGAACCTAGAAGAATGGTACAGATGAACCGGCTTGCAGAGCAGAAATTGAGAGACACAGAGGCAAAGAACAAACGTATGGACACCAAGAGGGGAAAGTGGTTGGGGGGGAGGGGTGTGCTTGTGTAATGAATTGGGAGATTGGGATTGACATGTATACACCAATATGTATAAAATGGATAACTAACAAGAACCAGCTGTATAAAAAAAAGTCTTGGTAATTCATTACTAAACATATACGTTCTAATAAAGCTATCAGAATAATTTATTTTTAATGTATAACTTTCTTTCTAGAACAATATAATCTTGATCAAAATTCTGAAAGAAAAATAAAATTAATTACATCTACACAAAGCCCTGGTTTTTCACTGTTGTACATATTTTCAGTGTGCTATCAGTCATATTTCCCCACAGTTTTGAATGAGGTTTGGCTTGGCAACTGAAAACCTAGCCATCGCTTTCCTGATGAAGCTATAACTTATCCCCTGATTTTCACTCTGATTGTTAGTAAGTTTATGGAGTAATTATCCTTTTTATTGTTATTTATAAATCAAATGACTAGTATTAAAATCTCTAGTAGAACAATTAAGACCTATTTCTTCATGAGAATTGTGGAATATATCTTATTTTCAAACTGAAGGTTTTCTATTTCTATAAATCATTTTAAGAAACAATTTACTTGATTTAAATGTCAAAATGTGTTCCCATTATACCACATCCATGATGGGTAGAACTGTATTTTTTGATTCTAAGTGAGAATTCACATATGATAAATAAAGGCTTGCTGTCTCTAACATTTAAGGAGCTCTTAGAAATCAATAAAATGCAAGTTCCCACATAGACACCTGTTTTACAAATGAATAAATATAAATGGCTAATAAACATATTTAAAATGTTCACTCTCAATAGTAAAAATCAGCTAGTCAAGAAAACATTAAGATCATACGTCACATTTTAAAAGACTTTCTCTTCTTTTTTTCTTAGTATTCAGGGAAATAATCACTCTTAAATTTCAGGGAAATAGTCACTCTTAAATTTCAGGGAAATAATCACTCTTAAATTTTAGAAAAGTGAGATTGACTTATTCAACATATATTTATGGATCACCTGCTATGTGTGAGATACAAGTCTAAGAGCTAATAGCAGTTAACACACACACACACACACACACACACCCCACCCTCATGGAGCTTATCTTCTAGTGGGAAAATTCACATGACAAGAAAGACAAGTAAAATATATAGTATGCTAAATAATGATAAGTACTATAAAGAAAAGTAAAACAATGAAAGGATTTTAGAATTTGGTGGCAAATATATCCAAATGACTTAAACTTTACTGTATGTCTCATTTTACAATTCTTTATTTGCTTTGTTTCCTGTTTCATTCCAGAATTTTTACATTTGTTAAGTTGTGAGACAAAGCATGATGGAGCCTCAATTGAACTGTAGCACAAAAATGTGTATTTTAATGCTTCAGTCTGGCCAAGACCATTTGAAGAGCTTGGAGAAATAATGAGGAACACATCACATACTTGTAAAAGGGTAAATCCACGTAGCTCACTGGAGTCATTAAAGTAAAAGTCAGATAATAATTGTTTTTACTCATTTTCATTTCTTTTCTTTTGTTTTGTATAGTCTTTTTTTTTCAAGGTAACAGTAGTGGTTTCTTTTAATCACACACGTCTATAAACCTAATAAATAGGTTTTCTCTATTTTTTTTTATATACAGCAGGTTCTTATTAGTCTCTGTTGGAAGATTTTTAATCACAGCTTCAATTTCATTACTTGTGATTAGTCTTTTCGTATTTTCTATTTCTTCCTGGTTCAGTCTTGTAAGGCTATACCTTTCTAAGAGTTTGTCCATTTCTTCCAGGTTGTCCATTTTATTGGCATAAAGTTGCTTGTAGTAGCCTCTTAGGATACTTTTTATTTCTGCAGTGTCCATTGTAACTTCTCCTTTTTCATTTCTAATTTTATTGATTTGAGTCCTCTGCCTCTTTTTCTTGATGAGTCTGGCTAACGATTTATCAATATTGTTTATCTTCCCAAAGAAACAGCTTTTAGTTTTATTGTCCTTTGTTATTGTTTTCTTTGTTTCTATCTCATTTATTTCTGCTCTGAGCTTTATGATTTATTTCCTTCTGCTAACTTTGGGTTTTGTTTGTTCTTCTTTCTCTAGTTCCTTTAGGTGTAAGGTTAGATAATTTATTTGAGATTTTTCTTCTTTCTTGAGATAGGCTTGTATAGCTATAAACTTCCCTCTTAGAACTGCTTTTGCTGCATCCCATGGGTTTTGAATCATCGTGTTTTCATTGTCATTTGTATCTAGGTATTTTTTTATTTCCTCTTTGATTTCTTCAGTGATCTCTTGGTTATTTAGTAACATAGTGTTTAGCCTCCATGGGTTTGTGTTTTTTACATTTTTTCCCCTGTAATTCATTTCTAATCTCATAGTGTTTTGGTTAGAAAAGATGCTTGATATGATATCAATTTTCTTAAATTTACTGAGGCTTGATTTGTGACCCAAGACATGATCTATCCTGGAGAATGTTCCATGCACACTTTAGAAGAAAGTGTAATCTCTGGTTTTGGATGGAATGTCCTATAAATATCAATTAAATCTATGTAGTCTATTGTGTTATTTAAAGCTTCTCATTCCTTATTTATTTTCATTTTCGATGATCTGTCCATTGGTGTAAGTGAGGTGTTAATGTCCCCCACTATTATTTTGTTACTGTCAATTTCCTCTTTTACAGCTGCTAGCAGTTGCCTTATATATTGAAGTGCTCCTATGTTGGGTTCATATATAATTATAATTGTTATATCTTCTTCTTGGATTGATCCCTTGATCTTTATGTAGTGTCCTTCCTTGTCTCTTTTAATATTCTTTATTTTAAAGTCTATTTTATCTGATATGAGTATTGCTCCTCCAGCTTTCTTTTGATTTCCATTTGCATGGAATATCTTTTTTCATCCCCTCACTTTCAGTCTGTATGTGTCCCTAGGTTGGAAGTGGGTTTCCTGTAGAGAGCACATATATGGGTCTTGTTTGTGTATCCATTCAGCAAGCCTGTGCCTTTTGGTTGGAGCATTTAATCCATCCATGTTTAAAGTAATTATCGATATGTATGTTCCTATGACCATTTTCTTAATTGTTTTGGGTTTGTTTTGTGAGTCTTTTTCTTCTCTTGTGTTTCCCACTTAGACAAATTCCTTAGCATTTGTTGTAGAGCTGGCTTGGTGGTGCTGAAATCTCTTAGCTTTTGTTTGTCTGTAAAGCTTTTGATTTCTCCATCGAATCTGAATGAGATTATTGCTGGGTAGAGTAATCTTAGTTGTAGGTTCTTCCCTTTCAGCACTTTAAGTATGTCATTCCACTCCCTTCTGGCATGTAGAGTTTCTGCCGAGAAATCAGCTGTTAACCTTATGGGAGTTACCTTGTATGTTATTTGTCATTTTTCCCTTGCTGCTTTCAATAATTTTTCTTTGTCTTTAATTTTTGCCAGTTTGATTACTATGTGTCTCAGCATCTTTCTCCTTTTTATCCTGTATGGAACTCGCTGTGCTTCCTGGACTTGGGTGGCTATTTCCTTTCCATGTTAGGGAAGTTTTCAACTATAATGTCTTCAAATATTTTTTTCAGGTGCTTTCTCTCTCTCTTCTCCTTCTGGGACCCCTATAATGTGAATGTTGTTGCGTTTAGTGTTGTCCCAGAGGTCTCTTAGGCTGTCTTCATTTCTTTTCATTCTTTTTTCTTTATTCTGTTCCACAGCAGTGAATTCCACCTTTCTGACTTCCAGGTCACTTATCCGTTCTTCTGCCTCAGTTATTCTGCTATTGATTCCTTCTAGTGTAGTTTTCATTTCAGTTATTGCATTGTTCATCTCTGTTTGTTTGTTCTTTAATTCTTCTAGATCTTTGTTAAACATTTATTGCATCTTCTCAATCTTTGCCTCCATTCTTTTTCCAACGTCCTGGACCATCTTCACTATCATTATTCTGAATTCTTTTTCAGGAAGGTTGCCTATCTCCACTTCATTTAGTTGTTTTTCTGGGGTCTTACTTTGTTCCTTCATCTGGTACATAGCCCTCTGCCTTTTCATCTTGTCTATCTTTCTGTGAATGTGCTTTTTGTTCCATAGGCTGCAGGATTGTAGTTCTTCTTGTTTCTGCTGTCTGCCCTCTGGTGGATGAGGCTATCTAAGAGACTTGTCTCATTTTCTTTTTGATAGACAGCATTAAACATTTTAGGGATAGATATTTGTGTCCAATTATATAGGACCTATATTACAATGCTATTGAGATTAAATATAACTGAACTACGTTAGTTTTGCATGAATAACTTTTCCACTACAACAATCCAAGGATTCCTTCTTTCTCTTTAAACCCTGAACCTCTCCTGTCAGTGACTGATACGGTAATATACTAGGTATGTAGAAGCATTCTGACTTTTGGAATAAAACTAACATTTAAAGGGTCCTCAGGTAAACTGTGGTTTCCTGAGAAAGATAATCCAGGCCTTGATTAGGCTTTTCTGAGAGAAGGTGGAGAGAGAGAAAGAGAGGGAGAAAAGGAGGGATGAAAAAGAGAGAGAGCAAAAGGGATGCAGGAAGAGAGAGATAGAAAAAGAGGGAAGGATAGAGAAAGGGGAAAAAAAGTAGAAATAATTAAAAAGATAATAGAATGGTAATAAAATCTAAAAGAAATAACTTACCAGGATATAATATTATAAAGGACTACATAAATAACTTTTAACTTTCTGTTTTTTTCCAAGAAAATTCTAATGCTCTTTTTTACAAAATTCTGTGATTTACAATGCCCTGAGTTTAGGCACATGCCTCTTTGACATTAGCTGTTACAAAATTTTATCTAGAGATTTGTTTGCTTCCAGAATTATCTTTTAAATTTACTCTAGTGTCTATTGCCTAATATGTTTTTTATTTCTCAGGCTTTTTACTCTTTCCTTATATTAAATAAATATGGCATCACTGAACATCATGCTAAAAGTTTTGATGTTTTACGAGCTTCTAGAGCTCTCCACTGAATTAGGTTTAAAACATTTACAACAGTTTGTCCACACTACTCAACAGAGCCATAATATTCACATTTCATTGATTTAGGGACTGATTATATGTGTGGTGCAACCTTTATCTCCCAGTCGGTCTTGAGACCAGTGAGCTGACCAATAATAAATGGGTCATTTTGACATGAATAACCCATATTTAGCTTGTTTGATCCAGTTCCCACCTGATATTAGAAGGCCCTCAAGCATCATAAACATTTTCCCCACCACTTAAGAATTTCTGGAATTCCCCCAGAGCTTCTAACATGTGTCCAGAAATAAGATTGTCAAGCACAACATGACTTCTGACAGACACAGCTGACATTCCCTGAGTTCCACTTTCAGGAATACTATCCCATCCTCTACTGTCCAAGCCAGTACAGCATGGATGATTAACCAGGCTTTCTTACTTCATCTTCTGGTACCATTGCCACCTCTTTTGCTGAGGCTGCATATGCATCGGAATGTTTATGGAGCTGAAGCACCAATGAGTCTGTGGCAAAATAGAGAGGAATGCTTCTTCCTTCCCTCCCTCCTTCCTCCTCCCTTTGTCTCTTTTTCCTTCCTTCTTCCTTCGTTCCTTCATTCCTTCATTCCTTCCTTCCTCCCTCCCTCCCTCTCTCTCTCTTTCTTTCTTTCTTTCTTTCTTTCTTTCTTTCTTTCTTTCTTCTTTCTTTCTTTCTTTCTTTCTTTCTTTCTTTCTTTCTTTCTTCTTTCTTTCTTTCTTAACTAAATCACTAGTTTATTATAAAATAATATAACTCAGGAACAGCGAAATGGATGAGAGGCAGAGGGCAAGGGATGGGGAAGGGATACAGAACTTCCAAGCCCTTTTCCAGTGTCCTGCTCTCCCAGCACTTCTACATGTTCACCAACTCAGAAGCCTTCCAAATCCCATCCTTTTGGGGTTTTATGGAGGCTTTGTTTATACAAGCATGATTGATTAACTCATTGACCATTGGTGACTGATTCAACCTCTAGCCCTTCTCCCCTTCCTGGAAATCGGTGGGTAGGATTGATAATTCCAACCCTCTAATCAGGGTTGGTTCCCCTGATGACCAGCCTCCATCCTTACGTGCTTTCCAAAAGTCACCTCATTAACATAAACCCAGTTGTGGTGAACAGGGGCTTGTTATGAACAACAGGACATCCATTTCATCTTTAGGGCTCTGAAGGGGCTTCAGGAACTGAGGACAGGAGAACAAATATTATAACAAAAGATACTCGCATTGTTCTTTTCACTCAGGAAATTCCAAGAGTTTAAGAGATATGTGCCAGAAAACATGGAGGAAGACCATATCTTTATAAGTAAATTTTAGTCATCTGAATGACCAAATATATATATATATATATATATATATATATATATATATATTTAATTTTTTTTATCGAAGTACAGTTGATTCTCCCTTTCTTCTCTTTCTCTTTCTTCCTTTCTTTCTTTTTGAAATAGGCACCCAAGTTGTCATGTTTTCTCCTTAATTTATAACACAGTTTCTAGTGAACATAGATCTTTCACTTTTCATTCAGAACCTTTCTTCCCTCTAGGCCACAGGTATGAAACTAAATGAATGATGGATACTCTGTTATAGTTAGAATCCCCCCAACAACTTATATGATGGTAATTGGGGAAATCTAGCCTACCTGACTCCCTCTTCCATAAGGAGGTATTGGTTCCTATCAGTCTCCTTAGCCCCTGAAATCAAAAGACTCTTGGTTTGTCTGACCTAGAAAGGTCAGGAGACATACCCACACAACCTTTCTACCAGTGGCAGGCATTATTTGGGCAGAAACTAGCAGCATCACCCCACAAGATAATCCAGGTTTTCATCCTCTTGCTTCCTGTCTTTTGACCACTTCACTATTTTATGTTTCTACTACTTCACAATTTTAGTTTTTCTACTTCCTGCTAATCATACAGATGATAATTCTCCAATGCAGTAATTTCACCACTTAGTTAATTCTAAGAAAGATTATGTTGAAAGAGAGAAAAGTTATTTGAAGAATATCTATACATATCAATAACCCATGCTACTCATTTCTTCCATTTCAAAGTTAATGGATAATTGACTTATTTGGCAATTAAATCTGAATTATACGACTTGTTTACTATTGAACAATACTTTGTTTTGACTAGTCAATGTGTTTCCACAATGAAACTGCATCCTATTATACCCAATCAGCTTTATTATTTTCATACTTAAAAATAAATCATGACCAGGAGAAACTCAGCTAAAAATGTGTTCATTTGCCAATCTTTTCCTCTGATGAATCCCCACAGTCTACCAGGGTGCCTAGAACATGTGCTAAACAAGTTGGATGACTGAGTGAATAAATGAATGCTTCAGTCAATCGTTCAATCAAGGTTTCCCAGAATACAGTATGGTCTTGTCAATTCAGTCTCCATCCGTCCCCATGATTTATTCAGATCTCTGCTCAGTTAACTACATTCTACAAAAGGACTTCCCCAGTGTCTCTATCCATTATTTTAATTTAGTATGTAGAGACTGGCCTCCCCTCTCAGGTGCTCCATTCTGTGTGCCTGGAGCTGTTCATAAGGAAGAGTTAGTTCCCTGACACCTTTCAGCCGTGTTTCATTCCACCTTCCCCTTTGCTCACTTTTAATACTGAAAACTCAGTCTCTGTACCCCAGTGCTGGATCGAATTGCAGAGACAGAGCTTTGGATGAAGTAGAAAAGAATAGCTTTATTGCTTTGCCAGGCAAAGGTGGACACAACGGGCTCATGTCCACAAAAACTGTGTGTCCCCATGTAGGGGGTATTTGGTGAGGAGTTTTATAGCAATGGTTCAAGGGCAGAGTTGCTGATAAGGATCAGGGTGTGTGCAGGACTGGCATTCCTTTAGTCTGACCTCAGGTGGTCCCCTGATGAGCCTTTATGGTTCTCGAGGTTATCAAACTATGACCTTCTCTCTGGAATGAAGAATGCTTCATCAAGCAGTTCATCTTCCATTTGTTGTGGGTTTTAGTTCTGCAGAAGAACTCAAAGATATTGTTATGTGTATCGCTTGAGGTGGAACCAAGATTCTGCCCCAAGGCTGCACTATTGTTTCTTGGCTGCCTCTCCCTTGTCTCTGTGTCCTCTCCCTTCCCTGATAAGCAACTATTTGAATCTGCCCTTTGGAACTCAGGGAAGGTCATGGAAGCTGGAGCCTATTCCTTACAAATAAGAAATGGGGAACACAGAAAGCTTCCCTGCCCAGGATCCCCACAGTGTCCTACTGGATTTCACTTTCTCTTCAACAGCCATCACTCTCCACTTCCTTCTTTGCCTCATATATACAGTACTCATGGCCATTTATGACTCTGGGCACTAAGCCCTAACTCCGTTCTTTTGAATTTTCAGTATAAATTCTCTCTTTCTGATGGAATTCTTCCTCAGACACATCTATACAAACCAGGTAAGTCTGAGCTTGCCTTTCCTTATCCACTACCCTGACTGGCCAGCCTTAGTCTCAGAGGCAGAGACAGATGCTATGGAGCACTGTTTCTCATCAGGAGACCCATGAAACTCCTGACTCAGAATCACCCACAGTGATTTAAAAATGAAGATTCCCACTCCCGTGTTCCCAAGAAACATGTAACTGGTAAAATTGAAGATGACATCTAAATGCATGAGAACACAGCCTTGTTGTTTATTTAAACTATGTTTTGGTCTGATTGATATGAATATAAAAAATACCCCTAAATTCCTTCAGATCCAGTACTAATAGGGTTAATTTCAATTTAATAATTTCAACTTGCATGTAAGAAAGCACTCAAGCTGAAATAATTGGCTTATTTTGTAAAGCCCATCTCCACATTTGTGAACAAAATGTGAGAATTCTCTGCATGTGTATCTTTTGGTTATGGGTTACAGTTATGTGTATAAACCATTCTTAAGCTATGAAAGTGCTCTGTGGGTCAGAATTTGCTGTTAGGTTTATAAAAGATTCTCCCCTAAATAATTTGAGGCAGCTTTTTGCTCACACATTCTGGATTCACAGATTTAAATCCTGATGTCATTGTATGTCTTAAATCAAGTTTTCCTAGATATCCCTGAGAATGGCATTTTCCAGCCCCAAACCCCATAGCATTGCATTTATCTGTCTCTTATGACACTTATCATGTTTTATCTTGAATTACATTTGTTTTCATTTATTTTATCTTGATGGCATTTCAGGGCAAACCAGTACCACCTGTCAGCAAACTGTGAGGGTAATGAAGCTGAAATCAGGGGAGAGTCAGGAATTGGATACTGAAGAGTTATTATCAAAATGCAAAACTACACCCATGTTCCTTTCATGGAAGCAGAGTTGAAGGTGTGGCTAATGGAACAAGACACATTAAATCCATATAGGCCATATGTGAAAATCAAAGTCCAGGGGGAAACATAAGGTCACAATGGGAGGAAGCTAATAAAAAGGCACACATGGGAAGTAATGGTGGTATTCACTTATTCTATGCAGATTTATTGTCGTGGATGGAACCCCATTACCATTTTCAGTTCTCTTTCTGATATCCAGGGCCTCTCATACTTTTGTCAGTTTTAATGAAGTAGTCTGCTCTATATGACGAGTAAAGAAAGCTATTTCTCATGCTGCTCTAACATCACTGGTTGTTCCTATTTTTTCTCTCTGTAGTCTTTAACACTTACACATAGGAAGTAATAAAATTTGAATGAATAAACAAATAAATGAATAAATGAAGTGTACATGCTTTTTTCACTTTGAAGCATTAACTGTTTAAAAGTTTTTGAACAGACACTGGTATTTGGTTGTGCATACTCATATAATTTTCTGTCATTGAGGTAGCAAGTTCTCCAATTTTACTTTCTGTTGCCTCATTAGTCCCCACCTATTAGCAAGTAAGTTTTCCTTAATTGGGTATTTAGAATCATTTTAGTGATGGTCATTTATTTAAAAAGGCAAGACTACAGTAAACTTCTACACTGAGCTCTAATGTGTTGTTTAATTTTACTTCATCTGCAAATGTTTCTTTATTTTCTTTTATTAACTGTATTAGAAGAGGCTAATTTGTACAGTGTTTACATGATATTTTCCCCAGTGAGGTGTCTGCTGTCATGCTTCTATGGCTCTATTATACCAGAAAATGATGCTGCATTGCTTTCAATTGCTTTAACATAAAAATCAATAAAAAGAATTGTACAGGGGGAAATCCCTTACAACTGAAAATATGTGATAAACAGGAATGAAGGGAAATTTTTTAAAAATCTTGAATATATTTGGTCAAACTCTTTTTTCTTTTACTTTTCTTCTTAAAAATAAAAGCAGTCATTTCCATATGTCTCAGAGGCACAGCTGAGTTACTCACGTGTCACTGCTGAGTCATCTGTGGCAGTCACTATGTGCCAGTTAATTTTGCACAGTGTAGGGTAGGAAAAGGACCCATCAGAGAGTCTACAGCATAATTAAGAAACACTCTTCTCATTTCTCTGCTCTCCCTTATCTTTTCTTCTCACCTTGTCATGCATTTTTCTTCTTTATGAAATGACAGTAGTTTTCCAGTCTTGGTGAGAAAATAACAATTCAGCTAACCTCAAACGATAGGAAAACTTGTCCACTGAGTCATAGGTAAGTGGTCCAAGTGAGCAATCTAAGCTAGTCATTTTCAGGCCAAATATGAGGTAGATAAAACAAAACTAGAAAAATGACAGAAGTAAGAAATTGTTAAAGAAAGGCTGAATTTGTTAAAGGAATTGGATGCTGTTGATTAACTGGAGGGTTTTTATTCTGAGTTTTTTTTTTTTTTTCACTGTCATTGGAGATTTTGTCTTCATAAACCAAGCATTTTTGGTAAAGCATTTCTGGTAGAGCTTTTTTTCTTTTTTTTTTTTTCGGTAATATCCACACCAAACACTCATGACCTGATTGATGTGAAATGAGGATAGACACCACTTTGCTTCAAAGTTCCTAGACTGGCAATCAGTCACATTACCAACATTGAACAAATATTTCGTCTCTCTCTAGATAGATAGATTGATATATGGTACATATGTATATACCATATATATACACACACACAGAGTACAACATGTTTGAAAATCTGCTTCATGGATATGGCTTCACATTGCAGAGATATCTTATATTGGACTCCCTAAACATGCACACACCACCAAAACATTTTTCTGTCTGTATTCTCATTTCAGTATGTAAAATGAATCTGGCAATATAATCCCCAAAGTGTTATAGTATATGCTTATTTTGTGTATGTATATATGGACGTATAATCAGAAAGATTTTCAAGGCTGATGTGACTTGACTAATAAAGCAAGGATCATTAAAGAACATCAAGTATAAAAAAAACTATAATGTATATAAAATATAGAGCATTGATAACATTTTTTGCTTGCAACAGAGCATATGCTTGTGGTGTTTTCTTCCCTTACTTTCTGTGTGTCAACTTGGACTCTTTTTTTGGTCTTCATGACCCATAATGCATAAAATCATTTTAAAAATAGATCTGAGAGAAGACAGCAGAAAGATTTTGTCATACTCTAAATAAATAGAAAATTTACATTTATCTAAAAAAAATCAGGACGACTCAAAAATGTGGGGGGCGGGAGCTTACGTTAAGGTCACTTGGGAGCCATTCATGTGGTGGTGGCCACTTACTTTTCAATAAAACATGACTACTTTCCATAGCAACCACAATAGAGGACAGTACATGTGCTGTCTCCGAGATACAGCGTTTTAATAAAGAAATAATTGCAGTGAAGAATGAACAAACACAAAAGCACACTTTTATAATCTCATAGTAGAGAACAATATCTTTTGCAAAAACATTTATATTTTCCCAATTTTTAATACCCAGCTGCTGTGGAATAATCAATACAATCTGCTCTAAGCCATTTGTCTTTCTTTGTGACTGGCTTGCCTTTGAAAGTGATGATTTTTATTTGAGTGCTTGTTTCAACAGGATGAATGTTGCATTTCAGAAGACACCAAGCTGCAGTGGGAAGGTGGCCTTTTCTTTTCTAGAGAGGGGTGTACAGAGTGACTGAAGTCTCTGCTAGGGGACACACATGTTCGTGTTATTCTCTAAGATCTGGTAGAGATATGACTCACATAGTATTTCCTAATTTCCTTCAAGTTTCATGCAGGAAGGAGGGGCATGAGAGGTTTTAATGAACAATGAGCTAGGTTGCAGTGCTGAGGAGGCTGCTCATTTCTTTCAGCTACAAATTAGATCCCCATGTTTTTTTCTAAGCTCATTTATATCCTTTGGCTGCAAGTTTAGAGTTTACTGCACCTTAAGCTTTACATCTGAAAGAGTCTTGAATTATCTTGTTATGATACTAGTCCCTGTGAGTTGTTTCAAATTTTTACAATAATGTTTATTTTGCATGTGTGGGGTTATTCATGTATAATGACTACTGGCAGGCATAGTCCATATGTTATAAAAGTTAAATTTTTACTTGGAAATCATAGCCAAGGAGCACTTTTTTTTTTCCAATGAAAGTAATTTAAATTGAAGTAAGACCCTCTAATACCACCATCTGTACAAGTAAATTACTTTCAGAGTAATTAAATATGCATATCTGATCCATGTACTGTACAGATGAACCAAGTTTTATTGAAGCAATATGCTTATAAATCCCCTAGGTATTAAAGATGAAGAACCAATAGCATTTTATATTCATGCAGATACAAATAAACACAAAGAAAGATATTTGAGCAGTTTCATCTTTTCTAGAAATACATTTTATCAATTTTTCTTAGTTAAAATATTTTTCACCAAATAGTGTGACCAACATTTTTATTGGTCTAACATCTGCATTGATTTAAAGCTTCACTGGCTATTTTCATGTTGCATGTATGTCTGGATTTATGATAGGTGTCCACTCACTTATCTTCTGCAGGTTCCCAGGGAGCAGAGCAATGCAGTGAAACCAAGATCATTTTGTTGTCTGAATTCATTACAGCTGGACTTGCCCCTCCATGAAATAACAATGCACAACCAATTGGAATTCACGGCCCCAGCGCTTTATTGCAACATCATGGTTTATAGTCCATAACAAATACAAATACAAAAAGAAACCGTAACAATAGGATACATCAGACCTGCAAGCCTACCTTCTAGTGCTTTGCCTGATGAACTTGCACTTTCACTGCATGGGGCAGAAGCATAGGTAACAACATGCTGTGTTGTTACCTTTTCTAAGGTCGGACCTTGGGTCCCTAGTCCACACCTTTACCATGTCATTACCACCAACTATCATCACAGCCAATCTAAGTTGGGAAAAGCAGTCATTCATGTAAGGTCTTCCAGAAACAAGGCTTGGTGAGAGTTTATGGATGAGACTTTAAAGGTGGCTTCTCACTGTGGTGAGACACCCCAGTTGCTTGTATATTGCATTGCTGTCTCCCTTACAGGAGCTGACAAGTGAGCTGGGCCCAAAACATAGATAAATTGAGGGCTATCAAAGGAAGGCTCTGTCAGGGACTTTTTCATCCCAGATCCATAGAAAAGGAATGTCTTTTTCTCATATTGTTCTTAATCCTTGGGAATTTGGTAATCAATTTTTATTTCCTTCACATCAATAATTCCCATTAAAGTAAAATTAAATGTTTATTGGAAAGCATTGGAGCTTTTTCTTCTCTTTAGCATCCTCTCATCTCTGTAACTGTACTCAAAGTGGGTAAAATCTGCAAGCGATATGGAACATTTCCTTTTATTATTCATACTTAGCTGTCCTTTAACAAACAACCCAAGTAAATGAACAAATCAAATACTTTCTTTTTTTTTTTAAACATCTTTATTGGAGTATAATTGTTTTACAATGTTGTGTTAGTTTCTGCTGTATAACAAAGTGAATCAGTTATATGTATGCATATATCCCCATATCCCCTCCCTCTTGCATCTCCCTCCCACCCGCCCTATCACATCCCTCTAAGTGGTCACAAAGCACCGAATACTTTCTTAAACAAAGGAAATTCCAAATTGCTTTTGGAATAGAAGCTCCACGAAACGCTCTACATATCTTTTTATTTTTTTGCTTTGGGGCATTTTATTTTTTTTTGTTTGTTCATAATAAGTTGAAAGAGCATAAAATGTAATACCTAAAGAGTCAGATTAATGTCCATATATTATTACTGAAAACACATTTAATCTATGGTATTAGAAACATGGAATTGTCCTCTAAATGCAGTCTAGACTCTTCCTCTGTCTTTGGGCTGAAACTCATGTTAAACCAGCTGATTCAGTGCATCTTAATTTGGAAAGCCACCTTTGAAGACTGGCTTTCCTTTACTGGTTCACGAGTAGCCCTGGTCTCAAGTTTTTACCATTCTGCTACTAAAAGGAAAAAGATAGAAACAATGTAGTAAGATTTGCATAAAGATGAATTTATGAAAATTATGAAAAGTGTCCTTCATTCAGACTGTATCATTGTCAAGCTATAAATTAAGGGCAAGTTAAGTAATCTCTCTGTGTCTCAATGTCCACATCCTTAAAATGGGGATATAAAATTACCCACCTCATAGAATTGCTGTGGGGATCAGATGACATTATACATGCACATGCTCTGAACAGTGAGTGCCTCACCTCAACCAAACTATAAGATCATGAGGAAGGAGACTCACCATTATATCCCCAGATTTTAGCTTAGTGCTTGATCATGAACAGACTTTCAGTAAGTATTTTCTGAATAACTAGATTTTGCTTTTATTTAACATACTTATTTAGAAAAAAACAAAGAATTGGAGACTCTATATTAGTCCCCATATTTTCAAAATATTTATTAGTGTATGAAGTCTTAATTGTTTTGGACCCATCATCTTGTCAGAAGCTTCCACCATACTCTTAAAAAGCTCAATTTACTCTTCAGTCACAAAGGTTTTCCTTCTAATTTAAATCCCTCTGCTGTAGAAGAAGTCCACTGCTGTTAATGTAAAGAGGAGGGAAGCTGCCCACCATACTCTATAGCAATTTTCTATCAGAGGCTTAAATAGGGTCATTATTTTCTCTTTGCTAATGAATGTGTTATTCGTAACTGACTACTGATTCCAAAGTCAATGGTAATAATGAAAGAGAGTCCAATATAACTTAGAGAATTTTTTAAAAAATATTTATTTATTTTTGGCCGTGTTGGGTCTTTGTCTCTGTGTGAGGGCCTTCTCTAGCTGCGGCAAGCGGGGGCCACTCTTCATCGCGGTGCGCGAGTCTCTCACTATCGCGGCCTCTCCTGCTGCAGAGCACAGGCTCCAGACACACAGGCTTAGTAGTTGTGGCTCACGGGCCTAGTTGCTCCACAGCATGTGAGATCTTCCCAGACCAGGGCTCGAACCCGTGTTCCTGCATTGACAGGCGGACTCTCAACCACTGCGCCACCAGGGAAGCCCCTAGCTTAGAGAATTTTAACCATGGAATCTTATAAAATTTATATTCTATGGTTTGTCTACCCTCATCTAGTCTGGATAAATATGCTTTTCTCTCAATATGCATTTAAGGCTCCAGAAACTGTTTGCAGGGGTACAGTTCTGGTTTTAATTGGGGAATGTTGATGAGGTTCCAGATTCAACTCCTCTGAAGTTTGTCACATCTGCTACACGATACTACATGCAGAGATTTCCTAAAACCTAAAAAAGTCAATTATAAAGATAAATGGAGAGTCTGTATACCATCATGCTTTAATTGGAGAAAGTTAGGTTAGATGAGACAGCAAGAGTTAACTCTGAATTTCCATATTCTCTTCATTTTTCTTTCAATGATTATATATTACCTTTCTCAGGTGAAATAATGCATAATTTTGACCTTGGCTTTAGGCTGAATCTCTGTGTTACAAACTCAAAGGTACACTGTAATACAGGTGACTAACCCATCCTGATCCTCCAATGAGTGTAATATAATTGCAGTGGCAATCATTTTAATTACACAGTGAAAGGGGGCTCACACAGAGTTGGGTTTTTTTGAGCTGCCTACTGGTCTGCGACTGGGAGGCATAGGGACTGGTAAGAGTATGGGAATGGAGTATCTGTTGGAAGAAATTAAAAGCCAAACTACTGTAGGAGGGTCAAGCTAGTTGAAATAAGCAGCAGATAAGCAGCTCTCTTAAAAAATGTTTGCCTTCTCAAGGCATTTCAACCAAATATGAAAGCAGCTCATACTACCTTTAGTCTCTGAATATAGAGGAGCGAGAGAATGAACATATCTCTAGTTTGCACATTTTCTGCCATCAAATTTCAAAATACCTCTCAGTGAAAATCTCAGTAGTAGAAACTTTACCTGAAAACTTTGTCCCTTCGGAAAGTACGTACTTTCTTATCACGGATTTCAAATACATGGTTTTAAATGCCCTTTGAAGTAATCTTCAAATTCTTTATGTTACTTTAAATTAAGGACTATCCATCACAATGCACTTTTCTATATTCACATGTATAAACCTATGCTGCTTCTGAGCACTCCTCTCACTCCCATCATCACCCAAAATCATAGACCAAGCCAAAAACTCATTAGTAATCAACATTATTATGGAACTAAAAAAAATTACTATAGGGGTCAAAAGAATTTTACAATTTAGTGTAGAAAATTATTTCAGATGTCTTGGCTGCTTACTTAGTGTTATTTTTTTTTGGTTTTTCTTGTGTGTATGTTTTAGTTATTATTTGTGTTTGTGGGGTTATTGTTCCTTCTTTTTCCCTTTTCCTTCCCCCCTTCCCTCCCCTTTCTCTTCTCCCTCTTCTTTTTCTTCTTCTTTTACTGAGATCTTACTAGACTATGGCTTTTGTTCCCTAAGGGATTTGAGAGAGTGGATCCAAATGATCCCTCTTAAGAAAAATGGTCTTTTGCTACTAAGTGCAAAATCATCTGCCCCATCCTTCAACACAAATAAGGTTTCACCTCTTCATTTTTGAACACAATTAATTTAACTTGAATATTTTCTATTTTGTTCTACTTCAGGAAATGAGAGCTACTTGAAATTTTTAGATGTACATTAGTTTTCTACCTTAGAGGAGGATTGTGTCATATGGAGAAGATTGTAACTAAACATGACTGAAAGCTTTTCTTTTACTAAAATGGGTATATTTATACTTGCACAGTACAAAAAAGGAGGGATATATAAAGAGCTTCAGAAATCTGCTCAGAGTTGTCTTGAGTATTTAATGAATGCTAATTTTCACATACCTACGTAGAAAGTCTATGAAGTCAAGCAAGAAAAAAACTTTTAGAAAAATAATAATTACAAATATACAAAACAAATAATTCCTAGAGCTCACACAAAGCAAGAAATCATTCAAATCTCCAAAAACCAGACTGGGGAGACCTCATTGACTATATGGGCAATTCATTTGAGAGCTCAGAGGGTAACAACTTATTAGTAGGGCTAAACTTGGCCAAGAATAAATCCTATTCTAGGCCTACCCTAAAATAAAAACAGGACTCAAAAGGATCAAACTAATCTCAGGTAACTTGCCTGTTCTTAAAAGAAATACAATATCCAGCACTCAAACATGTGAGAGTCACAATGTTTGACTTGCAACCAAACATTACTAGACATAAGGAGTAACAGGAAAAATGGACTCATAACCAGGAAAGACATCAATTGATAAAAGCATAATCAGAAATGACAAGAGATAATGGAAGTAGCCCAAAAGATATTGATCAATATGCTCAAAGAATTAAAGAAAAGCATAATCATAATGTGGAAAAAAATAGATTTTACAAAGACTCAAATGAAGCTACTAGAGATGGAATATAAAATAGCTAAAATTAGAATTTCACTAAATAGAGTTAATAGCACAATAGATACTTCAGAAGAAAAATATCAGGGAACTTGAAAAAATAGCAATAGAAACTTTTCAAATGAAACTCAAAATTAAAAAATATTTGAACAACAATGACAAACTCAGAACCTCAACAACTTATGAGACAATATGCTCTAATATATGTATAATTTAAGTTGTCACAAAAAGGAGAATGTGATGACAGAAAAATATTTGAAGTAGTGGCTAAAATTTTTTCAAGTTTAATAACAAGGTAAACTTACAGATTCATTGGACTTGGAGGGTTTTATGCTAAGTGAAATATGTCAGACAGAGAAAGGCAAATACTGTATGATATCATTTATATGTAGCATCTAAAAAATAAAACACACTAATGAATATAACAAAAAAGAAACAGACTCACACATATAGAGAACAAACTAGTGGTTACCAGTAGGGAGAGGGAAGGAGAGAGGAGCATTATAGGAGTAGGGGATTAAGAGGTACAAACTAATATGTATAAAATAAATAAGCTACAAAGACATATTGTATAATATGAAATATAGATAATATTTTATAATAACTATAAAAGGACTATAACCTTTAAAAATTATGAATCACTAATTGTACACCTGAAACATATATTATTGTACATCAACTATACCTCAATAAAAAAAAAACCTTACAGATGCAAGAAGCGTATTGAGCTCTAAGAAGGATGAACACAAACAAAAACACGCTAAGCCACACATAATCAAATTCCTGAAAACCATTGATAAGGAGAAACTCTTAAAATCACCAATAAAGGGGCTTCCCTGGTGGCACAGTGGTTGAGAGTCCACCTGCTGATTCAGGGAACATGGGTTCGTGCCCCAGTCCAGGAAGATCCCACATGCCATGGAGCAGCTGGGCCCGTGAGCCATGGCTGCTCAGCCTGCGCATCTGGAGCCTGTGCTCCGCAACGGGAGAGGCCACAACAGTGGGAGGCCCATGTACTGCAAAAAAAAAAAAAAAAAAAAAACACCAATTAAAAAAGATACATTATACACAGAGGAAAAAAATAAAAATGATAAAATATTTCTTAGCATCTCAGCAATCCAGAAAACAATGGAATGGCATCTTTAAATTGCTAAATAAAAAAAATAATGTATGAATATAATATTGAATAACAATTTTTAAATATTTGAAAAGTAAAAATGAAATAAATAATTTTTGAGATAAACAAAAGCTAACAGAATTTATTGTCAGCAGGTCTTCATTTCAAAAAAAATATTACAGAAGTTTCTTGAAACAGAAAGCAAATATTACCGGATGGAAAATTGGAGCTGCACAGTGGAATAAAGAGAGCCAGAAATAGTAAATATGTGGGCAAACATAGAAGACTCTTATTTCCTCATTTAAAAAATTTCTCCAAAAGATAATTGATTGATTAAAGCAAAATATAATACCAATGTTTTGTAACATTTAAAAAAATAAGACAAATTTGCAACATTTAAAAAACAAGACAACAGTAGCATAAAGGGATACGAGGGGGAAATAATAGTAAACTGTTGTAAGATTTCTACGTTCCATGTAATGAGGTATCATATTTGAAGGTAGACTGTAACAAATTAAACATACACCTTTTAAATCCTAGAGTAACCACTGAAAGTATAAAACAAAGAGCTATAGCTGATGAGTCAATAGTGGAAATAAGAGATTTATAAAAATACTCAAACTAAAACAAAAGATAGAAAAAAAATGTAAATAGAGCAAATGGAAAAGAAATAACAAGATTGCAGATTTAAATCTAGCCATGCCAGTCATATTTTCACTAAATAGAAAAGGAAAAAAACATTGCAATTGAAAGGAAGAGGTTGTTAGGTTAAAAAGAAAGCACAACCCATCTATATGCTGAGTATAGAACCTGATTTTAGGTATAGATACACATATAGATAGATACAGATATAGATATAGATATAGCTGTGAATAGACATATTGAATACTATGCAAACACTCATCATAAGAATGCTAGAGTGGCTTTATTAAATCACTCAATGTATACTTCAGAATGAAAAATGTTATCACAGTTGAATATTGTACTGAAAATCCTAGTTAATGCAACAAAATAAAAATAAATACTACATGTGCATTAGTCTTCTAATTGTCATTATTTAGAAATCATTTGATTGCAAGTAGATAATCTTAGATAAATTAAATTAACCATTAGACTAATATGAAAATTCATCAAGATTCCTGTTTATAGTGTCAACATACAAAATTCAAAAGCATTTCTATGCATAGTCATGACCAATGATAATATTTAATGGAAATAAAGAATTTTATTCCAAAAGCAAAAAGAAGAAATCCATTTTTTTCAAGTCAACTTCCTAAAAAGAAGTCATATAGAATTTGACAATCTGATGTTAAAATTTATGTGTGTGAGAAAAGGACCAAGAACAGCTAAGATAATTCTGAAGAACAAAGTTTTGGTACTTGCTCACTATAAACAAACTTATTACACTTCATTAATAATTAAGACAATATACTATTGATGCAGTGATGAAAAACAAACAACCTGAATAGGAAAGAAAGCCCAGAAACAGACCCATGTATATACAAAAATTGATATATATCTGTGATGACATTACAAGTAAGTAACAAAAGGGTAGCCTGTTAAATATATAATACAGGGAAAATTTGTCAAATATGCAAAAAGTAATAAGTTGGATCACTGTCCAACATTATACACAAAAATTCAAGCAAGCTGAAATTAATAATTTCCTTATTTGTGTTTGAATTTACAAAATATTACATATTTAGAAGAAGACAAGACTGGGTAGAATTTCTTAAACATGACATAAGATAATACAAACCATGAAAGAAAATATTAACAAATATGATCACATTAATATTTTTCAAATATTTACAATAAAAATCCTCAAGTAAAGTAAAAAAGAGAGTCAGCAAAAGTTGCAACAATTTGAGCAATAAAATAAAGTAGCATTGAATTACAATCTAAAGTATAAAATTAACACCCATAAGTCCATTTGATATAAAAATAACTGAATAAATAAATACATGGGGAAGAATAGACAAATCTCTCACACAAAAGAATTTCAAATAATTTATGTATAAATTCTGTCCTTAAGGAGGTGGAATATAACTTCCCACCATTTAAGTGTGGACTGCCTATAGTGACTTCCTTCCAAAGAGTAGAGAACATGGAAAGGGAGAAAAAATGAGTTACTTGACAATGGAGAACCCTGACAAACACTACCTTAGTCATGTGATTTGGGTTGATATTAAGAATAATAGGTTCTATTGACAGCATATAACTTTATTTTTTTTAGCATCCTTATTGGAGTATAATTGCTTTACAATATTGTGTTAATTTCTGCTGTATAACAAAGTGAATCAGCGACACATATACATATATCCCCTTATCTCCTCCCTCTTGTGTCTCCCTTCCACCTTCCTGATCCCACACTTCTAGGTGGTCACAAAGCACCGAGCTGATCTCCCTGTGCTGTGTGGCTGCTTCCAACTAGCAATCTATTTTACATTTGGTAGTATATATAAGTCCATGCCACTGTCTCACTTCATCCCAGCTTACCCTTCCCCCTCCCCATGTCCTCAAGTCCATTCCATTCTCTGTGTCTGTGCCTTTATACTTGTCCTGCTCCTAGGTTCTTCAGAACCAGTTTTTTTTTTTTTTTTTTTTTTTTAGGTTCCATATATACGTGTTAGCATACAGTATTTATTCTTCTCTTTCTCACTTCACTCTTTATGACAGTCTCTAGGTTCACCCACCTCACTACAAAAAATTCAATTTCGTTTCTTTTTATGGCTGAGTAATATTCCATTGTATATATGTGCCACATCTTCTTTATCCATTCATCTGTCGAAGGACACTTAGGTTACTTCCATGTCCTGGCTATTGTAAATAAAGCTGCAATGAACATTGTGGTATATGACTCTTTTTGAATTATGGTTTTCTCAGGGTATATGCCCAGTAGTGGGATTACTGGGTCGTATGGTATTTCTATTTTTAGTTTTTTAAGGAACCTCCATACTGTTCTCCATAGTGGCTATATCAATTTACATTCCCACCAGCAGTGCAAGAGTGTTCCCTTTTCTCCACACCCTCTCCAGCATTTATTGTTTATAGAGTTTTTGATGACGTCCATTCTGACTGGTGTGAGGTGAAACCTCATTGTAGTTTTGATTTGCATTTCTCTAATGATTAGTGATGTTGAGCATCCTTTCATGTGTTTGTTAGCAATCTGTATATCTTCTTTGGAGAAATGTCTATGTAGGACTTCTGCCCATTTTTGGATTGGGTTGTTTGTTTTTTTGATATTGAGCTGTATGAGCTGCTTGTAAATTTTAGAGATTAATTCTTGGTCAGTAACTGCATTTTGCAACTATTTTCTCCCATTCTGAGGGTTGTAGTTTCATCTTGTTTATGGTTTCCTTTGTGTGCAAAAGCTTTTAAGTTTCATTAGGTCCCATTTGTTTATTTTTGTTTTTATTTCCATTTCTCTAGGAAGTGGTCAAAAAGGATGTTGCTGTGATTTATGTCATAGAGTACTGTGCCTGTGTTTTCCTCTAAGAGTTTTATAGTAATTGGCCTTACATTTAGGTCTTTAATCCATTTTGAGTTTATTTTTGTTTATGGTGTTAGGGAGTGTTCTAATTTCATTTTTTTTACATGTAGCTGTCCAGTTTTCCCAGCACCACTTATTGAAGAGGCTGTCTTTTCTCCATTGTATATTCTTGCTTCCTTTATCAAAAATAAGGTGACCATATGTGCATAGGTTTATCTCTGGGCTTTCTATCTTGTTCCATTTATCTATATTTCTGTTTCTGTGCAAGTACCGTACTGTCTTGATTACTGTAGCATTGTAGTATAGTCTGAAGTCTGGGAGCCTGATTCCTCCAACTCCCATTTTTCTTTCTCAAGATTGCATTGGATATTCGCGGTCTTTTTTGTTTCCATACAAAGTGTGAAATGTTTTGTTCTAGTTCTCTGAAAAACGCCATGGGGATTTTGATAGGGATTGCATTGAATCTGTAGATTGCTTTGGGGAGTATAGTCATTTTCACAATGTTGATTCTCCCAGTCCAAGCACATGGTATACCTCTCCATCTGTTTGTATCATCTTTAATTTCTTTCATCAGTGTCTTATACTTTTCTACATACAGGTCTTTTGTCTCCTTAAGTAGGTTTATTCCTAGATATTTTATTCTTTTTCTTTGCAATGTTAAATGGGAGTGTTTCCTTAATTTCTCTTTCAGTGTTTTCCTCATTTGTGTAGAGGAATGCAAGAGATCACTGCGCATTAATTTTGTATCCTGCAACTTTACCAAATTCATTGATTAGCTCTAGTAGTTTTCTGGTAGCACCTTTAGGATTCTCTATGCATAGTATCATGTCATCTGCAAACAATGACAGCTTTACTTCTGCTTTTCTGATTTGGATTCCATTTATTTCTTTTTCTTCTTTGATTGCTGTGGCTAAAACTTCCAAAACTATGTTTAATAATATTGGTAGGAGTGGGCAACCTTGTCTTGTTCCTGATCTTAGAGGAAATGTTTTCAATTTTTCACCATTGAGAATGATGTTGGCTGTGGGTTTGTCATATATGGCCTTTATTATGTTGAGGTAAGTTTCCTCTATGCCTACTTTCTGGAGTGTTTTTATCATAAATGGGTGTTGAATTTTGTTGAAAGCTTTTTCTGCATCTATTGAGATGATCATATGTTTTTTGTCCTGTAATTTGTTAATATGGTGTATCACATTGATTGATTTGCATATATTGAAGAATACTTGCATCCCTGAGATAAACCCCACTTGATCATGGTGATTGATCCTTTTAATATGCTGTTGGATTCAGTTTGCTTGTATTTTGTTGAGGATTTTTGCATCTATGTTCATCAGTGATATTGGCCTGTAGCTTTCTTTCTTTGTGACCTCTTTGCCTGGTTTTGGTATCAGGGTGATGGTGGCCTCGTAGAATGAGTTTGGGAGTGTTCTTCCCTCTGCTGTGTTTTGGAAGAGTTTGAGAAGGATATGTGTTAGCTCTTCTTAAAGTGTTTGATAGAATTCGCCTGTGAAGCATCTGCTCCTGGGCTTTTGTTTGTTGAAAGATTTTTAACCACAGTCTCAATTTCAGTGCTTGTGGTTTGTCGGTTTATATTTTCTATTTCTTCCTGGTTCAGTCTCAGAAGGTTGTGCCTTTCTAAGAATTTGTCCATATCTTCTAGGTTGTCTATTTTATTTGCATATAGTTGCTTTTAGTAATCTCTCATGACCCTTTGTATTTCTGCAGTGTCAGTTATTACTTCTCCTTTTTCATTTCTAATTGTATTGATTTGAGTCTTCTCCCTTTTTTTCTGATGGGTCTGGTTAATGGTTTATCAATTTTGCTTATCTTCTCAAAGAACCAGCTTTTAGTTTTATTGATCTTTGTATTGTTTCCACATTTCTTTTTCATTTATTTCTGATTGATCTTTATGATTCCTTTCCTTCTGCTAACTTTGTGATTTTCTTGTTCTTATTTCTCTAATTACTTTCGGTGCGAGTTTAGGTTTTTTATTTGAGATTTTTCTTGTTTCTTGAGGTAGGATTGTATTGCTATAAACTTCTCTCTTAGAACTGCTTTTTCTGCATCCCATATATTTTGGGTCATCATGTTTTCATTGTCATTTGTTTCTAGGTATTTTTTGATTTCTTCTTTGATTTCTTCAGTGTTCTCTTGGTTATTAAGTAGTGTATTGTTTAGCCTCCATATGTTTGTATTTTTTACAGATTTTTTCCTGTAATTGCTATCTAGTCTCATAGCATTGTGGTTGAAAAGATTCTTGATACAATTTCAATTTTCTTAAATTTACCGAGGATTGATTTGTGACCCAAGATATGATCTACCCTGGAGAATGTTCCATGAACACTTGAGAAGAAAGTGTATTTTGTTTTTTTGGATAGAATATCCTATAAATATCAATTAAGTTCTTCTTGTTTAATGTATCATTTAAAGCTTGTGTTTCTTTATTTATTTTCACTTTGGGTGATCTGTCCATTGGTGAAAGCTGGGTGTTAGAGCCCCCTAATATGATTGTGTTACTGTCGTTTTCCACTTTTATGGCTGTTAGCATTTGCCTTCTGTATTGAGGTGCTCCTATGTAGGGTGCATAAATGTTTACAATTGTTATATCTTCTTCTTGGATTGATCCCTTGATCTTTATGTAGTGTCCTTCTTTGTCTCTTCTAATTGTCTTTATTTTAAAGTCTATTTTGTCTGATATGAGAATTGCTACTCCAGCTTTCTTTTGATTTCCATTTGCATGGAATATCTTTTGCCATCCCCTCACTTTCAGTCTGTATGTGTCCCTAGGTCTGAAGTGGGTCTCTTGTAGACAGCACATATATGGGCCTTGTGTTTGTATCCATTCAGACAGTCTATGTCTTTTGGTGGAAGCATTTAATCCATTTACATTTAAGGTAGTTATTGATATATATGCTCCTATTACCATTTTCTTAATTGTTTTGGGTTTGTTATTGTAGGTCTTTTCCTTCTCTTGTGTTTCCTGCCTAGAGAAGTTCCTTTACCATTTGCTGTGAAGCTCGTTTTGTGGCGCTGAATTCTAACTTTTGCTTGTCTGTAAAGGTTTTAATTTCTCCAGTGACTCTGAATGAGATCCTTGCTGGGTAGAGTAATCTTGGTTGTAGGTTTTTCCCTTTCATCACTTTAAATATGTCCTGCCACTCCCTTCTGGTTTGTAGAGTTTCTGCTGAAAGATCAGCTGTTAACCTTATGGGGATTCCCTTGTATGTTATTTGTTGTTTTTCCCTTCCTGTTTTTAATATTTTTTCTTTGTATTTAATTTTTGATAGTTTGATTAATATATGCCTTTGTGTGTTTCTCCTTGGATTCATCCTGTATGGGACTCTCTGTGCTCCCTGGAGTTGCTTGACTATTTCGTTTCCCATATTAGGGATGTTTGCAACTATAATCTTTTCAAATATTTTCTCAGTCCCTTTCTTTTCCTCTTCTTTTTCTGTGACCCTTATAATTTGAATCTTGGTGCATTTAATGTTTTCCCAGTGGTCTCTAAGACTGTCCTCACTTCTTTTCATTCTTTATTCTGCTCTGCAGTAGTTATTTCCACTATTTTATCTTCCCAGTCACTTATCTGTTCTTCTGCCTCAGTTATTCTGCTATTGATTCCTTCTAGAGATGTTTAATTTCATTTATTGTGCTGTTCATCATTGATTGTTTGTTCTTTAGTTCTTCTAGGTCCTTGTTAAACGTTTTTTGTATTTTCTCCATTCTTATTTCCAAGATTTTGGATCACCTTTACTATCATTTCTCTGAATTCTTTTTCAGGTAGACTGCCTAGTTCCTCTTCATTTGTTTGATCTGGTGGGTTTTTACCTTGTTCCTTCATCTGCTGTGTGTTTCTCTGTCTCCTCATTTTGCTTAACTTACACTGTTTGGGGTTTCTGTTTTGCTGGCTGCAGGTTCATAGTTCCCATTGCTTTCAGTGTCTGCCCCCAGTGACTAAGGTTGGTTCAGTGGGTTGTGTAGGCTTCCTGGTGGAGGGGACTGGTGTCTGTGTTCTAGTTAATGAGGCTCGATCTTGTCCTTCTGGTGTGCAGGACTGCATCCGTTGGTGTGTTTTGGGGTGTCTGTGACCTTATTATGATTTTAGGCAGCCTCTCTGCTAATGGGTGGGGTTGTGTTCCCGTCTTGCTAGTTGTTTGGCATAGGGTGTCCAGCACTGTAGCTTGCTGGTTGTTGAGTGGAGCTGGGTCTTAGCTTTGAGATGGAGATGTCTGGGAGAGCTCTGGCCATTTGATATTACATGGATCAGGGAGGTCTCTGGTGGACAAATGTCCTGAACTTCGCTCTCCCACCTCAGACGCACAGGTCTGACACCCGGCCAGAGGAACAAGACAGTGTCAGCCATACTGCTCAGAAGAAAGGGGTGAAAGAAAGAAAGAAAGAAAGAAAGAAAGAAAGAAAGAAAGAAAGAAAGAAAGAAAGAAAGTTATAAACATACAAAATTTTTTTAATTAAAAATAATAAAAATTAAAAAGTGATAAAAAAAGAAAAAGACAGAAAGAAAGAAGAGAGCAACCAAACCAAAAAAACAAATCCACAAATGATAACAGATGCTAAGAACTATAGTTAAAAAAGAAAAAAAAACAGAAAGAAAAAAGAAAACAGACAGAACCCTAGGACAAATGGTAAAAGCAGAGCTATACAGAAAAAACCACACAAAGAAGCATACACGTACACACTCACAAAAAGAGAAAAAAGAAAAAAATATATCTATATATAAAAAAAAGGAAGAGAGCAACAAAATCAATGAACAAATCTACCAATGATAATAAACTCTAAATACAAAACAAATATAAACATAAAACCAGAAACCAGTCAGTCGCATACAGCAAACCCCAAGTCTACAGTTGCTCCCAATGTCCACTGCCTCAATTTGGGATGATTTGTTATCTATTCAGGTATTCCACAGATGCAGTGTGCATCAAGTTGATTGTGGAGATTTAATCCGCTACTCCTGAGGCAGCTGGGAGAGATTTCCCTTTCTCTTCTTTGTTCGCACAGCTCCTGGGGTTCAGCTTTGGATTTGGCCTCACCTCTGTGTGTAGGTCACCTGAGGGCGTCTGTTACTGCCCAAACAGTATGGGGTTAAAGGAGCAGCTGATTTGGGGACTCTGGCTCACTCAGGCCAATGGGAGGGAGGGGGACGGAATGTGAGCCAGTGGCAGCAGAGGCTGGCATGACATTACACCGGCCTGAGGCATGCTGTGTGTTCTCCCAGGGAAGTTGTCCCTGGATCACGGGACCCTGGCAGTGGAGGGCTACACAGCCTCCTAGGAGTGGAGGTGTGTATAGTGACTTGTGCTTGAACACAGGCTTCGTGGTGGCTGCAGCAGCATCCTTAGTGTCTCATGCCCATCTCTGGTGTCTGTGCTGATAGCTGTGGCTCCCACCTGTGTCTGGAGGTTGTTTAGGCGGTGCTCTGAATCCCCTCTCCTCTCACACCCCGAAACAATGGTCTCTTGCCTCTTAGGCAGTTCCAGACTTTTTCCTGGACTCCCTTCCGACTAGCTGTGGTGCACTAGCCTCCTTCAGGCTGTATTCTCGCAGCCAACCCCAGTCCTCTCCCTGGGATCTGACCTCCAAAGCCCGAGCCTCAGCTCCCAGCCCTGCCCACCCTGGCGGGTGAGCAGACAAGCCTCTCGGGCTGGTGAGTGCTGGCTGGCACCAATCCTCTGTGTGGGAATCTCTCCATTTTGCCCTCTGCACCCCTGTTGCTGCTCTCTCCTCCATGGCTCTGAAGGTTCCCCCTTGCCAACCCCCGTCTCCGCCATTGAATGGACTTCCTAGTGTGTGGAAACTTTTCCTCCTTCACAGCTCCCTTCCGGAGGTGCAGGTCTCATCCCTATTCTTTTGTCTCTCTTTTTTTTTTTGCCCTACCCAGATACGTGGGGAGTTTCTTGCCTTTTGGGAAGTCTGAGGTTTTCTGCCAGTGTTCAGTAAGAGTTCTGTAGGATTTTTTCCACATGTAGATGTATTTCTGATGTATTTGTGGGGAGGAAGGTGATCTCCACGTCTTACTCCTTCACTATCTAGAAGATCTCCTCGACAGTATGTACCTTTCATATGATGTGATGAGAATGGCTCTTTTCACCTGTGATTTTCCTCCCTAAAACCCTTATCCCCCTTATAACCACTTTGAAAACATCATGTGAATTCCAACTGAGGAATTCTTGATTAGTACTCCTCAAAATTATTAAGGTCATCAGAAACAAGAAAAAACTGAGGAACAGTCACAGCCAAGAGGATCCTGAAAAGACACAATGGCTAAGTTAATATACTGTATGGGATCCTGGAACAGAAAAAAAAGACATTAGTAAGAAAATTTGAATAAAGTATAAAATTTACTTAATAATAACATAGTATTAGTTCATTAATTGTGACAAGTGTACCGCACTAATATAAGTAATAAGAGATACTGGGTGTGGGTTATACAGGAATTTTCTGTACAATTATTGAAACTTTTCTGTGAGCCTAAAACTGTTCAAACATAGAAGTTTTCCTTAAAAAAATAGCTATTGTCTGGGAGAAAATTCTTGCAACATGTGTAATAGGTAAAGATTAATATTGAAACTTTGTAAAACATGCAATAAATCAATAAGTAAAAAACATATAATCCAAAAACAAACTTGGCAAAGAATATAAACCATCAATTCACAGAACAGGTAAAACTAATGGCCATAAACTTGAAAAAAACACCCTCAACCTCGTAATTCACAAGGGAAATACAAATTTAAACTACAATGTGATAAAATTGTACATGCACCATATAATTTAAAATATGAAAATCTGACGGTGTAGAAAAGGAGGTGGAATGATGGTGATTCTCATGTTCTAATTATAGAGTGAAAATTGTGTCAGACATTCCGGAAACCTACTTAAAAATATTTAATAGTGTTGAAGATACATCATACTTTCAACCCAAATATTTACCTTAAAGTATATATGGTAGAGCAGTTTTCTTCTCAGTGATGTATTCATATGGCTAGGGGTATATAATGACATTCTAAGGAATATGCAGGTATAGATAGTTTTATGGGATCCATCATTAAGATCCTCAATTTCCATGATACCTTTTTTAGAAATGGGAGTCCTTAGAAGAGAGATCTGCCTATTCTCTTTAATTATGCCTAGGCTCCTTCATAATCATCCTTTTCAAAAAGAAAGAATATCTTTCTCCTTTTTGAACCTTACAATGGTGGACTGCCCAAAGAGACCTTTCAAGAATGCATGGCTCATAAAGGAGAGTCCTGGGACCTGAAGTAGTTAGCTTGGTTAAAAAACTCTGAAGGGGGCAATGCCTTATTTTATCCTAGTGACAACACAAGGCAAAGCCCTGTGTCTTTATCTTATTGTCTATTCTTTTTTCTTTCCATCTATCTTAGAAATAGAATTCAAAAGTGAACTGGTTGTCATGGAGATGAGTATAAATCACTTTTATTTGAATTGAAAAATCTAATAACATATTGAAAAGTCATATATTTCTGACAGAAAATAAGTCTGATAACTGTTTGTTTTGACAACAAAGACTGGTTTGCCTTTTTAGTTAAATGATAAACAATTCCCATAAATCAGATTAGCCAAATCTGCTCCAAAGTTTTGACCAAAATATTTTTAAAGCACAAATAAAACATAGAACATGCTGAAATATGTATCCTTTGCAATTCTTAACTTTAAATTTAAAAAAAATAGATGTTAAAAATGTGCTGAGGGCTTCCCTGGTGGTGCAGTGGTTGAGAGTCCATCTGCCGATGCAGGGGACACGGGTTCATGCCCCAGTCCAGGAAGATCCCACATGCTGCGGAGCGGCTGGGCCTGTGAGCCATGGCCGCTGAGCCTGCGTGTCCGGAGCCTGTGCTCCGCAACAGGAGAGGCCACAACAGTTAGGGGCCTGCGTACCGCAAAAAAAAAAAAAAAAAAAAAAAAAAAATGTGCTGACTAATATATAGTTTTCAAACAAACTAAATGTCTATCAAAAGGAAACCAGATCAATGAATTCTGGTATATTCATACACTGTAATAATAAACATCATCAGGTAAAATGAATGAATAGATTTACACGTATCTTCAGCTACTTCAAAAATGTGACATTGAAAAAGTAAATCAAGCTACAGAATACATTCTTTGAATATCCTGTCAATTAGTATTTATTGAGAAGTTATTGTACTGCAGGTATCATTTTGAGTACTTGGGATATAGTATCAATAAAACAAAAACTTCTGCTCTTAATAAGACTCACATTCTCTTGGAGGAGGAAGACAAATAACCAATTAGCAAACAAACAAAATATCAACAAATACACATGATTCTAGAACTGTCAAAAGATGGGAAGGATGGGAAGTAGGATAGGGAGTGCTAGCATAGACACAGTGGGGTGAGGCACCAGGGAAGTAAATAAGCTGGCCAAAAACAGCCTCACTTCTCAGTCAAGACCTGGAATACCTGAGCGAGTGAGTCATGTGGTCATCTGAGGGACACTAGTTATAGGCAAAAGGAATAGGAACTAGAAAAGTCCAATATGGAGGGTTTGAGGAATATTAAAGGGGCCATGTGACTCATGCAGAGTGATCAAAGAGGAGGGTAATCAAGGGGGTGGTAGAGTAAGAGGCTGTAAATGAGATTGGAAGGAGTGTCTGGAGGGTTGGGAAATTATCAAATTCCAATTATAAATGCATCACAAAGCTTCTAAATTAAAAAAAAAAATGCTGTAGAGGTAGGGGCAAAACTAGAAGGGTGACCAGTTAAGACACTGTTGCAATACTGCAGATGAAATATGATTGCAGTCTGGACCAGTGTGGTGGCAGTGGAAAGTGGAAGTGGTCCTATGTTATCAGATAAAGGTTATGCTTTATAATAAAATTGGGAGGAAAAATAAAGTCGTCTTAATAGAATAATATGCATAGCATAATACCATTTATATAAAGTTTGAAATTATGAAAACCAACACTCTATATTGTCTTTTTATACATGCAAATATAATTAACATATGAAAATATGCATGTGAAAGATGAAGACCAAATTCATAATTGTAGTAATCAATGAGTAGACAGATAGGTGTCTTCGACTGTATGTATATTTTAATTTAAACAAAAGATGTAATATTGCTTCTACTCTCAAGAAACTTTCAATCCAGTCATGAAAAAGATTGGTATACATTAGAAAGTAAAGATTAACTTAAGACAGAGAATGTACTGAATTATGTGGTATTAATTAAAAATACCAAGGAATCCAAAGAGTGCAGTTCTATGTCTTGACTATGTCTAGCGTGCAAAGTTGGACAAATTCCTTCTTATGCCCAAGACTTATGTGCATTCATTGATTTACACTAGGCTACAGAAACAAACGTAGGGTGATATCGAGGAGATGGAAGTAACATGTCAACCATAACAACATTGAAGTTCATAATCATACCAGATTGACTATGTGTGTGTGTTTGTGTGTACTCAGGGCTGGGGGCAAGAGAATCAGATTTAAAAATAAAAAAATAATTAAAAAATACACAGTCTTATACAAACTCTTTCAGAAAACAGAAAATACTTCACAGATTATTTTATGAAACCAGATAACATTGATAGTAAAATCTGACAATGACAGTACAAGAAAGAAAAATTCAGACCAATCTCTCTAATAACATACTTTCAAAAGATTCTTAAGCAAATTATCAGCTAATTGAATCTAGCAATATATAAAAAAGATCATTTACTCAGAGATATGAGTGTGATTTATTATTAAAACCTCGTAAATATAACTCACCTTATTAAGAGAAAAAAAGAACAATCATGAACATCTTAATAGATGTAGAAAATGCATTTGATAGAAGCAAATATCTATTTATGGTTTAGAAAAGTTATAAACTGATGGCCAAGAGGCACATGAAAAGATACTCAGCATCACTGATCATCAGAGAAATGCAAATCAAAACTACCATGAGGTATCATCTCACACTGGTCAGAATGGCCATCATCAAAAAATCTACAAACAATAAATATTGAAGAGGGTATGGGGAAAAGGGAACCCTCCTACACTGTTGGTGGGAATGTAAATGGATACAGCTGCTCTGGAGAACAGTATGGAGCTTCCTTAAAAAACTAAAAGTAGAGCTACCATATAATCCAGCAATCTCACCCCTGGGCACGTATCCAGAGAAAACCATAGTTTGAAAAGATACAATTACCCCGAAGTTCATTGCAGCACTATTTACAATAGTCAGGACATGGAAGCAACCTAAATGTCCATCAACAGAGGAATGGATAAAGAAGATGTGGTAATATACATACAATGGAATATTACTCTGGCATAAAAGAGAACAAACTAATGCCATTTGCAGCAACATGGGTGGACCTAGAGATTGTCAAACTGAGTGAAGTAAGTCAGACAGAGAAAGACAAATATATGATATCGCTTATATGTGGAATCTAAAAAAATGGTACAAATGAACCTATTTACAAAATAGAAGTAGAGTGACAGATGTAGAAAACAAAATTATGGTTACCAAGGGGGAAAAAGGGGGCAGGAGGGATAAAATGGGAGATTGGAATTGACATATACACATTACTATATATAAAATAGATAACTAATAAGAACCCACTATATAGCACAGGGAACTCTACTCGATACTCTGTAATGACCTATATAGGAATAGAATCTAAAAAAGAGTGGATATATGTAGATGTATAACTGATTCACTCTACTGTACAGCAGAAACTAACACAACACTGTAAATCAATAATACTCTAGTAAAAATTAATAAAAAAGCAAGTTAAAAAAAAGGTACAAATTAGATGTAGAATGGTCCTTTCTGAATCTAATACGTACTATCTACCAAAAAACCTACAGGCAACATCATACTTAATGATGAATTATTGAAAAACTTTCCCCTGAGAACACTCATAAGACAAGGATGCTGAATATCACCTTATCAATTCAATATCACACTGGAGGCCCTAGTCAGTGAAATAAGTCAAGAAAATAAAATAAAAGATACTAGATTTGGAAAAGAAGAAATAAAATTTCATTACTCCCAGAGAACAAGACTATGTATGAATAAGATCCAAAAGAATATACAAACTATAAAAAGTGAATTTATCGGGCTTCCCTGGTGGCGCAGTGGTTGAGAGTCCGCCTGCTGATGCAGGGGACGCGGGTTCGTGCCCCGGTCCGGGAAGATCCCACATGCCGCGGAGCGGCTAGGCCCGTGAGCCATGGCCGCTGAGCCTGAGCGTCCGGAGCCTGTGCTCCGCAACAGGAGAGGCCACAACAGTGAGAGGCCCGCGTACCGCAAAAAAAAAAAAAAAAAAAAAGTGAATTTATCAAGGGTACTGTATACCAACTTATAAACAAAAATTGTGTATATATACACTAGCAACAAACTATCAGAAAATAAAATTTTTAAATGCAATTTTTAGAAGCATAGGAAGTCAGAAGTGTATGAATCAATCTAGTAATTGATGTGCCACACCACTATATAGAAAACCATAAAATACTACAGAGAAAGAGTAAAGAAGCTAAATTGATGAAAGATAAATCATATTCATGAGTCAGATAGCTAAATATTTTAAAGACAGCAATTCTCTATTTGATTGATAGATTCTCTGCAAACCAAAATAAAATTCCAGGATGTTATATTGTAGAAGTTGACAAGATAATTCTAATATTTTTATGGACATACAAAGGTGTAAAAATTGCCAAAGCATCTTGAAGAAAAGGAATGAAAATGTAGAACTTACACTAGCGGATGTCAAAACTATGAAGTTTTGACATTGAAAAGGAAAACAAACAAAAAGAATGGAATAAAGGGTCCAGAAAAATCTCTACATTCAATTATAACAAAGGTGAAAAAAAAATAATGCTGCAGTGAGGCAGGGATAGGATTTATCTTTTCAATATATGATCCTGGGTCAAGTGGAGCTCCATTTGGAATAAAATGAAAATGGACCTGTTTCGCACATCATACACAAAATAAAATCCACAATGATTATGGATTTCAATATGAAAGTAAAATGAAGTCAAAATGAATAAATAAACAAGTAATAAATTTTAGAAGAAAAACTAGAAGAGTATCTTAATGAGTTGGAGTGAGAAAAGTTTTCTTATGCAGGATACAAACAGAAAGAAGAATGGGTAAAATGGACAACATTAGGATTGAGAACTTCAAATTACCAGAAGACACCATTAAAGAAGATAAAGACAGCCCACAAAGCATCAGTAGTTATTTTCAATACAGATATCCAACAATAGACTCCTATTCACAATATATAAACATCTCCTGCAAATCAATAAAATAAAGGTAGACAATTTTTAAAATGGGGAAAAACTTGAACAGGTATGTCCTGAAATAAAATGACAAGCATACAAAAATGTACTCAACTTGATTAGTTATCAGGGAAATGCAAATTAAAACCACAAGTAACACTGTACAACACCAAAATGGCTAAAAAAAAAAAAGTGTCAAAACCAAGTTTGGGCAGGATTTGGATCAATTTAGAACTCACATGCAATGCTAGTGTAAATATGAAACACTTTAGAAAACTTTTTAGCAGTATCAACTAAAACAGAATATATACCTAATGACCCAGAAATTTTCATAGCAGCACTCACTATTCATAATAGCCATAAACTGAAAACCATCCCAAAGTTTATCAGCAGTAGAATGGATGAATTAATTATATTTATAAAATGGAATACTATACTCTAATGAGATAAATAAATTGCAGCCAAATGTAGTATCATGCAAATTTCACCAGCATAATCTTGATTCAAGAAATCTGCACATTGGAGTACATATTCTGTAATTCCATTTATATTAAGTACAAAACTAGACAAATCTAATCTATGGTATTACAAATCAGATAATGGTTACTCTTGGGAAAAGAGATAATGACTGGAAGAGGTCTCAAACACACTTCTGAGGTCCTGATTGTGTTCTGTTTCTGAATGTGGATACCTGTTATTTAGGTGTGTAAACTTCGTTAAAATTTACAAGCTATACACTTGTGATCTCTGCATTTTTCTGTAGGTGTGTAACCAAAACAAACACACAAAAAAAACACGTACTTGAGGAAACTGGGGGAAAAGGCTTAAAGATGAAACTTTAATAATGAAAACAAAAATTTAACAAATTAAAAAAAAAATAACAACAGATTCCCCAAGCATAAAATTCACTAGGAAGAAAGAATTCTGGTGAGAAAAGCCAGAGCAGATATAAATCCTGACTGTAAGCAAAGAGTAATGCCCAGTGTGATGAGTATAAAGCAGCATGTTCTAAAGTAACTCCCTGGGTGTGATATAACCCCTGTGTTAATTTGGTAGGGCTGTCATAACAAAGTACCACAGACTAGGTGGCTTAAACAACAGAAAGTTATTTTCTCACCATTCAGGAGGCTAGAAGTTCAAGATCAAGGTGTTAGCACCTTTCATTTCTTTGAGCCCTCTCTCCTTGGTTTGCAGAGGACCCCCTTCTCCCTGTATTCTCACATGATTTTTTTCTGTGTGTGCCTGCCCCTGGTGTCTCTCTCCCTTTTTTAGCTTTTTTAAACTAAATTTTATTTTTAGAACAGTTTCATATATACCAAAAAAATTAGCAGACCCCCACACATGCGTAATTTCTTCCATTATCAACATCCCCTACTAAAGTGGTACATTTGTTACAATTGATGATAATTGTACTGACATATAATTATCACCCAGAATTCATAATTTACCTTAGGATTCACTCTTGTGGTTGTACATTACATGGGTTTGGAAAAATGTGTAAGGACATGTGTCCATTATTATGGATACACAGTATTTTTACTACCTAAATATCATCTGTGCTCTACCAATTCATACCTCCTCACCTCTAACCCCTGGCATCCACTGATCTTTTTAATATCTATAATTTGGCCTTTTCTAGAATGTCAAATAACTGGAATAATATAGTATGTAGCCTTTTCAAATTGACTTTTTTCACTTAGTAACATCCGTTTAAGACCACCCCATGTCTTTTCATGGCTTGATAACTCATTTCTTTTTAGTGCTGAATAATATTCCACTGTCTGGATATGCCACAGTTTATTTATCCATTCACCTACTGAAAGACATCTGTTTGCTTCCAAGTTTTGGAAATTATGAATAAAGCTATTATAGACATCCATGAGTAGGTTTATCTGTGGACATAAATATTCAGCTCCTTAGGGTAAATATCAAAGAGCATGATGGCTGGATCACCTGGTAAGAGTGTATTCAGTTTTGCAAGAAATGTCAAACTGTCTTCCAAAATAGCTGTACCATTTTGCATTCCCACCAGAAATAACTGAGAGTTCATACTGTTTCACATCTTTACCAGCATTTGGTGTTGTCAGTGTTCTGGATTTTGGTCATTCTAATAGGTAATATCACATTGTTGCTTTAATTTGCATTTCCTTGATGATATATGATGTGGGATATCTTTTCATATGCAAACTTGCCTTATGCATATTTTGGGGGAGAGGCGTCTGTAAGGTCTTTGACCTATTTTTTATTTTTATTTATTTTTATTTTTTTTGCGGTACGCAGGCTTCTCACTGTTGTGGCCTCTCCCGTTGCAGAGCACAGGCTCCGGACGCACAGGCTCAGCGGCCATGGATCACGGGCCCAGCTGCTCCGCGGCACGTGGGATCTTCCTGGACCGGGGCACGAACCCGTGTCTCCTGAATCGGCAGGCGGACTCTCAACCACTGCGCCACCAGGGAAGCCCTGACCTATTTTTTAATTGGGTTGTTTGTGTTCTCATTCTTGAGTGTTAAGAGTTCTTTGTACATTTTGGATAACATTCTTTTATCAGATATGTCTTTTGCAAATATTTTCTCCAAATCTGTGGGTTGTCTTTTCATTCTCTTTACAGTGTCTTTGGCAAAGCAGAAATTTTTAATTTTAATTAAATCTAGCCTATCAATTCTTTCTTTCATGGATCATGCCTTTAGTGATACATCTAAAAAGTCATCATCAAATTCAAGGTCATAAAGCTTTCCTCTCACATTACCTTCTTAGATTTTTATAGTTTGTGTTTTACATTTTGTGATCCATTTTGAGTTGATTCCAGTGAGAGTGTAAGGTCTGCCTTTATGTTTATTTCTTTGCATGACCAGTTGTTCCAGCACCATTTTTTGAAAAGACTGTCTTTTCTCCACTGTGTTATCTTTGCTTCTTTGTCAAAGATCAGTTGACTATATTTATGAGGGTCTATTTGTGGGCTTTTTATTCTGTATCACTGATCTATTGACCTATTCTTTCACCAATACCACTCTGTATTGATCACTTGATTACATCTTGATATAGACTAACTACAACTGTAACTACATCTTGATGTAGACTAACTACACCTGTAACTACATCTTGATGTAAGATAATGTCAGTTCTCTAACTTTGTTTTTCTCCTTCAGTATTGAATGGGCATTGGATTTCGTCAAATGCTTTTTCTGCATCTATTGATAAAATCGTGAGTTTTTTCTTCTTTAGCCTATTGACTTGATGAATTACATTAATTGATTTTTGAATATTGAACCAGCATTGCGTACCTTGGATAAATCTCACTTATTTACGGTATATAATTGTTTTTATATATATGGTTGGATTCAATTTGCTAATATTTTGTTGAGAACTTTTGTTTAAGAAAGATACTGGTTTGTAGTTTGCTTTTCTTGTAATGTCTCTCTGGTTTTGATATTAGTGTAATGCTGCCCTCATAGAATCAGTCTGAAAGATTTCCCTCTGTTTCTATCTTCTGAAAGAAATTGTAAAATTTGGTACAATTTCTTCGTTAAATGTTTGGTAGAATTCACCAGTGAACATACTGGGGCCTGTTGCTTTCTGTTTTGGAAGGTTATTAATTATTGATCCAATCTCTTTAATGGATATGGACCTATTCAGATTATTTTTTCTTATGTGAGGTTTGACAGGTTATATCTTTCAAGAAATTGGTCATTTCATATAGTTATCAAATTTGTGGCATACAGTTCTTCATAGTATTCCTTTATTATTCTTTTAGTGTCCATGGGATATGTAGTAATGTTCTCGCTTTCATTTCTGATATTAATAAACGTTGTCCTCTCTATTTTTGTCATACTTAGGCAGACTAGAGGTTTCTTGATTTTACTGATCTTTTCAAGGAATCAGCTTTTGGTTTTGTTGACTTTTTTTCTATTGATTTCCTATTTTCAGTTTCATTGATTTCTGCTCTAATTTTCCTTATTTCTTTCTTCTACTTACTTTGGATTTAATTATATTCTATATTAATTTGGGCTCCATGTATATCATGCTGTGGGACTCCCCTCTGAGCATAATACAGAGAGTGGGAGCATTCCCCTTTCCCTCTTTAAAGTGACTTTGGCACTATAGTGTTGCTGTGATAATTGAAAGTATCAAAGATCAGCAGTGATAATTGTAACATGACTTCATTCAAAATGACATCCTGGTCTGAGAGGTTCTGATCACAAGTTTTGAAGGAAAAAAAAAGTTCTAATGGAAAAATTTCCCTGGAGAACACGAATCTCGAATGGTGGATGGAAAGATAGGAGGAAGTCGGATCAGTCAAAGACAGAAGGAAGAATAATAAAGGATACAGGTGAAACTAGAGTGGTGAGGAGAGGAGGAGAAGGAGAAAAAGTAGTGGGTGTCTTTAATGTGATATTCTGGATAATTATATTAAAAATACTAATGGAGGGCTTCCCTGGTGGCGCAGTGGTTGAGAGTCCGCCTGCTGATGCAGCGGACACGGGTTCGTGCCCTGGTCCGGGATGATCCCACATGCCGCGGAGCGGCTGGGCCCATGAGCCATGGCTGCTGAGCCTGCGCGTCCGGAACCTGTGCTCCGCAACGGGAGAGACTGCAACAGTGAGAGGCCCACGTACTGCAGAAAAAAAAAAAAAAATGCTAATGGAGCTTATTGATTATCCTACAAATATCTTATATAATATTTTTAACTAGTACTCACTCACCATATATTTGCTAAATAAGTTAACTGACCAATGAACATGCTGGTAATTATAATCTCTTACAGTTATCAAAAATATATCTTATAATTTTTACTGTTATTTTACTTTCTTGGAAATAATTTAAGAAGAGCATATTTGGCTATCCCAATTGAAGAGCTATAAATAGGGCTTGACCAGCTCTTTAGCACCTAAGAACAAGTTAATAAACAGTTGTGACTACTACCAGAAAATACAATGTAAGAGATGAGAAGGATTTGACCGGATCAGTTCACTTCAGACTAGAAATTGCCCTAAGAGCTACAATACATTTTTCACTGTTCCACTCCCTTTTTCCATGTCCAAATCTTTTCCCTTCTATTTCTTCTTCTTTCCTATCTGTACCTACCAATTACTTCTTCTTCTTCTTATGTCTTTTGATGAGTATTCCCATTACTCCGGGTATATTTCTTCCCTTACTGTTTTTCCTCCTTCCCTTTCTGTCTCTCTTGCTTTCTTTTCTGTTTCTCTGCTGTCCCTTTCTACTTTATCTTTTTTCACAATCTACACCTTTCCCCATTTAAATCAGTCATTATGTAGAAATCAAGTGGATGTTTTTAAATGATGCTATATTTGTTAAGTAGAGTTTATGTTACTTCTGGATTTTAAGAGCAGTCCAAATATTTTATACGACTTTAAGGGAAACTGTAAATTAGTTGTATTCTAAGAGCCAGAGGAATGGCCTCCTCAAAATCAGGGTCAACTCAACTTCTTCAGGAAACTCCTTGACCTCTAGATGGATTTAACATCCTATTCTTACCTAGCATATACTATGAAACAATAAAATTCAGTTATTATTTTCATTATTATTTTCTTTGCATTTAATGACTTTTTTTCTGCTAGAGTGTAAATTCTGTGATATAAGTGATTATATTGTTTTTTATACCCTATGAGCCCTAGTACCTAGCAGAGTGCCTGGAGAATAGAAGGCAGTTAAACAATGCTTGTTAAATGAATGAATAAAGTAATGAATAAAAGATTTCAGCCCACCCCCATTTTCATCTCTTCAAAAATAGCTTTCCTTTCTCAATCTTCGTAACTCACTTAAAACTTTTCTACTCATTCCATGGCTCCCTAAATATGTGAAGACCAGAAGTGAACTGTGGCAAGTGTGATAATGAAGCCATTCTTATGGGCAGTGAGTTCTGAAATAAATTCTATAAATTTTAAAAGTTTCTTGCTGTGATCTCATTTTTAACCTATAATTTGCTACACATTTCTCTATTTTTCCCTCACCACTTTTTTTTTTTTTTTGCGGTACGCGGTCCTCTCACTGTTGTGGCCTCTTCCGTTGTGGAGCACAGGCTCTGGACGCGCAGGCTCAGCGGCCATGGCTCACGGGCTCAGCCGCTCTGCGGCACGTGGGATCTTCCCGAACCGGGGCACGAACCTGTGTCCCCTGCATCGGCAGGCGGACTCTCAACCACTACGCCACCAGGGAAGCCCTTCCCTCACCTCTTGATGCTCCAGAAATACCTTCTCTATCATTGCTTTACACACCACAGTCCCCTAGACTTTCTACCTATTAACCACAATGGGCCTCTGTGACTTACAGTTTAGTGCCTAGTGTTTCTCATTCACATCCTGCGATGTGTATTTTCTTTTTTTTTTCTGAAAGGGTAAAACACTGATAAATGAAGATAAGCTGTTGGCTTTGTTCCAAAAACAAGCTTGTTGTTTTAGGACCCCAAACGGTCTGAAACCTCATTAAGAAGCTGCAGGCCACCCAAGGTTGTGCATCAATTAGCAATTAGGTCACACGTTGGGTGGTTGAAGGCACTCAGCCTTTGGCCTTGTTCCTCACAGCATACCCAAGCAGGGCACCGCTATCCAAACAATGCCCACCCTGCTGTCTCTTGTTCCTTAATTGGGATGACTTAGAGATGCTAATGTGCACAGGCAGACCCTGTTGCCCCAATTAGGCCTCATTAGTGGCTCTGCCAGTGGTGACCACTGCAAAGTGATATTTGCTCTTGGGAAGGCTTTGTGAGGTGCTCCCAGTTGCTGCAGAGAAGGAGCAAGGACATGCTGCTTTACATTCTTTCCAGCAGCAAACTCCTTCCCTCGATTTTCTACAGCCACTATCAGTTTGGCTAGTGTTAACTCTCTGAGATGCAGCTGTTACACCGTGACTACAGAGCCTAGGGTGGTAGGTGGAAATTCTTACAGACACTCATTGGGTTATGAGAGGACTGGTTTATGTCTCCTCCTTTTCCCCCACCCCTGCCCCACAGATGTTTCCATGAAATACAGAAAATGTGTTCAGAGACAGGCTTCTGGAACCCAAAGACGCTGACTAAAATGTGAAAAATAGAAAACAACAATCTTGAAAAATGCATAGGGAATGAAGAATGCAATTGTTTTTTATTTTTGAAGTCAGGCATATTTCAAAAGGACAAGGTCTGAGAATGCTGCCATTAACTCTTCACAATGGAAAACTGCTTGCTGGTCTAACCAAACTGTGGAGAGAGGCACACACCCACACTAACAGAGGACTTTCTGTAGGGTTTTTTTTTTTTTTTTTTTTAAGAGGTAATGAGACACAAGCTTTTTTAAAAAAAATATTTATTTATTTATTTGGCTTCATCAGGTCTTAGTTGCGGCAGGCAGGCTCCCTAGTAGTGGCAGGCAGACTCTGAGTTGCGGCATGCATGTGGGATCCAGTTTCCGGACCAGGGATCGAGCCCGGGTCCTCTGCATTGGGAGCATGGAGTCTTAACTACTGCAGCACCAGGAAAGTCCCTCTATAGGTATTTTAGTCCTTACACATTTAGTTTTAAAAGAGGCACAAAGGGATGATTCTTTAGGGTTGCTGGCACAAATCCATTTGGGTTATACCATGGCTAGAGTTTACCCCACAATCCGTGTAGACAAGAACTCTGTAAAGGCAAGGTGAGCAAGGCAATAACCCCCTCCATTGGGATGGGGTAGGATTGAGTGGGAGTATGATTAGAGCCTCTTGCTGCCATCCCCTCAGTTCACCCAAAGGTCATTAGAGTGATTGTTTTAGTATTTTCATTTTTTTTTTCCTTAAGAATTGGAGGGAGTGGGCTTCCCTGGTGGCGCAGTGGTTGAGAGTCCGCCTGCCGATGCAGGGAAAACGGGTTCGTGCCCCGGTCCGGGAAGATCCCACGTGCCGCGGAGCGGCTGGGCCCGTGAGCCATGGCCGCTGAGCCTGCGCGTCCGGAGCCTGTGCTCCGCAACGGGAGAAGCCACAACAGTGATAGGCCCGCGTACCGCAAAAACAAAAACAAACAAACAAAAATAATAGGGGACATTAAAAATTTTTAGATCTGAATGTCACTTGCTTGCAATTAGTTCTTTAAAAAAAATCATTTTTCTATTTTTTGTTTTTGACCATTCCAACAGCTGCCTAAACTCCTGGCATTGCTATATGTAACAAGACATTTGCCATCTAAAGAGCCTTTAGGAGAATAATAAGAGTAGAGCTTTCCTAGTGCCCATTTCCATCATGTGATTTTTCCCCCTGGTTCCTTGCATCCTTCTTCCTGCCCCTTGACTTGTGTGAGCAGTTGCTGCAGAGATGGCAGGATGTCAATGCCCCCAAAATTGAACCTGTGATTTGTTTTCCTTTGATTTATGTTCTTGTAGTCAATAAACTTTATAAAGGAAAGTATCAGACTGAACAATCAATCAAATATAAACAGATTCCTGTCCTTTAAAAGCATTTTAGCCCAGTAGGTGCATGCCTCATTCATCTTTTGCAGGCATGCTTTCGGCCTTTCCACTGAGACCCAGCTGACTGCTCACTACAGGCAGTTTTCCACCAAATGGCTGTGGCAGTGGAGCTGAGATTTATCAATTTCATGGCACCAGTGGTCCTGATATGGTATCATTTTCAGGATCTAAGTGGTTAAGCATGCTGTTTGCATGCCGAGACCTGGGCTTTCCAATCTACCAGAAAGGGGAGAAGGACGAGGAGTTTTAAACACTTTGGGTTCACACTGGATAGTTCTATAAAAATTCATATGGTGCACTTTTTTTTTATTCTAGAAAAGCCAAATCCTTTCCTTGCAAAAGAGAATTCCCTCTTCGTTCTATTAGTGGTTTCTGAATCTTCCTTCGAATAAAGCAAATGTCATCCTGCATTTTTTTGCTTCTCTGCAGCACAGATGGTGTGCATATGCAGATTGGTGATTTTCTAATCAATATAGTGGCACTTGGGAATATCTGTAAGTATTGTAATAATGCATTAGTCAGGAGCGATGTTGTAACACACTGAGATCATACACATAAATCTAAGACACCATGTCTAGACACTCCAGGGAAGATGGCATGGCATGGATTAGAGCAGGCATTAAGGGAGGGCAGTATTTCAAATATGATGGGAAAATAATGCAATTTGCAGACTTTAATAAAACCATTGGGGAATTAATTTCAGTAGGGGTACATTCTCTCCCCAAACATTCGCGTTCTTATGTTTGCTTCCTGGACACTTGTAATGAGATACTTTTCACCTGTTATCTCAGGCATAGACAGAATGGGATCTGTGAATTGAACTAGATTTTTAATGTGCTGCATATGAAAATAATCCCTTTACAGGTAGTGCTTTAGCTGTACAAAAGTGCATTATGCAAACAACACAGAGACAGAACAAACCTTGGAGATTCAGAGTTAGAACAGCTTATGAATTAATCTCCTAAGCACACGTTGAGCCTGCTCAGAGAGTCCACTCACACACAAAACTTGACCAACCGAACCTGCAAAGTTTTAATAGGGACGGGCTCGATGATGAAACATGAAAACGATATTAAATGCATGCCCATTTTAACACCACCCAAAAGTTACAGGCTGGTTTTACTCTCTGCTGCCGCCAATGCCATCTGCTTTTGAACCCTTTATTTTAATAAATCAGACTCTGTTGAAATTGTGCAGGCTGATGATAGCGGTCCTGTCTTCAGGTATTCACCCTGACGGAAAAGCTGTGATAAAAATCTTAAATTGAAAGTAGCCAGAAATGAAACCTGTAAGTATTCTCAAACAAAAAAAAAAACGAGGTACAGAACACACAAACCCACTCCTGCCCCCACCCTCATGCTGGTCAGTTTCTAGCAGCCACGCCACAGGCTCCTGGTCCCACACACACTGCTCAGCCTGCCTTTCGGTTGTCATTTTGGTCCATTGCTGCCTAAGTGAAGTCTCCTCAAGTCTCAGGCCAGCTCTGTGCTTCTAACACTCTGGAGGATTTTCAATTAAAATGCGAGAGAAGCAGAGGGCTAGATGGAATCAACCCAATTATCTCTGTAGCCATAGAAATGCACACGATAAGTGAACTCCAACCTTTTCCTTTCTGATGACAACTTGGGCTCTGAATAGAGGTGTGATTTTTTTTTTTTTTTTTTTTTTGTGAGTGTGAGGAAGAATGTGCCTTTCTTTAATATAGAATGAAACGCCACTTCCTTGGCAAAATATCTCAAGGCATAATGCGTCCAGCACCTATACAGTTTGGTTCCGTGAAGGCTTAGGCTTAGAGAAAAAATTTTTTTCTCAGACTGCTGTCCAGAGGAAAACTACACTGCAGCATCTCATTCCAGAAGTCTTTTCTTGTAACTTTAGTGATTCCTTTCCTTATTATGTTAATTTTTAAATTTGTGTTCTAAATAGTTTTCTCTCTTTCTTTCAAATATTGCTTTTGAAGGAGGAATAAGTATACACACAGAATGCATTAAATCTCTTTCATTTCCTAAACCCCTGACCTACTTTCCTCTCGGTGAAAGGCCATTTTACCAACGTTACTAATACTGGACACACATGTTGTAAGAAAGGCTGGAAAGAGCTAACAAAAGCAGAGGGCACTCCACAGTTTTTCACATTTCTCCAGCAAGAGCACCTTAGTAAGTAGTGCCCACGCAAAACACAGGAGATAGTTGCCCTTTCTTTCAACTTGTGGAAATACGGAAAATTCTGGCTTATATTTCTTCTATCGCTCTTCTTCTAACTCCACTGTTTTCTTTTTAACTTTAGCAATCTTTCTGCCAAATGCAAAGTACGTGAGTCCGTGTGTCCTTTTTATTTTGTTAGTCTGCCCACAGTTTACAATATTGCTGGAGTATATCCTGTTTGAATTCTCAGTCTTACAATAATCAAAACGTAAACCATCCTTTTGCTATTTGGTCTTATTCTTAGGGCCATTTGAAATCCCTAATTAGAAATTTAAACATTTTATGACAGTGATCACCAAAATATGTGTTTAAAGATATGTCCCCTGCAAACACTAACAAGGTGACTCACTTTTTATAATCCACTCTACCATAATCTGATTACCTAAGGTCAGTTTCTCCTGGCTCCAGAAAAAGTTGAGATGATAATAAGATGATGGAGATAATGTGTATTCACTTTTGTTTAACACTTTGTAGTTTACAAAGTGCATTTGGGAACACGACAAATAGAGCCTCCTTGGGAACAAAGGGGAGAAAAAGGAATAATTATTAAACAGCATTTAAGAGTGATCCTTTTGATGAGTCAATGCTCTGAGATTCAGCCTGAAGATGGAGGATGAAATGTCTTTGTGGGGAGTTGAGCATCATGTTATCAGAAGGATGAGATCTCATAAAAGAGACCTTATCCCTCAGGGTAGGGGCACTCAGGGGATAGCAACCATTTCAAAGAGAAAACAAAGTTATAGAGTTCCTCATGTCAAAATCTACTATAAATAAAATTATTTTTCAGGAGACAAAGTTCACTTCTACATATATAATGGAATGTCTCATTTGACCATTTCCTCCCCAAGCCCTCAAAGCTGTTTGATTTACATGGCAACATTCAAGCTTACATTTTGCTGTCTTGCCCGCTAGGAAGATTGGATCCTACATGTGATAGAAGTTCAGAGAGAAGTCCTCACTAAGACCTCCGTGTCACCAAACCAAACCCCAAATCCCTGATTCCTTTGGCTTAAGGCTTCGTGCTTATTAAAATGCAAATATCCCAGTGGAAGATGACATTTATTAGTCACTTATATTTTAGCATTATATTTTAGTACTGTCAGATCTTTACCTGATAACGAATTTTAATACACAAGGTCTCAGAGGCCCATGGCAGAGAATATCTCAGAAGAATGAAGAGGGTGTCACCAAATTGAGGGTGGGGGGAGCGAAGGGAGTGGAAGGGGAGGGGGAGAGGGGGAAGCAGAAGATGGGGAGGAAGTTATCACAATAGAAAGTGATGATGCTGAAAACTCACTGCTTTGCTTACCAGTGATGCCCTGGATGGTCCCTACCTGAAGCTGAAACTATGAAATGGGTATTTCTAAGACAAGAAACAAGTATTGCTAAAATAAACCGTCCTTTGTGTACATTCTCCACTTGACTCAAAACTGAAAACGGGACTAAGGGCTGTTTCCACGATGCCAGACAACATGCCCAGAGGTACAGAGCACAGAGGGAAAGTGCAGATTTCCCTGCCTGTGATGTTTCACAGGAATGTGAGTGCCCTCTGTCCCCTAGTTCTTAGACTCATATTTTCTATAGTAGATCAATTTATCATCAGTTGGCAGATTACCAATTAAACCAGTCTTAAACTTGGGAATATCCACACTGAGTCCTCTAGAGACAGAATCTTCCATCTCACAGGCTATGGGTCTTAAATTCTCTCTCACCTTTCCCCCAACCATTTTAAATAATTGAGAATACAAAGTGCTTAGAACAATGCTGATATTAATTTGAATTATTCACAAAGTAGTATTTCCTTATGCTATTTATGCTTTTTTGCAACTCCTTTTTCACTAATTCTGTATGATGCAAAAGAGGACTGTTTTATTCCTTGTTTCTCTTCTGACAATATTGGGAGAGATAATGATCATGTAACCTTTTATATCAATAATGCTATGCAAAAATAAAATGCCATTTTAAAGAATCTGCATTGAAGTAAATTGCCTAAACAGTCTGGTAAAGTGGATGAGCACTGGATTTATAAGTCAAAACAGACCCACTCCTGGCTCTGCCTTATGGTGCCAAGCCCCACAGCCTACCTAGTGCCCAGTATTCTCTTCTTTGAGATAAAGAGGCGGGACTTTCAGCAACAGCTATCTTCTCTGCCAGCTCAGACCAGTTGCTGGTGACTATCTGAACTGCTGTGTTAAGGGCCGTCACTCCCAGCCCTGGCTCTTCCGAAAAGACTTCTGTTGATCAGCAACATCTGCCAGAGGCAAAGAAGTAGGGATTGGAAGGACCCGAACCAGATCCTACCACCCTGGAACTAGATGATGTTAAAATGCTCCTCCTAGCTCTGGAATCTTCAATCTCAACTACAGAAACATTTACATTCGTTATTAAAAAAAAAAAAGAAAGAAAGAAACAGAAACAAAAAAACTATAAATGGGTATAAAAGTGAAAATTATCAATTACTTTATATTTTAAAGAAAGCTGAAGATTATCAATACAGCAAATCCCCCACATATGAACCTTCAAGTTGCGAACTTTCAAAGATGTGAACGAATTGAATCCAGCAAGGAACCAGAACCTGTGCCGTCAATGTCAGGCGTGAGTGAAACTGCAGCTTGCCCTCCGTCTCCTATTGCTGACGGTCCTTCAGCTCTACCATCTCCCACCTTCTCTGCCTCCTCCAGTCAGTAACTCTTCTTGCCTGTTCACTCGATGCCAGCCCCTGTATGCCAGCTGTTGTACTGTACCACTGTACTTCTTGAGGTACTGTACTGTAAGATTAAAAATGTTTTATTTTTTGTGTTTTTTTTTATGTATTATTTGTATGAGAAGTATTATCAATCTAATACAGTATAGTGCTATACAGCTGGTTGTGTTAGTTAGGTACCTAAGCTAACTTCGTTGGACTTATGAACAAATTGGGCTTACGAACACGCTCTTGGAATGGAACTCGTTCATATGTAGGGAACCTACTGTATATATTTAAAATTAAAACATGTTGTTAATAGGGTCAGATAAGCTTTATTGTAGCCTGAAGCACATAGTTTATTTAAATATATATTTTGTATCTGCAAATTTTTGTTTTACACCATTTTGTCAATCTCCAGTGATTATAGTTTAAAAAATCATGTAGTTCATTTCTATTTCTTAGTGTTGATGGCACTGTGATGAAGTAATTCCATCTGAGAAAAACATATTTTGGGGATTTTAGACAGTCATGTGTTTTCAGATGAGCTATACTTTTCACCTACAAGCTCGTGTTAATTGTCAGGAATTGTGACAGGCAGTATGTAAATTTCATTTTATACCAGCATATTCAATATGAAAGGACTATCATTGTGTGGCTGGTATTAAATTAGGAAATCCCAAAAGATCACACCATATCACAAGTTGGGAATCTTTGTGTTTAAGGAACTTAATTATCATCTTGTCTCTTTTTAAAAGAAAAAAAAAATTTTTTCTTCTCCTTAATCGGCAATATACCCTGTAAATAATGTTGTTCCCTTCACACTGAAAACCATTTAATTCCCCATTATCTCACTTCATTAGCCAAATGTCCTATTTAGGAAAACTCCGAATATGAAGCATATTATAATGTGGTAGGAAAATAATATTTAGAAACAGCCTTGAACTGGAAAGAAAAACCCAGCAAAAAGAAGTCAGTGCAGATGATCAGTGTTCATCATATTCCAGGCTATTTCAGGATCTAGTTCTATTATGATTGACCTTGGAAATCAACTAGGAGCAGTTTTCACATGCTGTACTAAGTAAACAATGACTTCTGAGACATACAGAAGAATAAGAAAAGTTAGAAATTGATTTTTCAACAAGGATTCTGAATATATGTAAAATCTTGGGCCAAACTACAAGGGCTTTAGGGACCGGGAAAATCCTGTGTATAACCAGCCCATATCTCCATCCACCTTTGCCCTCTCCCCTAGCAAAATATCCCTTGAAATGTAGTGGAATATGAACAAAGAGTGTCTTTAATAGGAAAGATGGTTACAAAGAAGAGCCTGCAATGGTAAAGGAAGGCTTTCCCCAAGGAAAAGATGTGAAAGAGGCCATGGGCCACAGGCAAACATCAACACTACAGGAGTGGGAGTTCCCTGGTCGTCCAGTGTTTAAGACTCGGTGCTTTCACTGCCTTGGGCCGGGGTTTGATCCCTGGTCAGGGAACTAAGATCCCACAAGCTGCACGGCAAGGCCCAAAAAAACCAAACCAACAAACAAACACCCCCACCCGAAAACAACACTTCAGAAGTGTGTTAGCCTCTGCTGGCACAAGCACTTCCTTTTCCCTCGCCGATTTCCATTCTCTGTTCACTGCTCACTCACCAGTATCAGGAGCCTTGCCCCAAAAGAATGGGGCCTAAGACAGTCACTCTAAGAGAAACGACCCCTCATTGTCAAACTCAAGTGGTTCCTTCAACTAGGAGCAGAGCGGCAAGAACGGCTGTTCCTTTAGAATCTCAGAGAAGGAGAGATTGCAAATGGCAGGGAGGTCTTCCTGCTCCAGGTACTTTTCCTTAACGCAAATGAAGGAGTTGTTTTAGCTTCTTTTCAGATATGAAAAGAAGATCATCGAGGGCTTCCCTGGTGGCGCAGTGGTTGAGAGTCTGCCTGCCGATGCAGGGGACACGGGTTCGTGCCCCGGTCCGGGATGATCCCACATGCCGCGGAGCGGCTGGGCCCGTGAGCCATGGCCGCTGAGCCTGCGCGTCCGGAACCTGTGCTCCGCAACAGGAGAGGCCGCGGCAGCGAGAGGCCCGCGTACGGCAAAAAAAAAAAAAAAAAAAAAGAAGATATTGAAAAGCACCCCTGCTCCACACACACACACACACACACACACACTCTTAGATGAACTTTGCATTTTTTACTCAGTACTGCAGTAGGTAGTATTACCATCATAATCCTGCGGTCCCTTCCTAGGCCTATCTCTAAGAGAGGATTGTATCTGTTATCCCACCGATGGCAGACATAGTCATGTGTCTTTTTGGTCAATGAGTGAAGAGTAGAAATGTCAAATGCCGCTTCTGAGCAGAAGATTTAAAAGCCTTCGTGAGGTCACGTCACTTCTCTTTTTCTTCATTCATGAATCCGGCAAAGAGTTGCCAGAAAACATATAGGACTTGCAATGAAATCTGAATCAGATAAACCACAAATACATTTTTGGTGTAAGTATGTCCCAAATATTGCATGGGACATACTTACACTAAAGAAAATAAATAAATAACAATAATAATAATATGTTGCTTATCTGAAGTTCAAATCTAACAGGGTGTTTTGTATTTTTATTTGCTATGTTTGTCAGTGCTAGTTTTGCAGGATCCCATATAACAGTTGTTCTTTTGGTTTATGTTCCAGAATAAAAAGCAGGTCCTCAGTGGACTTGCAGCCAACTTGAAATGTGATCAAGCTTTGTGGTCTCAAGCGACTTAGACTTGGAGGTCATTTGTTTCTGAACTATGACCTAGAGAAAGATGACTGATAAAATCAGCATCCATTCCTCCCTGAGATACTCATGAAGAATTTATCTAGAAGAAACTAGGGAACATCCTTCTGGTTTTAGTTGAATCCTTTCTATGCCACTCATCACATCGGCTTCTATGTCCTCTGCTTTCTGCATTGGTTCAATCTCACGCTGTCCTTGTTGGTTGGATCACTCCTTTTTATCAAAGCCCATTGTTAATGGCAGCTGTCAGTCTTCCTGTCTTCAACTAATATGAATTTAGTCTCTACGTCACAGAGGTTTTACTCCCCTGACCATACACTTTTCATCAATGATATTTCTAATACTTTACTTATGTCAGTTAGTCCTTGGTTGTCACTGCAGAATTTGGGTACATATTCTGGAAATTCTAGAAAGTACATGTGACCTCTATAGAAATACTTACTACAAAATATATTCTGACTATGCAATGGTTCACTTATTCCAGAAATGTTCATTGAATCTCACTAGACTGAGGTCCAGGGACTGGCTGTACTGTGATGAACAGAACAGATGTAATAATTGGCCTGGTGGAGTTTACAGTCTACAGGGTGAGGAGGATGCATGGATGTCCCTTGATTTAGGAAAAGAAGAAAATATTATGTAGGGTTTGACTGTTTTCTCCTTTTCTTTAGCCATCATGTCTTCTGACTTATTCATATGCTTGTTTCTTTCCTTTAAGATTTATATCTATCATTCATTCTCAAATGTCCCTTTATCTGTAGCAGTTGTTAAACTTTTTTTATCTTCTGCCAATATGAGCTTTTTCATTTAACTTTTTAATGCCCCTTTATAAAATATTTATAATTGGTTCGCTTAGGGAATATACCATATTTTACTCTTGTATGTGTTATTCAAATAAAACACTACCAAATGCTCCCTCTCAGTGGATTCAGGACAGGGGGAGTGTATAGTAAAAATGAATAAAAGTCATGGTCTTTACCCTCAAAGAGTTTTTAATAATCTCCCAGGAGGAATTAAAACCAGCAACTCTGAAATAGTTAACTATATATGGCATAAATAGTAAGTGAGGTTAGCAAGATGTAAGCTAATATATATAGAATGGATATACAAGGTCCTACTGTATAGCACAGAGAACTATATTCAATATCCTATAATAAACCATAATGAAAAAGAATATAAAATAGAATGTATGGGCTTCCCTGGTGGCACAGTGGTTGAGAATCTGCCCGCCAATGCAGGGGACACGGGTTCGAGCCCTGGTCCAGGAGGATCCCACATGCCGCGGAGCAACTAGGCCCGTGAGCCACAACTACTGAGCCTGCGCGTCTGGAGCCTGTGCTCTGCAACAAGAGAGGCCGCGATAGTGAGAGGCCCGCGCACCGCGATGAAGAGTGGCCCCCGCTTGCCGCAACTAGAGAAAGCCCTCGCACAGAAATGAAGACCCAACACAACAAAAATAAATATATAAAAAAAATAGAATGTACATATATATGTGTGTGCGTGTAACTGAATCACTTTCCTGTACAGCAGAAATTAACACAACATTGTAAATCAACTATACTCCAATAAAAATATAGTAAATGGTGAGCAAATGATTGAAATAATAAGAGCTATGGGATTTCAGAGAATGAGGAGCCCTCTGTGGGATCAAGAACTCGGGAGGTGGGAACTAAATGTGGTCTTGAAGGATAAGGGTTTCATTGGGCATAGAGGAAGAGGAAGGGCCTCTTAGGCAGGAAACATCGCAAAGGAACTTAGGTGAAAATAATAAGGGAGGAATTTTGTAGAAATGATGGAACCCTGCCACAGGGAGCTTAGGGGCTGCTTGTAAGAGGCCTAGAACACCAGGCCCGTGAGTTTATATCCCAATAATAATGGGATACAAGTAAAAGTTTTAAACCAGATAATGAATGATAAACTCTAATTTGCCTCTTCTTAATAATTTTATATTTGTGGCCTTTTTTATAAGATAGAGTCTAGACTTTACATATGTTAGCACCTATGTGGGGATGTACATATGTGACTAAAGGACAGTGGCACATGGGTATCAGGCTGTGTGCCTGTTTAGATGTTCATGGCTCTTAGACTGCTCTTTATTTCAAGCTACCACATCTTGCTCTCAGGGGTTTGCAAAGGCAGAATGTATTCATGATATATATCTTAACTGCAGGTGACAAAATGCAACTTGAAAAGCTTACAGAAATAGGAGAATATTGGGAGAATAATGGGATAGCCCATAGAATCCAAGGAAAATCTAAGCCATGGAAACATCAGCGTTGCTGTTGGGCTCAGGAACTACCAGAACTACCAGGGAATAGGAGAGTATCAGGATTCTCTTTATCTCTAGCCAAGGTACCTTTTAGTCATCTGTTCCATTGTTCTTTCTCTTTGTATAAACCAGTTGGTTCCATTTCATGGCCTAAAATTGACCACTGAGAAGCTCCCTGGTTAATTGACATTTGAAATCTTCGGTTGCAAGAGTGCCAAAACTCTCCTTCTAAAATTCAAAATCTCAAGGAAGGAATTCAGTGGCCCAGTTTGGATCAGATTCTAACTACTGAACCCATCAACTGCAACCTAGGGGCAAATTTATATCATATAAAATAGGTGCTCCCATGATACCAACATAGATATGAAGAATGGATGTCCCTAGAAAAGTTAGGGAAAGGCCACACAAGAAAAATGTATCTTATACACAGAGTGACAATTCCAATCATATTTTAAATAGAGAGACTGTGTAACTTTAACTAAAAGGATACCTATTACACATGAACGCTAAATCACTATCCAAATATTACACCAAACTGAGGCAGTTCTGATAAACCACCAAAGTCTCATAGTCTCCCATCATTTAGTCCTGCTACCCTACATTTAAGGGCCTGAGTTTCATTTCTAACATGAGCACAAAAAAGGAAACCAAGAACACAGGACACTGGTGGAGATGTGACTTATGAATAACTAGTCCTGAATAAATATTGGTCTGGGCCAATAGTTTCTGAAGAACTAGAAGGGTCCTTTAAAAATGGCTCTAGCCATGTGTTCATTGGTCAGTTTGAGCATGTGATATAATTAAATTTCCAATTTGCAAAGAGCAGATGGTCACATCAGGTACTACTGCACATTGGTTGATGCCATTGCAAAACTGTTTGCTGTAACCAGCACACATGGGAAAGAACAGTGTTGAAATGATCACAAATGGGATTTTAAGGTCTTTATAAGTTATCATTAAGATTTATCTTTAAACTGAAATTTTGCTAGGATAAATCACCTCAGGAATTTGAAATGGAAAACGTCAAGTTTCTGTATGTACCTATTTGTGCTCTTGCACTAAGCCTTTGAGTTTACTGCAATGTGCATTTTGACTGAAACGTAAATTCTGAAAGTAAGAACCCTATCTAAAACTTCTTTGGCTACAAATTCCTCCCTCCCCATGACACACCTCAATACTTCCACCTAGCAATTATACCTAGAACATTGCCTTAACTCAAGAATTGTTCCATGAATACTTATTGATAGATTCATGATATAAAACATTGCAGAAAGAACCCTCAGGTGGTTGCCTGCAAGATGGGTTGGGTAGTAGATGTAAAAAGGGTAAATATGGCAAAATAAATTTGGCATTGCTTATTAGTCTACATACATATTGATAGAGACCACTACAGTGTGCTAGCAATGGATATGAACAGAAAGAATTGTTTTTCAAATATATTATGAAGAAAAGGAATAAACAGGATTTCAAAAATGTTTGGAAAACAAAAAATAAGTAATAAAAAGAAATAAGAAAAGGCAATGTGAGTTTTTAAACTAGAAGCATCATAGAGTTAGGAAAATCTGGAGGGAGATTTGGGGAAGAGAGAAGTTTCAGGAGATAAAGAAATATTTAAGTGAAAATATCTAATAATATTTTATTAGTTATGTCAAGACATCTTTCAAAAGGAAGCAACAAAGTACTTTAAAGTAGATTTCAAGTTGAATATGCCTAATACTAAATATAAGATCAAGTCTAGGCGAATTATCATCTGAGATGATAATCAAAGCTATAAGGTCTTGTGCTTAAAAATTTGAAGCAAAGTTTATACTGTCACCATCTTTTATTTTTTATTTATTTTTATTTTTTTAAATAGATCTTTACTGGAGTCTAATTGCTTCACAATACTGTGTTAGTTTCTGTTGTACACCAAAGTGAATCAGCCATATGCATACATATATCCCCATATCCCCTCCCTCTTGAGCCTCCCCCCAGTCCTCCCTATCCCACCCCTCTAGGTCATCGCAAAGCACCGAGCTGATCTCCCTGTGCTATGCTGCCACTAGCTAACTTCTTTACATTCAGTAATGTATATATGTCGATGCTACTCTCACTTCTCTCCAGATTCCCCCTCCCATGCTGTGCCCTCAGTTCTATTCTCTATGCCTATGTCTTTATTCCTGACCTGAAACTAAGTTCATCAGTACCATTTTTTTTTTTTTAGATTCCATATATATGCATTAGCATATGGTATTTGTTTTTCTCTTTCTGACTTACTTCACTCTGTATGACAGACTCTAGGTCCATCCACCTCACTACAAATAACTCAACTTCATTTCCTTTTATGGCACAGTAATATTCCATTGTATATATGTGCCATATCTTCTTTATCCATTCATCTGTCTATGGACATTTAGGTTGGATCCATGTCCTGGCTATTGTAAATAGTGCTGCAATGAACATTGTGGTACATGTCTCTTTTTGAATTGTGGTTTTCTCACGGTATATGCCCAGTAGTGAGATTGCTGGGTCATATGGTATTTCTATTTTTAGTTTTTTAATGAACATCCGTATTGTTCTCCATAGTGGTGGAATCAATTTACATACCCACCAACAGTGCAGGAAGGTTCCCTTTTCACCACACCCTTTCCAGCATTTATTGTTTTTAGATTTTTTGATAATGGCCATTTTGACTGTCATGAGGTCTCACTATGGTTTTGACTTGCATTTCTCTAATAATTAGTGATGTTGAGCAGCTTTTCATGTGCCTCTTGCCCATCTGTATGTCTTCCTTGGTGAAATGTCTATTTAGGTCTTCCGTCCAATTTTTAATTGTATTGTTTGTTCTTTTGATATTGAGCTGCATGAACTGTTTGTATATTTTGGAGATTAATCCTTTGTCTGTTGTTTCGTTTGCAAATATTTTCTCCCATTCTGAGCATTGTCTTTTCATCTGGTTTATGGTTTCTTTTGCTGTGCAAAAGCTCTTAAGTTTAATTAAGTCCCATTTGTTTATTTTTGTTTTTATTTCCATTACTCTAGAAGGTGGATCAAAGATCTTGCTGTGGTTTATGTCAAAGAGTGTTTTTCCTATGTTTTCCTCTAAGAGTTTTATAGTGTCTGGTCTTACATTTGGGTCTTTAATCCATTTTGAATTTATTTTTGTGTATGGTGTTAGGGATTGTTCTAATTTCATTCTTTTACATGTAGCTGTCCAGTTTTCCCAGCACCACTTACTGAAGAGGCTGTCTTTTCTCCATTGTATATTCTTGCCTCCTTTGTCATAAATTAGGTGACCATATGTGCATGGGTTTATCTCTGGGCATTCTATCCTGTACCATTGATCTATATATCTGTTTTTGTACCAGTACCATACTGTCTTGATTACTGTAGCTTTGTGGTATAGTTTGAAGTTGGGGAGCCTAATTCCTCCAGCTCCCGTTTTTCTTTCTCGAGATTGCTTTAGCTATTCAGGGGCTTTTGTTTTTCCATAAATTGTAAAATTTTTTGTTCTAATTCTGTGAAGAATGCCATTGGTAGTTTGATAGGGATTGCATTGAATCTGTAGATTGTTTTGGGTAGTATAGTCATTTTCACAATAATGATTCTTCCAATCCAAGAACATGGTATATTTCTCCATGTCATCTTTGATTTCTTTCATCAGTGTTTTATAGTTTTCTGAGTACAAGTCTTTCGCCTCCTTAAGCAGGTTTATTCCTAGGTATTTTATTCTTTTTGTTGTGATGGATTGTTTCCTTAATTTCTCTTTCTGATTTTTCATTATTGGTGTATAGGAATGCCAGAGATTTCTGTGCATTAATTTTGTATCCTGCTACTTTACCAAATTCATTGATTAGTTCTAGTAGTTTTCTGGTGGCATCTTTAGGATTTTCTATATGTAGTATCTGTCATCTACAAACAGTGACCATTTTACTCCTTTTCCAATTTGGATTCCTTTTATCTCTTTTTCTTCTCTGACTGCCATGGCTAGGACTTGCAAAACTATGTTGAATAAGAGTGGTGAGAGTGGACATCCTTGTCTTCTTCCTGATCTTACTGGAAATGCTTTCAGTTTTTCACTGTTGAGTGTGATGCTTGTTGTGGGTTTGTCATATATGGCCTTTATTATGTTGATGTAGTTTCCCTCTATGCCCATTTTCTGGAGAATTTTTATCATAAATGGGCGTTGAATTTTTTTTGCAGTACACGGGCCTCTCACTGTTGTGGCCTCTCCCATTGCGGAGCACAGGCTCAGGACGCGCAGGCTCAGCGGCAATGGCTCACGGGACCAGCCGCTCCGCGGCATGTGGGATCCTCCCAGACGGGGCACGAACACGCATCCTCTGCATTGGCAGGCAGACTCTCAACCACTGCGCCACCAGGGAAGCCCGGGTGTTGAATTTTGTCAAAAGTTTTTTTGCATCTATTGAGTTGATCATATGGTTTTTATTCCTTAATTTATTAATGTGGTGGATCACATCGATTGATTTGCGTATATTGAAGAATCCTTTAATCCCTGGGATAAATCTCACTTGATCATAGTGTATGATCCTTTTAATGTGTTGTTGGATTCTGTTTTCTAGTATTTCGTTGAGGATTTTTGCGTCTATGCTCATCAGTGATATTAGTCTATAATTTTATTTTTTTGTGATGTCTTTTTCTGGTTTTGGTATCAGGGTGAAGGTGGCTTTGTAGAATGAATTTGGGAGTGTTTCTCCCTCTGCAATATTTTGGAAGAGTTTGAGAAGGATCGGTGTTAGCGCTTCTCTAAATGTTTGATAGAATACGCCTGTGAAGCCATCTGGTCCTGGACCTTTGTTTGTTGGAAGATTTTTAATTACAGTTTCAATTTCGTTACTTGGGATAGGTCTGTTTATATTTTCTAATTCTTCCTGGTTCAGTCTAGGAAGATTGTACCTTTCCAATAATTTATCCATTTCTTTGTGGTTGTTCAGTTTATTGGCATATAGTTGTTTGTAGTAGTCTCTTATAATCCTTTGTATTTCTATGGTGTCAGTTGTGATTTCTCCTTTTTATTTCTAATATTATTGATTTGTATCCTCTCCCTTTTTTTCTTGATGAGCCTGGCTAATGGTTTATCAATTTTGTTTATCTTCTCAAAGAACCAGCTTTTAGTTTTATTTATCCTTGCTATTGTTTTCTTCATCTATTTCATTTATTTCTGCTCTGATCTTTATGATTTCTTTCCTTGTACTGACTTCAGGTTTTCTTTGTTCTTCTTTCTCTAGTTGTTTTAAGTGTAGGGTTAGATTGTTTATTGAGATTTTTCTTGTTTCTTGAGGTGAGATTGAATTGCTATAAACTTCCCTCTTATAACTGCTTTTGCTGCGTCCCATAGGTTTTGGGTCATCGTGTTTTCGTTGTCATTTGTTTCTATGTATTTTTTAATTTCTTCTTTGATTCTTCAGTGATCTCTTTGTTATTTAGTAGTGCAGTGTTCAGCCTCCATGTATTTGTGTTTTTTACGTTTTTTTTTCCTGTAATTGATTTCCAATCTCATAGTGTTGTGGTCAGAAAAGATACTTGATACAATTTCAGTTTTCTTAAATTTTCTGAGGTTGATTTGTGACCTAAGATGTGCTCTATCTTTGAGAATATTCTGTGTGCACTTGAGCAGAAAGTGTATTCTGCCACTTTCGGGTGAATTGTTCTATAAATATGAAATAAATCTATCTGGTCTATTGTGTCATTTAAAAGCTTGTGTTTCCTTACTTATTTTCTATTTGGATGATCTCTCCATTGGTGTAAGTGGGGTGTTAAATTCCCCTAATATTACTGTGTTACTGTCGATTTCTCCTTTCATGGTTGTTAGCATTTGCCTTATGTATTGAGGTGTTCCTATGTTTGGTGCATAAACCTTTATAATTGTTACATCTTTTTCTTGGATTGATCCCTTGATCATTATGTAGTGTCCCTCCTTACCTCTTGTATCAGTCTTTATTTTAAAGTTTATTTTATCTGATATGAGTATTGCTACTCCAGCTTTCTTTTGATTTCCATTTGCATGGAATATGTTTTTCCATCCCCTCACTTTCAGTCTGTATGTGCCCCTAGGTCTGAAATGGTCTCTTGTAGACAGCATATACATGGGTCTTGTTTTTGTATCCATCCATTCAATCAGTCTGTGACTTTTGGTTGGGGCATTTAATCCATTTACATTCAAGGCTATTATCAATATGTAAGTTCCTATTACCATTTTCTTAATTGTTTTGGGTTTGTTTTGTTGGATCTTTTTCTTCTCTTGTGTTTCCCACCTAGAGAAGTTTCTTTAGCATTTGTTGTAAAGCTGGTCTGGTGGTGTTGAATTCTCTTAGCTTTTGTTTGTCTGAAAAACTTTTGATTTCTCCATCAAATCTGAATGAGATCCTTGCTGGGTAGAAAAATCTTGGTTGTAGGTTTTTCTCTTTCATCACTTTAAGTATATCCTGCCACTCCCTTCTGTCCTGCAGAGTTTCTGATGAAAAATCAGCTGATAACCTTATGGGGATTCCTTTGTATGTTATTTTTTGTTTTTTCCTTGTTGCTTTTAATATTTTTTCTTTGAATTTAATTTTTGTTAGTTTGATTAATATGTGTCTTGGGGTGTTTTTCCTAGGACTTATCCTGTATGGGACTCTCTCTGTGTTTACTGGATTTGGGTGACTATTTCTTTTCCCATGTTATGGAAGTTTTCGACTATAATCTCTTCAAATATTTTCTCAGACCCTTTCTTTTTCCCTTCTTCTTCTGGGACCCCTATAATTCGAATGTTGGTGCATTTAATGTTGTCCCAGAGGTCTCTGAGATTGTCTTTCATTCTTTTCATTCTTTTTCCTTTATTCTGCTCCTTGGCAGTTATTTCCACCATTTTGTCTTCCAGCTCACTTATTTGTTTTTCTGCCTCAGTTATCCTGTTATTGATTCCTTCTAGTGTATTTTTCATTTCAGTTACTGTGTTGTTCATATCTGTTTGTTGTTTAGTTCTTCTAGATCTTTGTCAAACATTTCTTGCTTTTTCTCAATCTGTGCCTCTATCTTATTTCTGAGATTCTGGATCATCTTTGCTATCATTACTCTGAATTCTTTTTCAGGTAGATTGTCTATTTCTTCTTCATTTATTTGGTCTTGTAGGTTTTACCTTGCTCCTTCATCTGTGACATATTTTTTTGCCATCTCATTATTATTATATTTTTTCATGTGGGATTGTGTTCCAGTCTTATTGGTTGTTTGGCCTGAGGTTTCCAACACTGAAGTTTGTAGGCTGTTGGGTAAAGTGAGTCTTGATGCTGGGATGAGGACCTCCATGAGACCTCATTCTGATGAATATTCCCTGGTGTCTGAGGTTCTCTGTTAGTCCAGTGGTTCAGACTTGGAGCTCCCACTGCAGGAGCTTTGACCAGACCCCCAGCTTGTGAACCAAGATCCTGCAAGCCATGTGGGGTGGCAAAAAAAAAAAAAAAAGAACCGTAACAAAGTAAAAACTAAAATTAGACTAGAAAGAACATAAAAATATAGGTGAAACAACAACTGGAAGGTACAACAGTACCACAGTAGTAAAAAAGAGGAGGGTAAAGAAAAGAAAAAAAAAAACGAGGGGAAAATATGTTGGCTGTGGAAGGCGGGACCTAAGCAAGGGCGAGGTTTGGGCAGTGGGAAGGGCCTATGCTTAGGACCCGCAGGGCTGGAAAAGGCTCTGGGGGCTGTGGGGGGTGGGCCTTAAGGTCAGCTGAACAGAAGGGGCCCAGGCATGCCCCTCACCCCTGGTCTCAGAAGGCAGGGGACCTCACCTGGAAGCCCAGCAGGCTCCTGGGCTCAAGTGGGTGAGACAAATGCCCTCCACTCCTCTCCCGCTCCTCCCAGAGGACCCCTCCCTCCAGCCTCTCCTGATCCCCTCCGACCTCAGGGGTGTCGATCCTATCTGGCCTCCACTTCCCCTCCGCCTTCAGCCCCCCCATATCCTACCGGTTCACTTGGAGGTTCCTCCCATCTCCTTGGGCATCAGAGTCCCCCACTAGTGGCCAGCAGGCACCCTAGTTATGGGGAGACGCTAACTCAGCGTCTTCCCATGCCACCATCTTGACTCCGCCCCTACCATCTTTTAAATTTACATATATGAATGGGGCTGAAACAAATTCCATGTGTAACTTGTAATCTACCATAGTAAATAGATTTGCATTTTGGTATAGACAGCAGAATCTGGAATCAGAGTTCAAAGATATGGATTCTTATCTCTGCCACTAAATAGCTATGTGATGTTAGGCTTGCTAGATTCATTGTCCAGCTGTAAAAAGAGGAAGTTTGCATAGATGCTTTCCAAGTTTCCTTCCAGTTGTAAAATTCTAAGATTCTACTCTTTTCCAGATTGGCCTACTTGACTTTTAAGGGCTGCCATTTTGTGTTTTCACTTAGAAATATGAGGATATCAGAACTAGGACTCAATTCATAAGCAGAATGAACAACTTTGCAAGGGTGGTTAAGTGATCGTCTTTTTGCCTACAGTAATCCAAAATGGCCATCGATTTGGCCAGTCTGTCACTAATATAGTGGTAGATGATTTTGCAATATTTCTTGATGTTTTACCTACAATAGTCTATTTTGGTATGACAATTCTGTCCCTCATGAGACATTTGGCAATCTCTGGAGACATTTTTGTTGTCACAACTGGGAAGGGGGTACTACTAGCATCTTGGGGGTCAGAGGTCCGGGAATCTGCTAAATACCTTACCATGAACAGGAGTACCCCTCCCCCTCCAACAAACAACTATCCTCCCAAAATGTCAGTAGGGTTGAGCTTGAGAAGTAATTTCTCTTATTTCATGTTTCCCAAATCCATCACAAATTAGCCTTAAAAACATTGTACAATATAGCCATTTCACAGATGTCTTGTTCATAGTCTCTCTCATGTTCAGCCTTGTAAAGTTGAATAGCAGGGCACAGGACCCCGTTTTTCTGATTTTTGGGGAAGCAAGAGGGGAAAAATTTGAGAAATTGACCTGCAAGATGAATTTACAGATGTGTCTAAACTCACAAACTAAGTGCTTAAATTACATTTTCAAAAGGAGTTTGAAGTCAATAAAACAGCAGGCTTTTTTTTCTTTTCCCCTAGTGCATTTTTCACTTTTGAGCAGGTTATTTTGGCACATAGAAACTAAGACTTGTAGGGGAAGCTAATAACTTTATTCAGGAAACACAATGTTAAATTAGTGGCACAGTTTTAAAAAATTAACTCTCTTAGATAAAGCTTATAAAAATTGATTAACAAGCTAGTAGTGGCTATTGAAAGAACATGCATGCTTTCACATCTTTTAGAAAACCACTCTAAATTATTATGAAAGCTTATACGTATTCTGAATTAACACACGTTTAAATACTTAAGTGTTCTTTTTTTCTCCTAATATTCCATTTTCGGTTTCTTCACATTTGATTCACAATTATATAATGTGGAAAATAGAAGGAACGGTGCCGCAGCAAACTTTGGTTGGTGATAAAGCAATCTGCGTTACCTGCTCCATTTGTCTTTTTCTTTCTTCCCTTTTTGTTGTTATTATTTATTGGCATTTTGCCTGCAGCAAGACATAGGTTTTAAATGTGGCCCTTATGATGTCTGTGAGTCAATCTAGAGAAGGCAGAGTATTTCAAGGGCAGCACAAAAGATAAGTATTGTTGAATTTTAATTTGAAGCATTTTAGCATACATGTGCAATGGAGGTTTATTTGCTGAATTTAAAAAATTAATTCCTTACAGCCCTGAGTGTATTTTGTTTTGTCTGCCCCTGGGTTTGTACATATTGGTGGTTTTTTTTTTTTTCTTTTTAATATTTCAACAGGTGAGGTTAGCAAGACAGCTGATGATGCTGTTTTACACCTAGAGGTCTTATGGAACCAGGGCTGCATTTGCATGCGGAACAAACAACTTTGGGGGATGGTTTAATAATTGCCTTTGGTAGAACTTGTGTCACTTTCATTAAAAAAAGTCCAGGCAAGGCTGCTTCCTTGATCTTCATTTCTTTTCAGTTGCCAGGCAAACACACAAGCAAAAATCCCTTCCTGAAAGCTGCTTAGTTATCTAACCTAGAATATCTTTGACTAGGATGGAAGTTACACATCTCAAATATCTCAACATTTAGATGCTAGAGCTTGGCAGACATTTGGATAATTTCTGGAATGTGTGACTTGTCTGCTTTTCTTGCTTTTGAAAGCATTTAAAATAGTCTAGAATTTTAACCTTTATATACTATCAGATTAAGATTTTCACTCTTAAAAATATTTTTTTCCGAATGAAAAATATCACATTGTCTAATCAACTCTGATGTAGGAAATGACTAGAGAATAATTAATATAAAAGATCATGATTTTATCTTTTGTGAAATTATAAGGGAATACTAAACCTCTGTCTAGTTTATAATTACAGATTATTGAAACCCATCTATCTTTTTCCCTCATTTAGTTTTATAACTACAACTGAACTTAGGCTTGTAAAAGTGACATTATATATAAACCCCACAGAAATTTACCTTGTATAGAAAGGAGGTAGCAAGTATTCACTTTTGCCTGTCAAGGAATGCCCATAAGAATTGTTGGTAGGCGTCTAAATGTGGAGGTAAATAATAAGCAGGTATTGACTTCTGTTGAGATCAATATCAAGATTTGTTGACCCAAAGAGGTTAAAATTGACTGAAGAGTGGGACAATAAATCTTGTTATTGACTAGAAAGCAGAAGTCAATATATGTATTATTATAAACATTTTTCTTTTAGTGTAGATGATAGGGGTGGAGTCATTTTTAAGACCTTAATTTCATATAGCCACACATTCTTTATATCATGGTGGTAGCAATATAGGCTCCTTGACTTACTAAAAGTGTGTTTATTCACGTGACATCAATAATGCTCCTAGATCATTGTTTGTGATGTCAACCATGCTTCTCCCTGTGCTTAGGTCTTTTACCCTGATTAATTTCACATTGAAATGTGGAATGCCCAAACTTATATAATGAAATTTTGTTTGAAAGGAAAAAAGCAGAAAAGGTACTTAGAATTTTTTTTCCCTAGAGTGTTATTCAGCTGTTTTACAGATCTCTGAATACTGCTCCAGTTGTGTGTGTGTGTGTGTGTGTGTGTGTGTGTATGTGCACATGTATTTTTGTGTACACATGCCTATGTTCTGTGTGCCGGCTCAACATGCTTTCATTTTTCGGTCAAACAAGAGACTTCCTTCCAGGTTTCCAACTGCTATGACTCTGCTCTTCACTTGAGATGTTATATTTACTATATAGTCTTAAAAACATGTCAAGATTAAGACACTTTTAAAATGTATATTTCAAATTGTTTTTTCCAAACTACAAAATGTATACAAGCTGGGTGTTACTAGGTCACTTCTGAGATTTTCTTTTCACCACCAACCACCCAATCATGCATAAGCCAAATAGAGATTTTATCTTACTATAGTTGAGAGAAGTGGAAATGGAAAATGATTTTCCATTGTTCCAAATAGCTCTCATGTTGATAAGAAATCAAGCTCTGTACATCCAAGCTGAACAGAGCTTGCTGGGTTACACTAAGTCTCTGTTTGTCCAGTAGCTTTGCCCAAACTGTGGTCTGTACACATGGATCAGGAATGCATGAAATCCTGAAGGAATAGTCAGCCAGGACATTGATGTTTCAGATTACTCACCCAAAATTCTTTCATGTGATATGAATTCACCTTCGTACCTTCATCCCCAGCCTCATTGCAATAAGGAAGGAAAAACACAGAAGTTTCTTTTCTTTGTAACCATCTCCCGAAAGATGGTACTTTACAAGGAATATTCAAATCCATAAATGCTCTGAAATCTGCAAGCTAGGGATGAAACATGAAAGATGTCTTCAATGCCTCACACTACGGGGCGTCTCCAATTCCTCAATACACCCCATTGTGCCTCACGGCTGGAGAACGTGCTGCACAACCCATTTCCTCCTTTAACTGTGAATTTCCTCGCTTCTATGGGTTTAGATTTTAATGGTTGAATTACATTTACATCTACTTGTGCATTTGCCATCAGCAGCCAAGTTCCTGCCTAAAGTCTTTACTAACTTTGAGAAAAAGTTTCTCATAAAAAGCCTCATTTGGTTTCTCTATATAAATTCATAAAACAGCTCTTAAATCCTAGGAAGCTTCAGAGATAACTCTCAGTACTGAACGGCAGGTCATCCTGCCTATCTATTGTTGTTATTGTTGTTGTTTTGGGGGAGTGGTTCTTTTCTTTTTTTTGAATAACAACTAAATTCTTTTTTTTTAAATTGAAGTATAGTTGATATCCAATATTATATAAATTGCAGGTGTACAATATACTAATTCACAACTTTTAAAGGTTATACTCCATCTATAGTTATTATAAAATATTGGCTATATTACCTGTGTTGTACAATATATCCTTGTAGCTTATTTTATACATAAGAGTTTGTACCTTTTAATCTCCTATGCCTATGTTGCCCCTCCCACCTTCCCTCTCCCTACTGGTAGCCACTAGTTTGTTCTCTGTATCTATGAGTTTGCTTCTTTTTCATTGTATTCACTAGTTTGTTGTATTTTTTAGACTCCACATATAAGTGATATTATACAGGATTTGTCTTTCTCTATCTGACTTATTTCACTTAACATAATGCCCTCCAATTTCATCCATGTTGATGCAAATGGCATTATTTCATTCTTTTTTATGGCTGAGTAGTATTCCATTGTATACATATACCACATCTTCTTTATCCATTTATCTATTGATATGCATGCACCCCAATGTTCATAGCTGCCTATTATTTATAATTTCCAAGATATGTCTATTGGTTTTAAGAGCTTTATAGTGAACCATAGCTCAAGATAAATAGGTAATTAAGCTGCAATAATTCCAAAACCATGGAAATGTTGCAAAATTTTTGTTAGTCGGAGATGTTGATCAACTAAGTTTTAGAATTGTGATCTTTAGTGAGAAGAAAATAGTTCTATGATGAGAATATACCCAAAGGGTACTGAAGAGCCATCTAATCATGTAATAGTATATTGGATAATATTTTAGAAATGCAGGTTCCTACACCAAAATGTCTGCATTTTCACCATAAACATAGGAAAGTACAACACAAGGCAAGGATGTAGTTAGGGCATGGTTCCAGGCTACCGACTCCACAAAAAATTTATGTTTTTAATCTAACCCACCCTGTTATACAAATTTTATCCATCTCCATATATGTATATGAATTTTCTACAAAAATTAAGAAATTTCAGCTTGAATCCTTACTACTTGTGATTATTGCTAAAATATACACTCTTACCTTTTGCCTCGTTCATATTCTGTATGTAAAGATGAAAAAAAGGAAAAAAATGTATGCTCTTTGTCTTCTAATAGTGATAGGCTTACAGGAGACACCCAAACTTTCTCATTCATTCTACTGTTTATCTCAGTGGTCCCCAAACTTTTTGGCACCAGGGACCAGTTTTGTGGAAGACAATTTTTCCACAGACCGGGGTGGGTGGTGTGGGGGGATGGTTCAGGTGGTAATGCGAGCAATGGGGAGCAATGAGGAGTGACAGATGAACCTCCCATTCTGCGACCAGGAGGTTGGGGACCCCTGGTCTAGCTGGTCAAAGTCTGCCATGGATGTCTGCTGGTAGGCCTTCCATCACTGGAAGAATCACAGGAGGTGGACAGGATTATGCCCACAGCTGTGAAAAAGGCATTGCCTCAAAAAATTTTTTGACAAATCACAGAGCTGATTTCACTCCCTTCTGAAACCTTACCTAATCATCAGAAAAGGCATTTCTTAAGGCATAAACCCAAGTGTGGAGTTATTTGGAGAGGAGACAGCAGAAAAAACATTTTGCAAGTTGAAAACAAATGAATAAATTGTAAAGGAGTTTGAAGATCTGGAAAAACAAAAAAACTGGATCATAAATTGGCAGCAAAGAAATCTGAAGTCCAGCACAGTGCATCCTATAGAATCCCCTAAAGGCTCAGCCCTTCTGAAAATAAGGAAGGAGGGAGCAGAGACCCTGAAAAGGAAGAGTGATTTAAAGTCTAATAGTCAGATCCCCTTCCCAACCCCATGCAGCTGAGCATCTTCTCCTCTCTCACTGCAGTGAGACTGAAGTTTTATTCCATGAAGACAGTAAAACAGAGGGTATCTGTACAGGGGGAGAGTCTTGAGGGTCTATCCTGAAAATAGAAAGCATATGTGAATGTCTACATAGGATCCCTGAAATCCCTGACCCAGTTCCCCTTTGTGGCTCCCAAAACACAGGCAGCCAGATCTTCACTAGAGGGAGAAAACTGGGGCACCTTCCCTACAGGTTCTGACTGCCCCAAAAGAAAGACAAAGGATAGTTTTGATGTTCCTCAACTGAATGGCTATGGCAGATCTCTGCAGCAAATACCGCAGTTAGCTGATCTCATACCCTGAACTTCTAATCAGCCTGTTTTTAACAGCCATTCTTAAAGGTGAGTCATTGAGGATTATCAGACAATGGAAAATTGTAGGGAAATGTGGAGTCCAAAACAAACAATAAAACTGGAAACTACTTAGAGGTAACGTAGACATTGGAAAGATAGAAGAACTTGAAGAGAAAAAAATCCCAATAATTAATCATTAGCAATATAAGTAAACTATTACTATCATGGAACAAGAACAGAGAACTGTTTTTAAAAAGAGACATTCAAAAAAGAAAAATGAGCTCATGGAAAGTAAAATTATTTTAGATGAAATAAAAAACCCAATAGAAGAATTAAAAGATAAAGATGAGGGAATTTCCTGGAAGGTAGCCAAAAGGAAAACAAGATAGAAAATAAAGAGATAAATATAAAAACCCAATCCAGGAGGCCCAATACTCAAATAAGTGGTACTGCAGGAACTGCTTGCATACATGATTTTGACAAAAGGAGAGGGGGGAGGGAAGGAAGGAAGGAAGGAAGGAAGGAAGGAAGGAAGGAAGGGAGAGAGAAAGAAAAAGAAAGAAAGAAAGAAAGAGAGAGAGAAAGAGAAAGAAAGAAAGAAAGGGAAAGAAAGGGAGAAAGAAAGGATATTTCTATAATTTTCCTTTATATACTATACCCTGTCCAGTTCCCGTGACACTATAAGGACTAGCCTGGAGCTAAAGATTCATAGGCTCTTACTGAGAATTCTTCAACAAGGAAACAGACTTCATCCACTCAAATCCATGTGTGAACTGAGTTTTATGACAACCACAAAATAATACCTTGACTTATAAAATGCTTTAATTTAAAAATTTTTAAAAATTCATTTTTAGATTTATCTTTATTTTATTTCTTTCTTTTTTTTTTAATTGGGGTATAGTTGTATGGATTTATTCTTTAAAAAAACAGCTTTGTTGAGGTATAACATACATATAATCAACTGTTTCTGCATATAGTTATTTTAATATATACACTTTAGTGTATTTAAAGTGTACAATTTGATCAGTTTTGACATGTATATGGACCAATGAAACCATTGCAATAAGATAGTGAGCATACCTAATCACTCCCAAGGTTTCCTTTTGCCCTTTGTAATCCCCTGCCTACCCCTTCCTCATTCCTCTCCCCCAGACTTACTTTCTGTCACTATAGATTAGTTTGCGTTTATCTTCTAGAGTTTTATATTAAATAGATTTACATAGTGTTCCTTTTTGTGAGGCTTCTTTCATTTAGCATAACTGAGATTCATCTGTGTTGTGTGTATCAATACCTCATTCTTTTTAATGCTGAGTTGTATTTCATTGTATGTGTATACCATAATCTGTTTATCCATTCACCTGTTGAGTGGTATTTAGGTTGTTACCAGTTAGAGGCTACTACAAATAAGGCTGCTATGAACATCTCATATAAGTTTGTACTAACATGCTTTCATTTCTGTTGGGTAATATCTACAAATGGAATGACTAGATTGTATGGTAGGAGTATAGTTAGCTTTCTAAGAAACACCATATTATTTTCTAGAGTGGTTATATCATTTTACATTCCCACCAGAAATATATGAGAGTTCTACCTGTACCACACCCTTGTGACACTTTTTGCTATTAGCCTTTTACTATTAACCATTTATTAGATCTTTTAAAATTTCCAAAGAAATACAATTTTCTTATAACATGCACATGGCTGATTGCCCACCAAGGGTGATTTCCTGCTTGTCTCCCCACCCCACTTGTCATACTAATTTTCCCATTCGCTCTTGCAGTTAGAACATGCCAGAAAATGAGATCTATGGGAAAATCTTCTGTTAAGCTTCTGAGAAAGTTTCTTTCTCTCTAAAATAATAATAATAGTAGAGAAACATCAAGAGAGGCATTCTTTCTCATCACTACAAATGGTTATGTGAGAATATGATGCTTAAAGCAAAACAGCTGTGCTGGTTATCATCTGTTTAACCTTCTAGATAAACTCTTTTCCCTTCCCCATTCTTCTCTCTGGGAGACTTACCTATTAGGACAAGGTAAAGTGTTCCCTTGCTCTCTGACTTCCTGTTGGGTTTAACCAACGAGGAGCTCTGGCAGGCGACTAGAGGAAGAGAGGACAGTAAAGGAAGTAGTGATCTCTCTACCTCCCTCCTGCAGGGTCCCCTCAGGTGGCTGTGTCTTCATGCCAAAGGTCACAGCTTGTTTCAGGTTAACTTCTCTACACATCTCTTCTTTCCTGGTTCTAGTAGCTGCTCCCTCCTCCTGCCCCTTTGTGCCTAGGGATGGTGGCCATCCTGCTGTTATCAGCCAGACCCTTGGCAAACAGTACCATCCCTTGTGGTTGCCTACAATCTTCCCACATTTTTGTAAATAAAGTCGAGTTATGCTAATTTATCGGTCATCTATTTTCCCTCAGACCCTTTGAGGGACAAGTCTGAATTTAAAGGCCAATAATGATAAGAAAAAGTTGGAAAACACCTGAGCTATATTCTTGCATCTCTGAATTAACCAATTTTGGAATTTCTTACAACCAAACACCAAACTACTTGTTGGTTATACGGGACATAATTATAAATATTACAAATCCTTTCTTATTCTTATCACTTTTCCTAATTGGAAGATTGAGCTTACATTTTGTGACTTGGACATCTCACTCACCTCTCTCTAGTCCCAGCCAATCTGCAGTTGTAGGTCTCACATGCCTGCCTTTCTCATCTTCCTTTGTTCTCATCTCCCTTCCATTCCCCTAGAACTGGAATCCTAGATTCTGACCACTTGACTGTGGGTTGTTCTAAAAGATCAGTGCTATTAGACTCCTCATTAGTGAAAAGGAACTCCTTGGGCAACACAGAATCTCTAGCTTCATACCTTTCCTTCCTAGGGAATCTCTAGCTAGCAAGCTTACAGTTATTTTCCTTCTCCATATAAGCATCCTTTGCTATTATCCCCTGGCCACCAACACAATTAATTTAAGAGTTAAATTAAATACCTCTGCTTTGAGGAATGTAACTATGAGTGCATACACACACACGCATCAAGGCCATTCAAATGAGGTAGCAACTTAGGTTGGGTTCCTACCTTGAGTAGACTTCCCTGAGTAGATGAAGGTCAAGGATACTTAGGTTATGAGACCAACATTTTTTGGTGTCGTTTCTTAATGTTTTAATGCCCATGACATAATGACTATGAATAGGTCTCTACATATCCCACTAGAAATAATTCATTCAGCATGTTAGTCCATATCTCCTGATACTCACTCTTGACTAAGAAATTATTCCCCACAACTGCTTAGGATGATATAACTGTTTCATTGGTGGTATTTTTTTTAATTGGAAGTTTAGAATTAATTACAGATATATTTAAGATAATCAAACACATAGTGTAAATATTTATGAGTTAAGGAAATATACTTAGCTTTTGAGTATTTATACTGTTTAAAATATTTTAGTCTATTAGATAACAGGTAAAATTTGTGATCCAACTTAAAATGTATAATTAGCAATTGATTTAGGCCTGTGCATTTAAGTAGAAATTTTATTTAGTTTATATAGCAATTACAGTAAGTGTATAAAGTATTAAAACACTTAAGAAAACTTAAGGTTCATATTATTTCTAGGTCAATTTATCAGCGCCATTAGAGGTATTTTAAGTATTCTGGAAATTTTGTTTTTAGATCACACATTTGAAATATCTAAATAATAAGTCAAATATATTTAACTTATAAATTTAGTTTAAAATGTTCAAAGGAGTTTAATTAACTTAGTTTGTAAATGGGACTAAACATTAATCAAAGGCCTCATAAAAGTGATTGCTAAATTTGTTAAACTTATAAATATAAGATTATAGAAGAGCTAAGTTTTCAAATTTTATATCTAATAATTCAAATATACTTTTAACAACACAACCTCTGAATAATCGTTTCTGTATACAAAATCTGCCCTTGAAAATATTGACATTGACAAAGCAAAACAGGCCCGTAAGAAGCAAAAAATTGACATTGACAAAGCTGGCATGTAGGAAGATAAAGAAGCATTAAATTACTGTGATGGTAAAAACCTTCTAAGAATACTGCATACCACAAATGTCTTCAAATACTCTCAACTTCAGGCAAGTTTTGTAGTATTAGTACTGAGAAGCAGAAGAAGGTAGTGGTCACAAACTGAGGCTTTGGAGTCGGATCCGTGTGGTTTGTGCTCCATATATAGCTGCAAGATTCTGGATGAGCACTAAACTTTCTAAAATGCATTTTCTTTATTTGAAAACTGGAGATATCAATAGTTCACAGACATAAGTTGTTGAGAGACTTGAATGAGATAATGCTTACAAAGTGCTCAGGAGAGTACCTGGCATCAAAGTAGAGGCTAAATAAACGTTAACTAGTACTAGAAGGAAGAGAAATCTTCTACAGGAACTCCTCTCACCCTGGTTTTCAAATAGATGCCCTTAGAAACAATATATGATCATTGCAAACTCAGTGAAATCCTGTCTAGAAAATTATGCACCTGGTAGCGGGTAGAGAGGGGAAAGAACAGCTTTGTTTTCTGTTGAATAGAAACCACGATAATCAAAGGTAAAAAAGGATATTGTTTATCAAAAATAGCAACTCTTATTTGTCTTCTGATAACAGCTCTTATGTATTCATTCTCAAAGGAATTATAGTTTTATAAGTGCACTTAACAAGTTTATAACCAATTTAGCTTAGCCCTTGCCCAAGTATATTATTATAAAATGAAGTGAGAAAAGAATCATCATATCAATTCTCAAAACTACAATTAAAATATTTAATGCTGTATCTTTATAATAACAGAAAAAAATAGAAGCCAACTTATAACAGTAGCTGATTTATTAAATAAATAATGATACATTTATAAATGAATATGCTATTCAGCTATTAAGATGAATTATGGAAATTTATATATGTTACCAGGAAAATATATTTACAACATACTGATGAATAAATTTTAAAACCAAGTTGCAAAGGTTGTATATAAAAAAGTTTATTTGTTGTTTAAAAAAAAGGGAGAATATATCCCCATTTTACCAGATATATCTATAGAGTATATAAATATATAGAAATAATCTAGATAATTAGATGTTGTTACATGTACTACTGGCAAAAATTTTAACATCCATGTCTGTGAGGTTGTAAAGAAAGGTCTCCCCTACATTATTTGCTAATAAAGGAATTGCTAGACCAACCAGAAAAGTAACACAACAGTTTCTATTGAAATGTTAAATGAGAAACCCTACTTTTGAGAATTAAATAAATAAAAATGCCAGCATACACAATGGTAATTTTTTAGCACCTTTTTGTGTTAGCTAAAAGAACAACTTAGATGCTCTTTAGTTGCGCCGTGGAAATGATATTGTGGAACTTCCATGGGTAGGCCATAAAAGACATTGAATCATCCACCTTGTTCTCTATTGGATCAATTACCTGGGGGAAAGCCAGTCACCATGTCATAAGGACACTTAAACAGGCCTATGCAGAGGTCAACATGTAAAGAAATGGATGCAACCTTCCAAAAGCCAGCAAGGAACTGAGGACTCCAGACAACAGACATGTGAATAAGTTGCTTTGGGAACAAATCTTCCCACCCCAGTCAAGCCTTCAGATGACTGCAGACTCAGCCAACACCTTGACTGCAGCCTCATGAGAAACCCTAACCCAGAACAACTGAACTCATTTTCTCCCAGGTTCCTGGCACTCAGAAGTCAGGAGACAAATACTCGCTGTTTTAAACCACTACAAAAATTGTGCGCACTTATACAACCAAACGATATACTACTAATCGAAAAAGAATGATTTAAATACATATATATGTATGTACATATGTAAATTTAACTGTAACAGTATCAAAAATATAAGATTATAGAATAATGCATATAGTATGATTCAATTTTTGCTTAAAAAATCGAAAATTATCTGTTTTTTATATATGTTTGTTTGAATATAGAGGAAAGTGCCAAATGATTCACACCAAACTCCTAATATTGGTTACCTCAGTAATGCGGAAAAGGGAGCATTATAAGCTTTTTCTTAATATACTTTAGTACTGCTTGTATCATATGAAGAGGATATGCTACTCTTACAATTTTTAAAAATTTATTGAAATAAAGAAAAGTGGGAAAATCATTAGCTTTATCTTGGTACTAGGATTTTTAAATCTAAAAATTTACTTTTTCTTTCTTTTGTGTCTAATGTTTCCAGTGACTATAAATAACAGACAAATTTAGTTTTAAAATGTTTTCAATAAATTTTAAAAATTGAAAGTAAATTATAAAAGACCCTTTGGAATGTAAACAAAGAACCATTGTTCTCAAAGGAGCTTCACTCACCAACCTGACTGTAAAATTTGCTCAGAGTGCTGTTTAAAATGTGAAACTCATCCAGATACTTTTCAGCAGAGGAGTGCAGAATATTTTTAGTCTATGAAATTATTAATATTTAAAGCATTCTTGGGCTTCCCTGGTGGTGCAGTGGTTAAGAATCCACCTGCCAATGCAGGGAACATGCGTTCGAGCCCGGGTCCAGGAAGATCCCACATGCGTGGAGCAACTAAGCCCATGCACCACAACTACTGAGCCTGTGCTCTAGAGCCCAAGAGCCACAACTGCTGAGCCCATGCACTTAGAGCCCATGCTCTGCAACAAAAGAAGCCACTGCAATGAGAAGCCCACGCACCACAACAAAGAGTAGCCCCTGCTCACCACAACTAGAGAAAGACCACACGCAGCAACGAAGACCCAACATAGCCAAAATAAATTAATTAATTTAAAAAAACCCAAAGCATTCTTTATATTTTGATGGGGAAGATGACAGTCAAGTACTATCCCTGGGAAATGCAGTCGCAGAAAAGTGAAAAAGACCAACAGTAAACTGGGATTAGGACCCATCTCTCCAGTTCTGTGCCAGTCAGTTGACTTCTTAGTCCCACCAACAAACTGGCAGATTTGAAAGACATATTTGTACATTTAAACATATCTGGGGCAAAAACAACACAAAACCTCTTTGGTCACATTATGTCAGTAATTTTTTTGTCATCGTGGTGGACAACGTGCACAAGATCCAAAGGCCATCCCTTTGACACCAGGCTGATGAGCCAGCATTCCACTTAACTTCCATGGCCAACTACAGCTTTTACCCAGCAAATCACATGATGGGACTTAATTGTCTCATGTTTCTATTTCCTCTCTGCCTTCACAAAATTAGAGTCTTCAAGTCAACATAATGCACCAAACTGAACTTTAAAGATATAAGTAGACTTGCATTTCTTAAATGAAAAATTTGTTTTGAAGAAGGCAGGAGGAAAAATTTGTCAACCTTGATCATCTCTTCCAAGCCAAGATGTTTGGTTCAGAGCAGCAGCCATTAAAGTGAGGGGAGAGTGTTGCATAAGAAGAAATGCATACATCCTAACATCACTATAAAAATATTCTTGAAGTATCATGTCCCTAACAGATAAATACACCTTTATAAATATCAAAAGAAATTTGCTTTATTTTTTCTTCTTAATGGGTTCACTGTTGGGACTGATTCTACTCATATTTTTCTTAGGCTTCAAATGGCAATGCCTTATCTGCTTTAGATGACAAATCACTTCCATATTTGGGATTTATTTAATGCTCACAACAACCTTTTGAGGCCAGTTATCGGTTTTATTTAACAGAGTCAACAGTTCAAGTGCAAAGAAACTGAATGATTGACTCATAGCCATTAGTTGGCATAAACAGGACTCCAAGTTAGGTCTGTTTTCACTCTCTAAATGCCATATACTTTCTTCTCCACTGCATCTTCCTCCCATGTTACTGCCTGTTTTGCAGCCTTTGAATGCTTCATGGGAATACCTCAGCACCACTTTACCTCTGAACACCACCCCCAAAGCCTACAATAGAAAAGCCAACACATCAGAACTAGTGATTCAAATGAACATTGAGCTAGAGCCCCGATTATTGGCAACTTGCCCACACCTTTGATATGTGAGCAATTATTCAGTCTACACCCATGACCATGAGAAAGGGGCTCCTGGGAAAAGGGTGACTCATTCCATGATGAGCTTGGGGAAATAGAAAGGCCGAGGAGGCACCTGCATATAATAATCAGGAGGTATTGACTTCTGCTGAGGTCAGGAGCAAGATTTATTAACCAAAGAGATAAATATTGACTGAATATTTGGACAGCTCCTCTATTTCTTCCCAGAGACCTGGTAAATTACTCAGACTGCCACTCAGACACTAGAAACTCAGAATTTCCCTCCAGTTTTATGTCCATCTTTAGTTATAGACGTCCTGAGGGAGGAAATCTTGGTACCATATTTTAGAGAGATATTTAAAATCCTGTTAATTATTGCTTCATTTTTATCTATTCTAAGACTCACTGGCCAGAAGCCTTTTACTATACAGTAATAGGTTTTCACATCCTCAGGGCTTTTTTTTTCTGTGGTCTGCAGTGTCTGGCTATGAGTTCAAAATTCATCTCATGTGATAGCTTCTATTCTTCCCCCCTAGTTTTCTCTCATCCTTAAGAAGTGGCTTGCCTCCTTTGGAAACCCCTCCTAGGCTTGCAAATTGCATAGGTGATGCCTTTGGAAAGTTGAGTTCTGAAAGCCCCTAGTAGTGACGTGCTTGTCACTCAGTCATAGTAAACTCTGTTCTCTCATAAGTTATTCACAGATTTCCCAATCCAGAGGCCTGGTTTGGATTATCAAACATCCAGGTCTCTGTCCTCCTGCCTCAAGGTTTGAAGGGGTTTGCATGTGTCTTCAGATGTTAGTCAGGTTTCTTCTCTTCCTGCCCTTGCTGACACATATCAATCACCTCAGATAACCTGCTTTCCTTTTCAGACCTCTCTCCTCAGCACTCCTCTTCTTGGAGTTCATCTCCTTTCTGTAAAGTTAGAGGTACATCCCCATATTATATTAAAAGCTTTGCAATTGTAAATCTGTGAGGCTTCGAAAATGTACTCTCCTCATTTAAATATACTTCTCCCTGATCAGAATAATCAACACCTTCCACAGCCTGTTCCTGCTAATAATGAGTATGTTTAAGGCTCTTATCTCTTTGACTCCAATAAATTACTCAAAGTATTCATTCTAGCTATTTTGAAATATCTTAGAAACATTTGTGGCATTAATACAGTGTATTGCAGCTTTTGAAGTTTTATTACTTTTCAGTTCTTTTTTATTATATATTTAAACCCTAATCCCCTTTCTTTTCTTGGGATGATTGTATTTGCCAGAGACCTGCATGGAAGAAGTCTACCTATCTTTATATGCATTTTCCTCCCCCAGTCTCATTGCTTCAGAGCCTGTTAGGGATTTATAAATGCAGACGTTACTACTATATTTTCTCATTCTTTCTGAGAGTTACTGCTTTGACATGATGGCAGGAATGGCAAGGCACCCAAGTTCAGCATGTTTCCTAGGGAGCAGGTGGGACGTCTTGATAGAAATGCTTAATTGTGACTTGAGCAAGCAATACCCACTTCCTAGTAATAACACATTTTCTTAGCAAGTAATATCTGAGTATGAGACAACTGCGCAGTGTCCTAAAACAGCTTCTAGTTTGTGCTGAGCTGAAGTTTGTACAGCATTCCATCTGCTTCAATACTTTCCATTTCCCTGGTGGCCACTAAGGTTGGGAGACCGGAGCTTAAGAATGGGGTAAGCCTGACCACGAGGAATGACATGCTGAACAGGCCATGCAAAACTTGTGAATGAAGAACATCCCTAGACCACACACACACACAGACACACACACACACACACACACACACAGGCTGATTCTCAGGGCTAAGTTCATGTCGGAGTCTTGGTCTCGGGAAAGAGCTGGATATATTATCAACACCCAGGAAGCCCTTGAAATTCTCCATGAACAGAGATCCAAAGAGGCTGAAAATCAATCATCTGCCACAAGGTGGCATAATCACATTGATGTCCTTACTGCTCGATTTCTTTCAATGTCAACTATTTGAGGACAAAGGTATCATTTTTACATTTAGATAAAAACCACTTATCACCAAGATTTACAAAGCATTTTGGTGCATCCAGACAGCCATCTGCATATACGGGATAGCACATAAAGAAGAAAGGTTACTGCTGCTGAATAAAAAAAGCAAAAAGTACGTTTTGGTTACTCATAGCTTCCTGTGGGAACCTGTGCGCTCCCCACATTTGATGACCATTTTCTTTCTGGACGTAGTCGTGATATGGCATCCCTTGAAAAATATAATTTAAAGATTAAGAATAGAAAGCATTTAGAATATATTTTACAGCATATCATACAACTTTTATGATGTAGGGGGAGTGTGAACAAAGATCCAGATGCTATAGAAAATGTCTTAAGAGTCATCACAGGAGCAGAAAGGGAAGCCTCTGGATGCAGTCATGGTACAGATCCAGCTGCTACTGCTCATTGGGGCTTGGGCTCTGCTCTGACTGAGGTTTCCAAATCCTGGCACACTCACTTGTATTCTGGGGGATTTCATTAAACTCTCCGTGCATAAATTGCCTCAAATTTAAAGTATTTGAAAACAACACTCCAAAGCACTGTTGTGGGGATGAAACAGATGAGTTCATATAAACATAGCTGCTAGTAGCCTGCAGCACATTGTGGAAATTAGGCACAGGGGACCTTCAGGGTGGTCACACATCCCCTCTCTGGTGTACACTCCTGGCAAAAAAAGCTCCCACTAGATCTCAGCCCACTCACCCCTTTACCTGGTCACCCTTGCCCAGGGAACACCCTACAGAATCGTATATCTAGGTTCTACACAGAAGGCACTTAAAACCAGAGCTGACACAAGTCAGATGAGTCTTCTCAAAATGTTTGCTGTCCTCCTCCTCCTCATCATCTCTGCGGTGGTCTTCTCGTTGTAGCCTTACCGTGTCTAGTTTATTCTGCAGAGATGTCAGAAATTGTACTTATAGGTGGGGTAAGGTGGAGAAGCAATATTTATTTAAACACTTTATAAACTAACATGTAGACTGGATGGTAAAAAACTATGATGAAAAATTGTTACTGGAAGGAGTGTGGAGAAAGACCATGAAAGAAACAGAGAAGTCCTAAAAAACGAGGCCGCGTTCCCCAGCCTGCCCACAGTGCAGATTGCTCTTCCAGCCTGAACTCCCCACCTAGCTCAGGGCTCCCTCCAACCGGGATTGGGACTTGGCTATACTTTTAAAATAAGCTTTTTGCTTTATTTAGTGCTTTGGAGGACACCAGGTTTCTGGGACCTCACACCAACATATGACTTCCTAGGTGATGACCATTCTGCAGGGTCCTAAGGTGTCAGCCTGCCCAAATCAACTCAGAATGACCACTGTACTGTAGCTGGCTGAGGGCTCCATGGCATCCCTGCCTGTCATTAGGTAGTGTGCAGAGGACACCAGGCAAGGAACCAGTTGGCACAATCAAGCTCTGACAAGCCACAGGGTTTCAAGGTGCTCTTTTATTAAAAGAGCATCGCTATTTGCTTTAACTCTGGCAGTAGGAGCAATGTGAATACTTTGCATTCGAGAGAGTACATAATATAGGCGAGGTGCCTGACCAGGGATCTTTCAGTCTAAATAAAACAAATATTAACACAGGAAAGGTGAAGAATGAGACAGTTTTGTTCTTACAGTTTGTATCTAGTTCAGAGGACCCTGAGTCCCTTTCAGAAGAGGAATAAAGAGTATTCATGCCACATCAGGCCACCGGACACAAATCCTGTTTTACCAGGATTTAGTCTCAGAATGCAGTTGGTGACAAATACGTATGTTTATTTTGCAAAATGAAGATTTCTAAAATATTGGTAGAACTTGAGGAGGGGCTAACTTAGAACTTAAACATGAATAATATATTTTAATGATATAGCAATTAAGTCAGTTTTGTTGTATTGGAACTGCTAATTTTCTACTCATTCAAGGGAGAAGGGGGCCTTTCTTTTCTAAGATAAAAATGCTCAAACTGAGCTTCCCTGGTGGCGCAGTGGTTGAGAGTCCGCCTGCCCATGCGGGGCACACGGGTTCGTGCCCCGGTCCGGGAAGATCCCACGTGCCGCGGAGCGGCTGGGCCCGTGAGCCATGGCCGCTGAGCCTGCGTGTCCGGAGCCTGTACTCCGCAACGGGAAAGGCCACAACACTGAGAGGCCCGCGTACCGAAAAAAAAAAAAAAAAATGCTCAAACTGTTAGTTTTTAATACTCCAGGTCACCAGCCCTTTGACATTATCTTTTTGTGAGGCTCCTTTGAAGTAAACGTGTTATTAGTACAAGAAAATTATGACTCTTGTAAATAGACAAAGACTACTAGTTTTGGTTGCGTTGTTTGACACATGGTTATGGAGCCGGTGCAGTGCTAAGCCACCTGAAAAGTCATTGATCCAAAGCACGGTATTTCCCGGGCAGCTATTGTAAATTCTTCCACAACCGAGTCATATTGGGTAGTTTATGACAAGCTCTGAAGCAGTCACTGGTAATGACCTGGAAACATTCACAGGTCAAAAGAAGGAACATTACTATGGGCCCCAGCAGAAGTGGGAGGCCCATCCACAGGGACAGCTTGGGACTAATGTGAAGCTGGATTGGGAGATCTCCCGTAGGAGTGCTGGGACCCCCCATTTCAGCCTGAAGAGCTGTCAGCATGGTGCCTTCACGACGTAGTGTTCACTCTACCCTGCCTTCATCGAACGGCAGCTTGGAGAGGAGATGGAATTGTAAAATTAGTTTGGCGGGGGGCGGGTTTGGGGGGGTAAAGTTCCAGTATCTCTATCCAACTTCAGAACAGAGCTGAACATCTGTTTTACACACCAGGCTTCTGAGCAAGGCTCTGTTTAAAAGGCTACTATTTAAAAACAAAAAAAAATTTAACTAATGTTATAGAAAGAGTTAGTGGTGGGGAAGTAGAAAAAGGAAGATCAAGGGAGAATGAAACTAAGTCAGAACAAGAGGCCTGATTAACACCGTCCTGGGAGCATTGTTCCTGAGAAGTGGTTGAGGGTGGGATGTGGAAGCCGGGTTAGAATGTCCTGACAGCTTTGTTGGGCTTGAGGATGGATTCATTTGAATGAGGAGCAGGAATAGAAACAAAAACCAAAAAAAAACAAAAACAACTCTCTCCCGAATGGAACTTTTAATCCTAGATATACCAAGCTAAGAATTTAGATTGCTATTTTACTTATTTTATTTTTAACTTTTCTTAAGAGTACTTATTTTGGTTGTCATGGTTAATTTTATGTGTCACCTTGGCTAGGCTATGATGCCCAGGCGTTTGGTCAAATGCTAGTCTAGCTGTTACTGTGAAGTCATTTTGTAGATGGGATTGACATTTATAGCCAGTTGACTTTAAGTAAAGCAGATCAGCCTCCATAATGTAGATGGGTCTCATCCAATTAGTTAAAGGCCTTAAGATAAGCAAAAAACTGTGATTTTCAGAAAAAGAAGAAGAAATTCTGCCTTAGTAACATGGAAATCCTGCCTGAGTTTCAAGTCTGTAGGCCTGCCCTATACATTTCAGAGTTGCCGGTCCCCATTACAAATAGATAGATAGATAGATAGATAGATAGATAGATAGGTATCCTGTTGATTCTGTTTCACTGGAAACCCTAACTGTCATCCAAGAGAGGCTCTGGTCACACTCTAGCCTTACACTAAAAGAAAGAACATGAGTTCAGGGGCCACACAGCCCAGATTCAAACCCCAGATCTGCCACTTACTGGCAAGGCCCTATGTAAGTTATTCAATCTCTTTGATTTCCAACTTCCTCAACTACAAAATGGGAGTCATGTTATTTATCTTCCTAGTATTGCTCTCATGAGAATTAATTGGAAAAATATGTATGAAAATAGACGATACAAGATTTGGCATTTAGTAGGTGATTACAAATGACAAAAAGTGTGAATTATCTATTTTATCTATTATACTGAAAAATATTCAGACGGCTTTACCAGCTATTCAGGTCTATGAACATCAGTACTATCTCAGTTCCTATTTCTAGACATAGTCAATTAAAAATAGCCTTTAGAGTGTATAAAAATTTCCTAATTTGGATTCCACGAAACAATATTGCCATGAAATTATTGAAGGAAAAAATAGTCCCAGATTCAAATAGGAACGACAGTCTACATAACTACAACATCCTCTGAGAGATTTGTATTTTACATTAATACATCAAGGTTAAAGACCGAGAAATTCTGCAGTCTCATTTCACTTTGTGTAATCTAAGTATGGTAGTTGTTAGGCCTGTTTACAAATATCCAAATTTTCCTCCCCGTCCCCAGGCACATGGTAAGCTTTCCTTCCTCACTCTTTGAAATTACATGTGGTCCTATGACTTGCTGTGGACAGAAAAGTGTGAATGAAGTGACATGTACCATTTCCTGGTGGGACCATGAAAGCCAGCCCTCTGCTGGCGCTCTGTACATGGTGCACATGACTGAGAAATCAATTTTTTCTTGTTCTAAGCCAGATTTTTAGGCTGTTGCTGCAGCGTGACTTGGCCTAGTTCATGTCATACAAGATTTTGAGGAAAAAAAAAAGAAAAGCAATGCTGTAAGAAAATCCTAAAATATATATGACATGTGTTAGTAGTGAGGTTGCAAATATTAAGGAAGCTATTAGCAGAATCTGAAAGGATAGCAAAATGTTTTGCGATATCAGTACCTACATGACTACTGAATCATTTTTCTGGAATCCCTATCAGCTAACATATTTTGGAAAGTGCTGATCCAGAAGGGTTCACTGCAATCCTTTCCTTCTTCTGCATGTGAATTACTGCCAAAAATAACTAACTAACTAACTAATTAAGTAGCTAACTAACTAACTAAATAAATAAATATGCAAGAAAATATTATACGAATGGAAAAATAATTATCCGATATTTCTTTCCTAAGTTATTCATTTTTATGCCTCCTGCTATTTATTCAAGCTGCAATGCTTTTCCTCCCTTATAGTCTCCTTCACCCTGTCTTATTCTTCACAGTTGAGTTCAAATAGCACCTTCTCAATAAAGCCTCACCAGATTCAACCATTCATGATTAATTCTTCCCATTAATTTTGGACTGTACTTCATGTCTAGCATTTACCATCCTCTGCCTAATAACATGATTAGTTGGTATAAGTATCTCATCACCAACAGATTCTAATCTCCTTTAAACTTGGTACCGTATCTTAATTCATCTTAATATCTCTTGTAGGACTTAGTATGAGAGTTTATACTTGAACTCAGTGAATGCTCACTGAATGAGATTATGCTAAAGACAAAGTAATGATACAGTTATTCATAATAACAATAACTACAACAATAATCATTTTTAAGTAAAACTTATTCATTTTTATTAAATAAAATAAACTTTTTTAACATTTACAATGTGACAGAAACTATAATAAGATGCTTATACAATTATTGATTTAATTTTCATATTGTACCTACATGGTAGCTACTGTTATTCTCATTTTATAGACAAGAAAATTGATGCTGAGAGAGATTAAGCAACGTGACCGAGTTCACACAGCCCATAAGCCACTGCCATATTTGGCAAATGTAGCCTAGCTATTGGCCTCAGGTGCAGAATGGTAGATATTTACAATTACACATGCTGTATCAGCACATGCTGGCATTTCTCTTTTCCAATTTAGGGTAGTCAACCCCATAGTTTGGCAGATGTAGCTTAGAGCAACACAAAAATGGAATTTGGGCTGCAGAAAAAGAAAGGAATAGAGAAATTGTAAAAGACAAAGGGGCCTACTCTGTAGAAACAGATAATAAGGCCATGACAGCCACCGCTCACACTTCCCCTCTCATAAATATGGAGGAGTGGCAAAGAGCAGCAGAAGAGGGAATAGAGCAGAAGGGAGGAGGGGAGGGTGTTGTGTGTGCTGCATGCTTTGCTGGGCCAGAGATGAGGGTGAAGCTCAGTGAGCTCCTGGCTTCAAAACCTTAGAGATACTGGTGGGGAAACATATTCAAATAGCATCATTGGATATTCGATGTCAAAAGAGCTAAGATAAGCTGCAGATTACTTTTTAATAAAAGTAGCTTTGGAAGTTGTCTTTGTCTCTTATCCTTCTTATTTGCTGTATTCTTTGGAAACCCTGCCATTAGCATTAATTGAAAGAAAGCACCCAGTGTGCTTAAATCTTTGTCAGGGGAAAAAAGACTCCTCTGATCAAAGAACCAACATTATGCTCTGATGAAAAGATAATCCTATTTCTGTGACTCGCCACAATTGATTTCTTTGTGGACCAGATCCACAATCCCATTCACGCATGACAGTTGGTGTTCAATAGGATTGCGTTTCAACAAATGTTTGATGAATGCCTACTATGTGCTAGCCCAGGTCAAGTGTTGCAGAGAATATGAGAACCAAAGAAAAAGTATCCCTTCCCTCTGAGAGTGTGGGAAGATAAAATGCAGGCATGTGACACTTTTGAGACAGTGGAGTAGCACAGGATATATATGGAATCTCAAAAGAGAGCAGAGTAAGGTGGTCTAGAGTAATGTTGGAATGCTTAATAGAAGAGCCACAGGAGCAAATAAAAAACTATAAATGAAAGATTGTCAACATAGGCAGAGAAACATCAATTTATTTAAAAAAAAATTAAACTACAAGTCATACATGCTAGGGTGTGGAATATTGACCCTTCATTCACATCCAGGGTTTTCTCCTGTTTCCCACAGAGAGTGCTTAGATCTAGGAGGAATACAGAAAGGGAATTTTAGCAGATAAGCAAGGTAAGCCTGGGTGTGCCTTTGAAAGAAGTTCATGAATCTCATTTTTAGGTAAAACTGGGTTTCAAGAATATTAACAAATTTGTCAGTTGTTACACAGATGAACAAGCTGAAATTCAAGCAGAGACCATCAAGACCCTAAAACCGTTTTCTTCTTTTTTTTCTTCTTCTTTTTTTGTGGTACGCGGGCCTCTCACTGTTGTGGCCTCTTCCGTTGCGGAGCACAGGCTCCGGACGCGGAGGCTCAGCGGCCATGGCTCACGGGCGCAGCAGCTCCGCGGCATGTGGGATCTTCCTGGACCAGGGCACGAACCCATGTCCCCTGCATCGGCAGGCGGACTCTCAACCACTGCGCCACCAGGGAAGCCCTAAAACTGTTTTGTTCAGTTTTCTCTGCATTACTCAGCTTTTCCTGACATAGTCAGGAAAATTGCGAAGACTGTATCCAGGAAACACAGCATAGTAGATAGGCACCAAGTTAGCTCACCTGAACCCTCACATTCTCTAAGAATAGTCCAAAGGGCTCCCACATCTACATGGTAACATCAATTTGCCCCTGCTGCCATTCTATCCCTGGTGACCTTCTCCTTCTGGCCAAGACTGACTGGGCCAGAAATGGCACAGGATGTAATTGGGACAATCAGTGACCTTTCTCCCTGTCTCATCCTTTGACCCTACTTGATTTCTTCAGAGATGATTGGTCCCTGAACCAAACTGAGTAAGAAGAAGAAAGTCAGTCAAAGTGGCAAGTCTTTATTATGTAACTGGGAATGGTCAGCTCTATGTCTTCTGTGATGTGCATCAATTAATCAAAGCCTGTCTGTAGAGAGAAAATACAGACTAGAAAGAAACATATTCAGTCCCCCCTGGAGGCCCAGCTGTGTCCCTGCCCTGGACACCACGAGACACTCCATGAGTATGATTGTGAATTCCCCCTTTCTGCTTAAGGGAACCTGGTGGATTTCAGTCAAATAAAAATAATTTGACCCAAGATCTTAGTGGATCTTATTGGTGAAGTGAGGATGAAATACTGAGACAAGAAAATCAGCTGATAACCAGAGAGATTTAGAGAAATAGGTCAAATGGTGAGATAACTCGAAGAGTAACATGGCTCAGGAAGTTATGGCCCAAACACAGGATAAGTGTCCTTTTATACTGCACCTGTCACATGGTGAAGAGCAGGTAGAGTTGTTAGAAAACATGGTTCTGAACTGATCAGTAGCAAATTATTTGTTATTGTGCTCACAGGGGATCTCCCCTGGCTTGAAAAGCAGTTGGAATGGGTAAGATGCTTACCACAGCAGCCAAAGACAACATAATTGGTGAAGGGTAGCAGACTATGCAGTCCCAAAATAACGCGACTTTGGCATAAGGATTATTTTGAGCTGAAGGTAATTTCGAAGAAGCAGATACAAGAAAGCTCTCTTCCCTCCCCCTACTTGCCTAAATGCAGGACGTAATTTTGTAAAGGTTTCCCTCCTCCCCTTTCTACCAGGAAGAACAAAAGATAATCACCAGAGAAAATTCTAGAACCTTATCAGCCCAGCGATAGCACCAAAGGAATCTATATGTCAAACTTCATTGACTAGCCCTTGTCTTCTGTTAGTTCCTCCATATTTACCCTCCCATTATAGGCCATCCTAGAAATTCAAAGCTCTCTTCCTTTGTTTTGTCACATCTGTAAAAATATATTATTCCTTTGTTAAATGCTATATAAGCCCAAATCCAAACCACCCCTTTGAGATACACTAAATGCTCCCGTGTGTATGAGCAATGCACATGTTAATAAACTTCTGTTTTTCTCTTGCTAATCTGTCCTTTGTCAGTCTGATTCAGAAGGCCCCAGTCAGAGAACCTTAAATGGGTAGAGGAAAAGGATTTTAGACAGACTTTGAACCATGGTTGAGAAAAGTATTCAGTTAAGTGGAATGAAAATGAGGTGAGGCAATAAACGAAAAGACAGATCACAGATTTAAATCTGAAAGTGGGAAGAGATGGGAACTCCTTGTTCCAGTTTGTTACTATAAACAGTTCAGGACTGATGGGATGGAAGGATGATGGCAAATTGTTGGCTGTTCATCTTTACAACGTTATGTGCTTCACACTTGCCAAGTTTACGGCACGATGGTATAAGAGCATGCAGGCTAGAGGCACAATGCCTAGGTTCAAATCCCAGGTCTGATACTTTTATCTTTGGAACCATGAGCCAGTTATGACACTACTCAATACTCAGTCCCTCATTTATAAAAGTGAGTGAATAACTTAGCTCCCACTATGTCATATAACAAACCCTAAACTCATCAGCTTAAAACAAAGAGCATTTATTCTTGCTTCAGTTATATGGTTCCATTGTATGGGTTTTTATGGTCTCAAACTCAGTGCTTCCTCTGATTTCAACTGCGTTTGTTTGTGACTGCAGCATCTGTGCTCTTGAACCAGTGTGCTATGTGGCTTCACAACTGTAAACCATAATAACCCGCGATCTTGCCTTGGTTCTCTCACATGTTTTGCACGAAAGCTAATTAATCTAGGATGGCTTTGGCTGGGGCAGATCTCCTCTGTGTGGTCTTTCCCCTTAAGCAGGCTCTCAGGCTTGTACATATAGTGGTGGCGGGTTTCTAAGAGTGAGAGCACAGAAAAGTGCAAGACCTTTGTGTCCTGGGCTCAGAACTGCCTCAACATCACTCCCACTGCATCCTATTAGCCAAAGCAAATCACAAGGTCAACTCAAACAGACTTCACTGCTTAATGGAAGAATCTGCAACGTCATGTTACAAGGGGTGTGCTTACAGAGAAGGACTATTTAATGGGAAGGTAGTTAGCATTTAATCTCTCACAATGGGGATAACAGCAGTGTTATTGTGAAGATTAAATGAGTTCAGCACAGTGCTGGGCAGGTGATCAGAGCTACATAAGTGTTCATTTTTATTATTATCCTAGTACCTGAAAGGAAGCAAACAGAACAGTACATCATCCACCTTCTTAGCATGGGGCAGCAATGTTACAATCATGGGTTCTTTTTTTTTAAATCAGATTTTAAAATTCAAGCCAAAGAGTGCACCGGCTTATGAACAGAGTGATTTTCATCTGGTATTTAAAACCGTAGGAGAAGCAAGGGGTCTAATTTCCAGTTCCTTTCTATATAGACTCTGTTTTAAAGTCTATTTTGTCAGATATGAGTATTGCGACCCTCACTTTCTTGTCATTTCTGTTTGCATGAAATATCTTTTTCCATCACATGGGTCAAAAAGGCCATCATTAAAAAGTCTACAAATAACAAATGCTGGAGAGGGTGTGGAGAAAAGGGAACTGTCCTACACTGTTGATGGGAATGTAAATTGGTGCAGCCACTATGGAAAACAGCATAGAGGTTCCTCAAAAAACTAGAAACAAAAGACAAAGAGAGGCTTCTGATACCTTTTCTGTTCTTGGTTCTCATTATCTACTGAGATCCACCTGCATTTCTGTTCTTGGGTTATTCGAATCACCTCTGTATCCTTATACAGTAAATTTTCCTTTTTTGTTTAAGATGGCTCAGGCTACTTTCTATTATTTACAACTGAAGGGTTTTGACTAGTATATGGGTAGGAGAATTAAATAAAGACAAGTTCAAGTCATAACAAATATCCCTTTTATTCTGTAAATAAGATAGGAGAAAATTTCAGTTTTGACAAAGGAAATAAAAACTCCAAATATCAGTATGAGTCAAAACACCTGTGAACTTCCAGCCCTTTAGTAAACAACTGAGAAAAGGAGGAAAAGTTTCAAGATGAAACCTAGGATGGAAGGTCAATGAAATTTTAGATTTGATTATTAGTTTTTGTTGTGTTTTTATTTTAATTTTTTGTTGTCCCACTGCAAAGCCAGAACTGTCCAACATGGATGGAATTCTCTGTGAACAGTTTGTCTTTCATGAGCTTCACAGATAAATGAACCATCAAGGGAAAAATAGATGATGCTATCACCTTTACAAGTTCAAAATAGTTCTCCCAAATATTCATTCATTGTATGCCTCAATTTTTTCAGTCTCTTAGCTTCATCGATTTTAAAATTACTGCTCTAAAAGTTAATACATATTGCTAGTGTCCATGGTATCCAAACAGAAGAGCTGCTCTCATCTCACATCTCACAGAAACAGCTGAAACAAAAACAAACAAATCCCAACATAGTCTCTCCCTTATTACTGCCTTGTCGTTTTCATAACTGCATTAGCTTGGAAATTTCATCACACCTGAAAAATGCTGCGTGATCTTCTCTTCCAAAAAGTAGCAGTAAATTTCCCTCTTCAAAAGAAAATTAATTGCTATATTTATTTGGCACAGTCTTCTATCCATTTTCTCCAAAGTAATTTCAGTATTGACCTTGATTCCCAGCCCTCACAACATTCTTTGTGTTTCTGTCTCTTTCTTTCCCATCACTCTTCTCACTAATTTTCTCAGATGGCCTGCTTCTTTTTCTCATCATACTTTGACCTTGTATTTTCTTTAGCTTTTCTTCTATTTTTTTTTTAAACACTGCCTGGATAGTTTCCTTTTAAAGACTTGATTTCTAAGAGATGGTGCTAACGAAGGTATATATGACAAAGAAAGAGGGGAAAGAGACACATTTTTAATGTTTCTAAGTGCTCACACTGGTATTCTCCCTCTGTGCTGAGACACAGCAGCCTGAATTTACGGCATGTCTAGAGTTTTGTATTGAGAGAGTATAGACCTATAGAAAATTTCCCTAAAAGCCTCCTGAAGAAATCTATAGATGTCGGCATAGTTGAGTGGTATGAGCAGCCAATTCACACATTAGAAGAGCTATTAGCATTTAAGTAATTTAAACGTTTAGGAGGAATAGACCCTTGTAAATTTTCTTCAAGTTGGAACGTTTTTCCAACTAAATTTCTTATATTAAATCAATGTTAGAAAATACAACATGGCATCCAAAACTTCTGTTAAGTGACTTTTCCCCAAAACACCTACTGAGGAATTATTAAAGTTAAATCTACTTTTGGCTTTATACTTTATTCAACAATAAAAAGTCCTAGTTAGTTATTTTTTATATATATTCATGCTCTCTGAAGACCAGAAAGAAAAAAAAACAAAATTCTTGTGTAGATTTAAAAAACAGCAGCCTAAACAAAAGCAAAAATAAACAAATGGGACTACATCAAACGAAAAAGCTTCAGCTCAGCAAAGGAAGCCATCAACAAAATGAAAAGTCAACCTGTCCAATAGGGGAAAAAAATTTGCAAACCGCATATCCAATAAGGTGTTAACATTGAAAATATACAAGAAACTCATACAACTCAATAGCACAAAAACAAACAACCCATTTAAAAATGGGCAAAGGACCAAGATAGACGTTTTTCCAAAGAAGATGTAACAAATGGACAAGTACATGAAAAGGTGTTCAACATCAGTAATCATCAAGGAAGCAAAAATCAAAACCACAATGAGATATCACTTCACACCTGTTAGGAAGTGTATTATGAAAAAGACAAAAGATAACATATACTGTCAAGGATGTGGAGAAAGGGAACACTTGTACACTATTGGTGGAGTGCAAATTGGTACAGCCATTATGGAAAATAATGAGGTTAAATGATGTGGTTCCTCAAGAAGTTAAAAATAAAACTGCCATATGATCCAGCAGTCCCACATTTGGGTGTATATCCAAAGGAAACAAAACCATTATCTCAAAGAGATAGCTGTACTCCCATGTTCATTGCAGCATTTTCACAATAACGAAGATATGGAAACAACCTAAGTGTCCATCAACAGACAAATGGATAAAGAAAATATATATATCAAAACTCCAAACACACACCCAATGGAATACTAGTCAGCCTTAAAAAAAAAAAAAAAAGGAAATCTTGTCATCTGTGACAGCATGGATGAACCTGGAGGACATTATGCTAAGTGAAATAAGCCAGATAAAGAAAGACAAATATTGCATGGTTTCACTTATATGTGGAATCTAAAAAATGTCAAACTCATAGAAACAGAGAGTAGAAAAGTGGTTGCCAGGGGTTGGGGTTGGGGTGAGGGATGGGGAGAAGTTGGTAAAAAGGTACAAACTTTCAGTTATAAGATGAATAAGGTCTAATAGGATCTAATGTATAACATGGTGACTATAGTTGATAATACTGTATTATATAATTGAAATTTGCTGAGAGTAAAACTTAAATGTTCTCACCAAAAAGAAATAGATATCTGCCTAACAAAAGCAATCTCAATGACTTCCAACAAATATTCCAGTTACTTCTATGTTCACAGGCAGTTTCCAAGCTCAGAGATCATTTAATGACAAAAGCATTTATAAAAAAATTAAAATAAAATAAGGCAAATATCTCTGTAATATATCTGTGGTTATTTTTTTCAAGATAATATACATACATTGAGTATATTTCCTTGAGAAAAAGTATATACCCACATGCATATTACATATATGAAAAATTAAATACAAATAAAGATCACATTGCTAGTGTTTTATTTCATTTTAAACAAAAGAATGAGATTTGTGAGTAGTACTGTACAGTGTAAAAATCAAGAAGCAAAATTTAATCAGTAAGAGAGTTGAAAAATATTTCTTGTGCATCTTCAATAGTGATTAGGTGTAAGACTGCCCTTACAGAACATAAAGAACGATATTTCCTCTGCCTGATGTACTTTATTCTCATAGAGATCTTCTCAGATTGGATTATGTGTATACCTAAGGGTACCTGGTCATGTGCTGAGTGCATGATGCCACTTATATGCAATACATCTTCTTGGAGTGACAATTTTATCTGATACTTTGGAGGTAGAGTAAGCTAAATAATTTAATAGTAAGTAATTGAAGATTTTATATTAAAGCACATACAGAAAAATTATAGTGCAGAATACAAAATGCTCCCAAAATTTCATGAAATAGTATGAGGCATCAAATAAATTTCCTCCATGGTTGATGGCATAATCTATTTCCCTAAAGGGCAGAAGGAGCAAGGAAGCTTCTTAGATGGGTTTAGATCAGGTTTACTCTTCTTAGAGGTACTGGGAGAAATGTTTCCAGTATCATTGCTCTAGTAGATTATTTTCTTCTCCCATATCTATGTATACTGCTTTTTACTTAATCTTATTATTGGAAAAGTAGAAAGATGATGGCCAAGTAAGTTTGTTTTCCAGGATTTAAGAACAAGTGCGTAGCCCATTCTAACTTTTAGCAAGGCCCATTAGTTCTTTCTGGATGATCTCTAGGGCTGGAGGCTGGTGACAATACCTCCAACGCCATCTCCATCCTGTTGAGTAGGTCCTGAGTCCCAAACATTGTTCCCTAGTGCTGTGGGTAATGCCAGACAATCAGTTCAGTCTGCACCATTAACCTCCAGGGATTAATAGCTCTCTGTGCAATTGAATGTCCCCAGATTAGTCCCTGTGGTGAGCCACCTGCCAGGACTCAGCACATGACAGGCAAGTTAAGAAGCTAGTAAAAGATTTAAAGCTCAAACTTGGACTGAGCAATCAGGATATTTTTCTTCCACAATTTATAGCTACTGCGGCAATGACCTAATTTTTCATTCCTGTTTTTCTTCCCTTAAATTTTGTGTCCTGATTTACCTGATAGAATTCTTTTCACAAAAATTAATAGAAGTGATTTCAATTTCACCATCATAAAATTGGAAAACATACTGCAATCCAACATATCCTTTAAAACTTCATTAAGTTCCCACTGTGAACAAGTTCCCACTTGATATATATTGAAATAGGAGTTATTGGCCTCAAGCATGTAAGGATTAGACATTTTTGTGCATGATAGAGACACTCAACCAGTAATAGGAAAGCATGTAGGGAGCTCCAGCTCTTTACAGAGTTTACCCAAAGTGTACAAATCATAAAACCCAAGCTTTACTTGCCATAGTTGGTGTATTGATGTATAGAGTGGCATGAGGTTATCAATTTGCATGCTTTAAAAAGGATATGTGTTGGGCTTCCCTGGTGGTGCAGTGGTTAAGAGTCCGCCTGCTGACGCAGGGGACACTGGTTTGTGCCCCGGTCTGGGAAGATCCCACATGCCACGGAGCGGCTGGGCCCGTAAGCCATGGCCACTGAGCCTGCGCGTCCGGAGCCTGTGCTCCGCAATGGGAGAGGCCCCCGTACTGAAAAAAAAAAAAAAAAGGGATATGTGTTTTGTTATCAAACAAGGTAGACTAAGGAACAGATGTATTCTGCTTCTGCCTGAAACAACAAAAATTAAAAGACAAAACAGATGATAAAACAGTTTTCAGGACACTGGATACCACCCAATAAAGGGCAGTAAATCCTGAGATGGGAAGCAAGCAAGGTGTGTTATGATTTCCCCAGCTTACTGCTTGAAGCATCCTGAGACTGCAGTGCACAGAAAGAAACCTCGGGCAAAGCTTATTAACTCTCCAAGTTGGGTAGGCAGAGCTGAAAATCTGGGGAGAACAACATGGCTAGATTTTGCCAGATAGAATCCTGGAGGAGAGAGAGCTACACAGAGAGATAATTCCAGAGACTTCAGAGGTCCTTCTCAGATACTGAGCAGAGTACTTACTGATCATATGTGAGAGAAATCTTCCCAAGGCTGGATAGAATTATCTCAGAGGAATGGAGGGAACCATGCTCAGTGTTCACACTGCAATAGGAATAGTGCCTGTTTCCATCACCTAGAGAAGAAAACCTCACAATTCATGGCACACTGGCAGAGTGTTCAGAAGGATCTTGCCTCAGCAGTGGGAAATAATTAGCCCTAGACTAAAAGTTGCCCTATTCCTACAACCAGTGGGATATAAATCTTTTTAAAAAACCTCAAAAAAAAAAAAAACCTAATGGATCAAACTATCTCTTAGTAACCAAACTGTATTTAGGAATAAAGATACAGATGTAGAGAATGGTCTTGACACAGCAGGGGAAGGGGAAGCTGAGATGAAGTGAGAGAGTGGCATGGACATATATACACTACCAAATGTAAAATAGATAGCTAGTGGGAAGCTGCCGCATAGCACAGGGAGATCAGCTTGTGCTCTGTGATGCTCTAGAGGGGTGGGATAGGGAGGGTGAGAGGGAGGCTCAAGAGGGAGGGGATATGGGGATATACGTATACTTATAGCTGACTCACTTTGTTGTACAACAGAAACTAACACAAAATTGTAAAGCAATCATACTCCAATAATGATAAAAAAAAAGCAAACATTTATTGCACTGTAGATCTGCTGATTGTTAATTCCCTCTGGTTTGTTTGTCTGAGAAAGTCTATTTTTCCTTCACTTTTGAAAGATTTCACTAAATACAAATTTCATTGAATATAAAATTCTAGATTGATGTTGTTTTTCTTCCCACACTTTGTTTCATTCTTTTTTTTTTTTTTTTTTTTTTGCGGTACGCGGGGCCTCTCACTATTGTGGCCTCTCCCGTTGCCGAGCACAGGCTCCGGATGCGCAGGCTCAGTGGCTCACGGGCCTAGCCACTCTGCGGCATGTGGGATCCTCCCAGACCGGGGCACGATCCCGTGTCCCCTGAATCGGCAGGTGGACTCTCAACCATTGCACCCCAGGGAAGCCCCACTTTGTTTCATTCTACTCTTTTCTTGCTTGCATGGCTTCTGAATAGAACTCTGCTCCAATTATTCCTTATTTCTTTATAAGTAAGATTTTTTTTCTGACTTCTTTCAAGGTTTTTTCTGTCTTTGTTTTTCTGCAGATTGAACATGATATGGCTAGGTGTAGATTTCTTGGTATTTATGAAGCTCTTTGTGTTATCCAGACTTCCTGGATTTGTAATCTGGTGTCTGTTATTAATTTTGGAAAATTATATGCCTTTCTACTTTAATCTTTTTCCTGCTTCATTCCCTCCTTATTCTCCCTCTGATATTCCATTTTCATGTGTGTTATACCTTTGAAAGTGATCCCTCAGCTCTTAAATTTCTGTTTTTTTTAATTGTTTTGGTTTTTTTTCCCCTTTATATTCAGTTTGACATTGCTTCAAGTCATGTCCAGTCAACTGATTTGCACATCAAAGGGCTTCATTTCTGTTACAGAGTTTTAGATTATCCTTTCTTGGAGTTCCTGTTTCTCTGCTTACATTCTCATTTGTTTTTGCTTGTTGTCTACTTCCCATTATGTCTTTTAAAATATTAATCAGTTACATTAAATTTCTTGGTTGATAATTTCAACATCCACATCATACTTGAGCCTAGTTCTGGTACTTACTTTGTCTCTTTACACTTTTTTCTTGCCTTTTAGCATGTCTTTTATTTTTGTTGAAAACCAGACACAATGCATTGAGTAGTAGGAACTGAGGTAAATAGGCCTTTGGTGTGAGAGTTAATGTTTATCTGACTGTAGCTGTTGGTTCCAGCTGCTTTAAATTCCTCTAGTGTCCTTGTTTTTCTCTCCTCTGTTGACCTTGGAATTCACCAAGCACTTCTCAGAAAGAGTCTGCGTTCTGTAGCTCTGTCATCTCTAACCCACTGTTACAGTGGAGCGTTATTGGAATGGTGGGAATGTGTGGGGGAGGGGAAGCATTCTATAATTTTGCGATTAAATCTCAGTTAGCCTGTGTCCTCAGATTGTGACACTCAAAATTGTTTCTTAGGCATTTTTCCCTTCTTAGATGAGACAAGAGGGCTACAACGGGCTGAAATGAAAAAAAAAGTCCTTCCTTCTAGTGGGATGAGGCTCTGGTAAAGTCTCCCTTGGAGAATAGTTCTTTGTCATGGGGAACACTCTGGGTATGTTAGGTAACAGTTACTCAAACCTTTCCAGTGGCACAAGGCGGAGATCTTTTTCAGATCTTCAATGTGAGAACTTGGGGGGGGTTTCAGGAAGTAAAACCCATGGAAATGTGGGTCTCCCTAAAGACTGTGCTCCCAGGAATTTCTCACTCTCATACCTGTCCACACTTAGCCTCTAACAATTTGTCAAAATATCGCTCCAGTGGCTTCTGCTCCCAGTAAGGAAATCTCAGCTCTAATTCTCTAATTTTACCTATCTCACCAGGTTTCAGGGTGGCAGTTTGCCCTGTGACCTCATAACTCTGGTGGATCAATAGAAGTCATTAATTTTTAGTTTGTTCAACTTCTTCTTGTTTTAAGAATGCGAGTTACTACTCCTAACCTCTTTATTGTTTGAGTAGATTCTAGAAGTTTATAGAGGGTAACATTTTAAAAAGCAGTGTTCTAGAAGAAATAAGGCAATAAATCCTTACACTTACTGAGCACTGTGTCATGTCCATTATATACAGTCTATTATTTAAAGGATACAACAATTCTATAAGATAGTTGTCTGGAGACCTAGTTTCCATTACTGTATGCTTTTCATTAATTCATGTTGCCTTGTGCTTCAGAAACCTCAGTCTTTCACATTTAAATGGAAAAAATTAAAGGAAAATATTTCATTCAGCAGAAAATATTTTGTTCAGCAGGATTAAACTGTATTAATTACTAAAACACTGTTTGACAAGCAGATTCCATGTTGAGAAAAGGACTTGAGGCTTCAATCAAACTCCCTTTTTTCTTCTGTTCTGTCTTTAAATGAATTACGTCTTATGCCTACACCTTTAGAATAAGAATAGGATATTTTCTTAAAAAGTGAAATGGCAATTTATTTTTCAAAAAGGTCAATTCTGAGCAACTGGAAAAACTTGTTATTTTAGAAATATATTTTAAATAAAAGGACATTTGATAGGACAATTTCTAGGACAGAGGAAACCTTAATGACATATGAGAACTGTACAAAAAAATATTGTAACATATGGCACTGTATTTTCTTCAGGAAATCAAGCCTCCTGGGACCCAGTTCTTTGACACTAATCACAGCAGTAGAGATGATGTTGGTTCTTGTTCATGATTGCTCTCCATGTTGAGGGCAAATACACAGAGTAGCTGCCTTCTCCAACCCAGCTGGGAACCTGACAAGTTCATCTCTAAGACTGGTTTCACTATTGCTGATTCCGGAGGCTTTTCACACACATTTCTAAAGATTAAATCAGAGAACCATTTATTTGAAGGCAAGTGAAAGCTTCTCTTTAATTGTTGTTGTTTAGCCTCTAAATAATAGTTCTGAGGTTTGAGGGAAAGTCAAGTAAATAGGAGATGGTCCCAAAGCAAATTTGAGAATGTACAATTAGGTGTACCAAGTCAGTATCTAAATAAGACAATGAACGTAGAGCCCCATCGAATTTTTTTATCATCATATTTACAAAAACTGCATCACAAATTTAAGAGACAATGTGGAATAGACCCACATTGTGACCAGACTGTTTTCAAGTGCCACTGAAAGATTTCAATCAAGAGAACGTGGGCAGTATGGATGGCAGAATTTTGTGTTGTAAATACTTGGGCTGGTCTAAGGAGGCTAATAGCAGAAAATGTGGAGATCAATCAGGAGTAAGGAAAGAATGAGGGCCAATTTCTCCACTATTTCTAAAGGAGGATGGGAGCAGGGAGGGAAAGTGGCATTAGATGACAAAGTATTTTATTTTTAATTATGAAGTTTATTTGTAGTAATCTCTTTTGAAAGGCCTGTATTCTTCTTAGCCCTGTCATTATTGGCCTGGGAGAAGGTTAATGTCGCTCTGAGTTTTACATGGAAAGCTGGTGCCTCAGAAAGTCTCCGTGCTTAATGCAACTCCGCCTAGCAAGTCACAGGGAAGCTCACCAGCAGAGCTGCAGAGCAAACTCAGCGGGGCCACTCTGACCAATGGGTTGAGCAGTCTCCTAGGAATAGGACCAAGAACATGAGAGAAACAGTGCCCTGTTGGATTGCCTGATGGGGCAAAGCTGCAAGGTGGGCGGACTGAATGCTACAAACAAGGACAAAGGAAGCATTATGGAAAAGATGTACATCAAGACTTCTAAAGGTTGCCTGTAATTTCTTTTCATCTGGAGAAGTCATGCTTCTAACATTTACAGAGGTTGAAATTTTAACCTGGTTAAACACACTTTGGCTCTTTCCTTTATCTGTCACAAGGCATTTATAACTAACATCAAAACAAAATAAGTTCATGACAGATTTTCTGAAATAACCCTTATTATGGATGTTCTTCAGAAGGCAGATTATTGTGAAGCCAAACATGTACTCAAGTTGATTCTTGGTTATACTCACTAACAGAGAGGAGAAAGGGGCAAACAATCCAAACCATAGAAATGCCTTATATGATATTTTTTCAGAATATGTACTTTCATAGTTTTGCAGAGTTTCTCTCCTTAAAAGCCCTTTAATTGTTCCCATCACCTGTAGGACAAAGTCCAAAATCCCTAGCATGCCCTTTGTGATGTTACCTATGTTCCCATAGGTCTCAGTTCTCCAGTCATACTAAATTATCAGCAGTTCCTTTTATCTCCGCAGCTTTCTTGTCTATGGGCTAAAGTGTGGCTGAAATTCCCTACTCCTCTGTTTCCACTTGACAAATGTTTACTCTGTCATCCATTATAAACTCAGCTTCTCCACTGTAAATATTTTTCCTCCCTCTGGTTGAATTCACCAGAGATACTAATAAGCTCTACTCCGCATTCTCTCAGAATCTGGTCCCCATCTCTGTCTCAGGACTCATGGCACCACAGAATGATTGTCTACTTATACAGACAAAAGTGTGAGCTACTTGAGGCAAGGGACCAGTTGAAATTCCCAGGGATCCCAAACAGCAGCATAATGAATGGTAAATGGCCAAAGGACTGAGTTATGAAGAGAGAGGTGGATCAGAAGGCTGCAGGAAGAGAGGTACTCTGGGATGTGTCTTTTACAAGAGATAATCCACTCAATGTAAATCTCCCCAGAATGAATTCATAATTCACATTTAATATTTGCATCTTCTACACCCCCACCTCCAGATTCATAGAGATTAGAGAGGACATTTTTTTGAGAGTTATCCTCCTCAGAGTTCAGTTTTCCAACATATTTGACAAGTGACTTCCAGGGAGGGAGAATTCACTGTCTCACAGGGAAGACTATTCCATTGTTGAATGCTTCTATTCCTTAGAAAGTTTTTGTTTGTTTATTTATTCTAAATATCAAACCAAAATTTTCTTCTATATGAATCCAGCTCTCCTCCCCCAATCTGGTAATTAGAACTTGCTTTTACAGGCATAAATTTAAAAAGTGAACATAATTTCACATAAAAAATCATCAAATATCTGAAATATCAAAATATTTGAGATCTGAGGGAAGTTATCTACATTCTCTGGGACTCAGTTTTTTTGTTTCTTTTTACAAATCTTTCAGTGAAACCATTATAACATCAATCTCACAGGGTTATAGTGAGGATCAAATGAAATGAAGCACTGAAACATAATGCAGCTAAAAAGAGCTATTATGCTATTTTGACTTTGTTGTTGTTGTTATTGTTTGAATATTCCTCTTACACCTCCTACTCTTTCTCCAGGTTCATTCAACCATTAATCATATAAAATTTTCTCCGACATCCTGACTGCCGTCTTGCTGAGGCCCTCCAGTTTGTCAAAGTTCCTCTAGTGTCCAGAACAGCACCCACTGTAACAAATGTGGATGTACCAGCACAGATTTCAATAGGATTATTTCATTCCTTAATGAGATACTAGTCTTCCATTAGAGCAACAGCATTTACATTAGTTTTTTCTTGGCAGCTCCATAACACTTTTGATTTGTATTGAGTTTACAATTAACTATATCTCCATGGTCACTTGTGAATGAAACGCTTTAATCCAGGTCTCTAGTACTCTAATCTTGTACCATCATTCATTTTGAACAAATGTGTCAAATTAAAATTTTAATCCAATTACATTTCTTCTTCTTGGGCTTAGCTCTTTGTTAACCTCCTCAAAGTATAAGTTCAACAGAATATTAGCAATCATTTGTGCTTTGAGTGAGAACATAAAATATAAAATAAAGAAAATAAAATTTTGACCTGGATTGTGGAAAGAATTCAATGACAGAACATATATAAAATTCCAAACATATTGCTTAGAACATAGTAAGCACTTAATAAAAATACACTTTTCACTTTATGTGATATTAAAATTTGATAATCAACATCTTATGTTTTCTAGGATAGGACCCAGATAGAATACTTCTCAGTAATAAAAATGAAACAGAAATCAGTCAACTATTAATATTGTTCAGGAATGGCTTTATAATTAGCTATGAATCCATTTAATTATACTATTATATATACTTTCTGATTACCTTATATTGATATTATAACTACCTTTGGTTATGCTGTCCTTTACGAAATGGACCACCAACATTTGGATATACTTTATGAGCTCTTCTACCTTGTTTGATGGTGGTGTCTGTGTGTGCATATGTGTGTGTATGCGTGCTCGCACGCACATGTTTCCCAGATGATTGTCCATGGCTACAAGCATAGGAGGAGTGCATTCCTGGAAAGAATTCATTTTCTGCAGCCCCTCTCCTCTGCAGGGCCCTGTTTTCTCCTAGGTACTTAACCTGTGCCACTTTTCTGTAAGGCACTGCCTTGAGCTACAGGTACTGAATCTGCTAAAATGTTAGTGACAGATTCATGTTTTAATTCTCCTGTAAATGTTTTCACTTTAATAAAAGTCCGTTAAGCCTTTCGTGATTCAAAAGAATAATCATATCTGATAGGATTCCATGTGGCTTAATTTTGGCGAATTCTTCCTAGTCATATCCAAAATATCTCCATGGATTTAGCAGTCCATTGATAAAGTGGATAAAGTAGACTATCTATCACATTGATTCATGCATTCGACAAATGTTTACTTATAACACACGCCATGTGTAAAGCACTAAAGACAAATGATGAACAAGACAGATATGGCTCCTTCCTTCATTATGCTCCCAGCCTATTGAGGAAGTTAGGCAATAAACAAATGAGCCCAACATTGGTGGTGACCATACTTTGTAAAATATTTTAAGATATTAGTTTACTCCTTTTTAACCTTATATTTCCCCCTTTTTTTTTCCTTATCAGTGTTCAGGGAAAGTTTGTGGCAGGGAAAAAAGCTAAAACTAGGCTAATAGGCAGTTCCCTTCCTAGCTTTTGTTTTCAAATGCCAAAAGCAATTGAGGAAATTATACAATGTATTCCAGCAGGAAAGTGGAAAGGACATATCTCTGGAAAAACAAGAAGGGAAAGGCTTTCTTTGAGAATAAAAGCAATAGCAGAGGTTGGAAAGAGAGAAGACTATTAGGGTCCAGGAAGAGTAGAGACAGGAACCTGCTCCTGACAGCATCCTGGGAAGAAAGCTGGTCCTCAAAGAGGAGAGACCACTGAGTCATTGCACCTGTGGAATGGATCTGGAGCAGTCGTGAGCCATGATGACAGTGTCTCCAGAGTACCCTTGATCTTTCCATTAACCTGAGGCGAGAAGGTCCCAAGATTAACTGAGTTTAAAATCCCCTTTATCCTAGGAAGATGGAAAATTGAATTTAAAATGCATATCCCAGGCATGCTTGAGTTCCTTTAACAAAATTTAGAATTCTTTAAATACTATGAATAAAATAAATAGGGTATTATGATGGAAAGTAAGTGATCAGGACAGTGATCTGGAGGCAGAGAAACAGCACCAGACCATTAGATTAAAAAAAAATAAATAAAACACTCTAAATAGGACTTTTAATTGCTAGATGCAATGCTAAGACTTTTGAGAAGCAAATGCTACAGGCTTGCAATGGAAATACTAAGAAAATGAACTGTAGATGTTTCCAGAATTACACTGGAGGGCATATTATCATGTTGGCTACACCAAGCACTCCAAGAGCTCTACACTCAACAGTTAAATAGCTGTTCATTCAACAAATATTTGAGGGTCCACTGAATACATTCCAGGTAAGAGTATCTGGTGACATTCACATGGATTTGAATCTTAATTCCACTATTTACCAGGTGTGTGACTTTACTTCTCTGTGATTCAGCTCATTGACTTATTTAAGAAAAAAATCGCTTATGGAACGGATGTGAAGGCTAAATGACCTAATGTAATATAAAGTATCTAAAATTATACCTGGTACATGATAAACTCTCAATAAATGCACTAATTAATATTTAAAAATGGGACAAGGAGAAATTAGTTAAATCTTAGACAATATTACGGGTATATTAGTGATGAATATCAGAATTTTGAAGAGCCTTAAATGCAAAAACACTTTTAGGCCAAAAAATTTTCTCCCTCCATACCCCCTTCATAAATGTTTACAGAGAAAACATCAGTGGATAAGGGGCTACAAATGTAGTCCTGCACATTTACATGATAATTATATTCCAGGGTTCTGATGGAATTGAATGCAAAGGTGAACCAAAAATATTGGAAATAGCAGCCCAACTCTCCAGTTCAAATATTGATATAATTTTTTAAAGGTACAGGAAATTAGGAGCTGGGCTATTAATATGAGAACTCAATTTAATTAAAGCAGCTGAGACATAGCTCAATTCAACTCTATAAGGAATCTGAATGATCAACCCCTCATTATAACCATAAAACTCTGAAAGTGCTTGTATACCTGGAAACAGAACAATGAAAAGGCAATAATTTTATACACAATGAATTCAGACTCCACTTTTATATACAATGAATGAATGAATACAAAATTATGATTCATGAAAATGAGTGGAAAAATATGATTTGTAGTCAAGAGTGCACAGTCTACAGAAACAGCCTCAGACATGACCCAGTTGTGGGAATTGTTAGTCAAGAATTTTAACCATTTTAAACATACTAAATAATTTGCAAGAAAAGATTGATATAATGGATGAGAGGAGGAGGTCATTAAGGAGAGAAATATAAACTGAAAAAAGAAACAAATGTACATGTTAGAATTGAAAATTATAATATCAGAAATAAAATATTCATTGGATGGGGTTGACAGCAGTTCAGACACTGTAGAAAAAAGAATTAATGAACTTGAATACTTTTACAATGTTCCTGTCAAAAATTCATAACTTGAATCTAATCATTAGAAAATATCAGACAATTTCAAATTAAGCAACATTCTACCAAAGGAAAAAATAAAAAGCCCAGTCTGTCCTCTTCAAAAACATAATGTTATGAAAGACAAAGAAAGATCGAGTACTATTCCAGATTTTAAAACAAAACATCAAAAATACATGGAAAAGATTCTGGATCAGAAAAATGTTTTGTTTTTTTTTTTTCCTTTGCTCTAAAAGGTGAGAGTAGAACAATTTGCAATATTTGAATAATAATATTGTACCTACTGTTGTTAACTTCTTGATTATGATAGTTGTACTACAGTTATATAAGACAATGCCCTTGTTTGTAGGAAATGCACACTGAATTATTTGTGTATCAATTTCCTCTCAAATGGTAAATTTTTAAAAAAAAAATAAATTTATTTACTTATTTATTCTTGGCTGCGTTGGGTCTTCGTTGCTGCTCGCGGGCCCTATCTAGCTGCAGTGAGCGGGGGCCACTCCTCGTCGCGGTGCGCGGACCCCTCACCACGGTAGTCCCTCTTGTTGTGGAGCACGGGCTCCAGGTGCATGGGCCTCAGTAGTTGTGCCTTGCAGGCCCTAGAGTGCAGGCACAGTAGTTGTGGGGCACAGGATCAGCTGCTCCACAGCATGTGGGATCTTCCCAGGACTCAAACCCGTGTCACCTGCATTGGCAGGCAGACTCCCAACCACTGCGCCACCAGGAAAGCCCGAAATGGTAAACTATTAATATGCATACTACACTAAATCTAGAGTTAACAATACTACATTTTTCAATAATACACCTATTTCAGAATTCTTTAACTCCACTAATTCCAATTCCATCTTGTCTTTGTTAGTCATTATCATTTTTAGCCCACAAAGTAGAGGTTAACATTGTTGTTTACACAGCCACTATTTTTTTAGAATGACCTGCTTGTTTATTTTAGTCTCTTTACTTACCATTATTTCTTACATTTTACATCATGTTTCCTGGATTTTTTTTTTTCTTAACTACCACCTTGAGACTTTCCTTTAATCAATATTTGGCAAATTCTTGTCTGAAAATATCTTCACTTCAACCGTATTCTGGAATAATAATTTTGCAGGGTGCAGAATTCTACATTGACAGTAATTGTCTCTCCAGTATTATTTCCCTTTCTTTTGGCTTTTATGATAACTGTAAGAAAGTCAGCTCGTAGTATAATTGTTCTCCCTTGTTGGATTATTTCTCTTTTTTTCCTATGGCTAATTTTAAGATTTTCTAATTGTCTTTGATCTCTATAGTTTTATTCTAATGGATCTAAATGTGAATCTCTTTATTTATCTTCCTGGATTTCATTTTTGCTTCTTGTATCTGATCATTCTTATATTTAATCAGTCTGGAATCAGCCCTTATATCTTTGATTATTATCTTGTCTCCATTCTCTCTATTCTTTTCTTTTAGAAATCTGAATAGATGTATCTCAGAATAACTATTCTCATCTCCATGACTCTTACATCCTTTTTCTATTTTCCACCTCTATTTCTATACTTTGACATTTTTTTTTTGGATCAATCTGCCATTTAACTAATTTGTTCTTCAACTATTTCTAATTGCTGTCAAAACTACTGATTTCATGGGCAGTTTCAATTATTTATTTATATATATATATATAATATGCATATATTATTTCTAGGAGTTCCATTTGGTACTTTTTTCTGAAAGTACTGTCTAGTCATTTTTATGGTCTTCTAATCTTTACCAATATTTTGGGCACATATTTTATCTCTTTAATAATTTTTAATGTAATCACTTTGTATTCTTTAATTATTCCAAAATCTGAACTTTGGGGTAGGGGTTAATTCTCTTTTACATGATTTTCTTGAACTCTTTTTCTTACCTGATTTCCCCATGTGATTTTAATGTTAGTTGGTGTAAGTAATCTGTGAGTATACAGAGGAGTGTGAATTGAGGTATAACCCTTCAGAAAGGATGTGTGCTTATTCCTGCCAGGCACTCTGGTTGGGCATGACAAACCTAAGACCATTTTTAAATTATTTTTCCACTTAAGATTTCTTGTATCAACTGGAAGTGTAAATTCAAATGCCACACATGCATAAGGATAGGACTATGGCTACAAATTCTCCATTTGCTGGTGAATAAATTTTTTGTAGCTCTCATTTTCACCAAATTTGTTGGCTTTCAAGGGTTCTGATTGCAAGAGTTCCAAGAATGTATCTAAGTGAGTACAAGGCCTTGCCTCCTTCCCAAATTGCCCTTATATATTTTTAAACCTCAGAATGCTTCTCAAAGTAGGCCTACAATCAGTTTATGCTCATCACACGGGTAGTCATTTCCCTCTTCAGAATCTGCCTGCTCTCCTTGTTTTGAAAACTCAGCTACAGTATTTGAATTTTCAGTCTAGTATTTTTAGCTATTCAGGAGTAAAACTTTTTCAAACTATCTAGACCACTGTATTGTTAGAAGCATGGCTCAGAATTGTTTTAATTTCAGTTATATTCATAGTAGGTGTAGAGAATTTATTCTCTTTAACTAATCCATGATTGTCTTGATCAGTGTGGGATGCTATAACAAATTACCACAGACTAGATGGCTTAAACAACAAACATTTTATTTCTCATGGTTCTGGAGGCTGGACATCTGAGATCAGGGTGCCAGTATGGTTAGGTCCTTGATGAGGGCCCTTTTCCTGGTTATGGTTTCACATGGTGGAGAGAGAGATCATCTCTCTCGTGTCTCTTCTTATAAGGGCACTAACCCCATTCATGAGGGTTCCAACCTCAAAACCTTATTATATTCCAAAGCCTGTACCTCCAAATAACATTACAGTGGAGATTAGAGCTCCAACATATGAATTTGGGGAGAGGACACAGGCATTCAATCCATAGTGATGATCCAATACCATCATTTTCCAACAAAAGACCTTCTTTTGAGTTTCTTTCTTATTTTTCTTTTATTTATATTTGTTTAATTTATTTATCTCCTTTCATTCTCATTTTGCACTTCATTTTTTTTTCTTTCCTAATGGTCATTCATTCTAAAATGTTTTAAGTATGTTCTTTCATCTTTAGGTGCTCTTGTAAAACATGCAGTAATATTTTATACACATATGTTTTTAATTGAGATTCATGCTATTATACTCTAGATCAACTTGATTTTTTACTCTGTCAACTTGAGCTGTTTTTATGGTCTATCATGTTGGTATACTTCTATATGCCCCTTTGTCTCCAACTGCTGAATAGTTTTTATAATGCACACTCACTATTAATAGCAGTTAGCTCTACTGTCTCCAACTTCCTCTTACCACAAGTAATATTGTAGTGAATACTTGTATGGTCAGGCCACCGAAGATGGCTATTCTCTTGCTCTCTGTACATCTCCTGCCCAACCAGTGCCTGCTTCACCTACACCCTACTCACATGACTGACTTTCTCTCTTAATCATAGAGCCTAATCAGTAAATGCCTACATACTTGCCCCTGGCTCCAGCTAGTGATTGTTCTAATTTTTAGATCAGAACTATCTCCACAATGATATTGACAGTTTATCAAAGGGGCAGTGAGGGGGTGTGCTCCTCAGCTGGTTTCTCTGGTAACCAATGATCCCATCCCAGTCAATTCCCTCTATAACTGGTAACCTCCCTCTACCCCTGGTAGAGAAGACTGGCACCTTGTCCCGCCTGCTGTCTGCTGCACATAATGTTGTGTCACTCCAGGACCTTGCCTCAGAAATGTAAGATTCTCCTATCCATTAAATTATTGATATCTCTGTCACTGACTCCAGACTCTTTCTATGATCTTAAGGCTGTGCAAGTACAGAGTTTGCAGGCCTGTGGAGTGCAACCCAACAATACTCTAGTGAGAGTTTTGTTTGTTTGTTTGTTTTTTTGCGGTACGCAGGCCTCTCACCGCCGTGGACTCTCCCGCCGCGGAGCACAGGCCCCGGACGCGCAGGCTCAGCGGACGTGGCCCACGGGCCCAGCTGCTCCGCGGCACGCGGGACCCTCCCGGACTGGGACACGAACCCGCGTCCCCTGCACCGGCAGGCGGACCCCCAACCACTGCGCCACCAGGGAAGCCCTAGTGTTTTTTAATGGACACGTGAGAATTTCCCTGAAACATATACCTAGGAGGAACATTGCTGGGTGACATTGCATTTATATTTCCAATTCAACTAACTACTGACAAATTGCTCTTTGGAATGGTTGCACCAGTCGACACTTCCACAATGTGTATCATTACACCTCCAAAAGATTTGAGGGAAAAATCTTGTCTTACTTATCCTTCTATCTCTTATAATTTGCCCAGCACCTGTCATGTAGTCTGAGCTCAATACATTTATAAACTTCAGCCAGAAACCCTAGTCCATAGAAATATGAAAAAAAGTTGTTTCTAAATATTTGAATGATCTAATACCAAAGTAATACTTTTCATAAAATAAGAATGAGCATTACTAAATTTTATTTTCTTTTTAAGCTTAATAATTTCATTTTAGCTCACATTCTAATTTAAAAAAATTACTATCACTATCACTTTCTTTCCTCTATCGAATTTCTCTGGGTGAATTATTGACACAACAAAAATCTATTTCATATTATATCCTGTTAAAAAATAGTCTAAAGTCAATGACTCAGTTCAGTTTTCAAATTACCCCTTCCTCCTACTTATCTTTATGTTTCATTATGATGACTTCGTTCTTCAAAGAACTTTGTTTTCTTCATTGGAATCAGGTATATTGAAGATGAAATTTGTGTTATTATGTAAAAAGAAATATTTTAAATTCAACCTATTAACAATGTAACCTCTAGTCTTGACAGCAGTTTCTGAAATACTGTACTTTGGAAAACTTGTAGTTTCTACTGGGAAAGCTAATCTTTTTTCTCACTCTCTCTAGATTGGTACATGTCCTAAAATTAAGACAATAAACATAAAAATTACCTTTTCAAAGACCTTGTTGCTATTTGAAATTGACGATTAATAAGATGTTGTGTATTTAAATACCTCATTTTATGAAATTTGAGACCATAATGCTTCTGAACAATAATATGTGACTTTGAGATAGATAGGGATAATTTGTAGAAACAGTAGTTTACAATTCACTTCTATTTCCTTTAAGATATATGCTTTTTCTTTGTTTCTAGATGATTTTTTTTCTGTGTAACTGCTATAGTCATCTTCAATTTTAACAATCTTTGTCACAAAGTAAATGCATTGATACCTTGTGCTTTTATGTTTGTGACACTTTCAGAGCTTTTCATAAACATGAACTAATCTATACCCCTTGTGACACAGAATAACAATATTTGGTTCTCATTTAAACTAGTTAATTTTCTGTTGATAAAATAATATTTTTGTTGATCATGGCTTTATCCCCAGCTTCATAATAATAAATAATTATTTAAATAAAACTAACAGATCAAAAATGTTGCTTGAAATTATTCAAATTATTTGTTTCCAATGTAAGAAGGGATCCATCCCTACTTTGCTGCCACTGCTTTAAGAACGTCAGAATACAAAATATCACTGAAAAAGACTTGATGGACCAGCTAAATTAGAGTATAGATTCGGTTGCTGGACTAAACACAAAATAAAAGTTATTTAAACATGACAGAACATTATTCCTCTCTCATGTAACAAACTAGACTGAAGAATCTCAGGGCTGATATGAAGGCTAGACAGTGTCAGGGACCAGACTTCTTCTATATTGTTGCTCTGTCATCCTAAGTTTTGATCTCATCCATGTGATCCAAACATAATCACCACCATATCCACATTCCAGGTCCAGAAGGGGAAGGGAGTAGAAAGGAGGCAAGAGGCTTGCATCTTCCTTTGAAGGTCATGAATCAGAGGTGGAAAGTATCACTTCTAATAAAATCCTTTTGATCAAAACTTCATGTGGGCATGCATAACTCCAAGAAAGAATTGAAAATATAATCTTTATTCTAGGTGGCTATCTACCCAGCTAAAATTCAGGAGCTCTATTAAAATAGAAAAGAAGAATTGATATTGGGAAATAAGCAGCCATATGCTCCATAGATTGTAATTTAATTTCAATTTATATTCCCCATCCAGAATAAATGAGACTTAAAAATGTGTGAAAACAATCCTAACATTTTATTCACAGATAAGGAGGTGGTAAGCATGAATGAGCTTTCCATTTCTGTGAAGATTCCATTTTGTCAGCCACAAAACTCACAGACTTCCAGAGTAATAGTAAACAGAGGTACAAGTTTCCTATCAGTGGAGGAATAATTCAAATGTATTCAAAACTCTTGATTTTTATCTTCCAAGGTTATTTTTACATGGTATAAAAGAGGGTCTCTACATTTAAAATATAATTGCTGTGCAATTCCTTATTTTGGGGTGGAAGCTCCTATTTTGTGCCTGATGAGCATGATGCAGAACTCTAGGTATTTCTAGACAAGTTTTGAGCAGGAGCAGAGCTCGGAAATGCAATAGGCAGGATGGGAGAGGTGAGCTGAATTCTAACTATCTGGCATAATATAGTCAAGACAACAGATGATTAAAATTCTCCCCACTTTTTTTCTATAGCTGGTGCTGTTAGAGCTTGTCAAGATTCCTTTTAGTGCCCTAACAAGTTCATACACTAACTACTACAGACATTGGGTGCTGAAGCTTACATCTGCACCTTCTCCAGAGGATCGCCCTTAGTTGATAGCAGCTGCCTTACTTGGATATGTCCAGGTTTTACCCTGGCCCAATCCCAATGACTAGCAGCGTATTTAAAAGCCCAGCCCATTGCCTCCAGGTGGATCAAACTCTGTAAAGAGATTTACTCTCCAGCACTTCCAGTAGGACCAGACTGAGTGTAGACTTCCTCCTAGAGCCAGACCCTTGTTTAGCTTCTTCTCTTCCCTTATCTCCTCTCCTTCAATAAATTCCTGAGATCACTCCTCCAATAAATTGCTTGTGTAAGAATTCCCATCTCAGGCTCTGCTTCTAAGGAGACCAAACTAAGACATTTTTCTTCAAGTAGGCTTAGTTTGTGTTAACGTGAGATGTAATCAGACATGCACAGATACCACACTCAATCCATGTCATCATCAACTATTATTTTGATTAGGAACATCCAAATATCTTCACTAATGATTCACTTAATCAGAAAATAATGTATGTGGACTTCATAGCACAGATTAATATTGCCTGTTTAATCTATTCAATAATAAATATTTTTAGCCATAAAAGATGTGGAGTTATAGGCCTAATGCTAGTCAATAAATAACTTTATTGTACAGTAATGTACAAACATGGAGAATAAAATTCTACCACAGTGTTATGAGAAAAAATACTAATTACATAAAATGCAGTCATGTTATTACGAGCTAATGAAATCGCTCAGGTGAGCCTACTGCAAAGAACAGGAACCAATCTCCAATTATGCTAGTATATACCCAAATTTGTGTTATTGCAATGCTATAATTACAGGGTGTCCTTTATATGATTACTTGAACATTCTTAAGATCTGCAAGATATATTTCATCTTGGAACATCTCAGTTCTGACTCTACATTGCATCTAATGCTCAGTGTTAAATTTAATAGTTTATGGAAAAAAAACATATTTTTCAAAAGCCCATGAGATGTAAAAATTTCCCAGAGTTTAACTACATAGCCCAAAGTTTTAGAATATTTCTGAGAAATAATATGAATTTATAAAATATTATTTCACACTTTTTATTGGGCGTTTTTATTTTTAAATAAATCAGTTTCACTTTAAGTCATATTGAATAAGTCATATTGACCGAACAGATACCAGTTAATTCTTAAGATTTGCGGTTCAAAGGCAACCACAGGAATTTAAAATATTATTCTGGTTCCTACTCCTGTTTCCAGGAAAAGGGACTACTTCTAGATTAACATTGATGATATCTTCCCTCATCTTCTTACTCATTCTTTTTCATGGAGGGAAAGTGAAATAACTGATTGATGTGTCCACATTTAATGAATGGGTAGAGACAATCTACTAAAAATGACTAAGGATTCATTCTCTTTTCTTCCATCTCCAACTCTGACCAATGTAACTCAGCAATAAAAGTAAGTGTGTCAGCTCTTCCAATCCAAACTTACTTTTAGACAAGTGTCTAGACTGGCAGTAGGTGACAGTGCCAGTAGGCCCATTTACCTACCATTGTGTCATTACTTTCAACCAAATGTTTACCAGTAATTAAGGTGCAATATTTATCTCATTTTTGGTGTATTTCTCGTTTTTTTTTTTTTAAATCAAAACTAGGATAGAAAAGAGAAGATGGTTATTTATTGACCATGTAAAACCCAAACAGCTCTTATTCATCAAAATCTATTTGTCCCTGCTGATATGGTAACTTACTTCCATGAAAGAGCCTGATAACCCCACAAAATGTATAACTGCACTCAGCTCAGGACACTTCAGCACAAGCAAATGTATTCTCTATATTTGCAATAAGCCAATGGATATACCCATTTGGAGGCTAAGTGAACTTTTACACTTGAAGAAATCAATAATACTCTTTATTCATATTTTTTTACATCTTTATTGGAGTATAATTGCTTTACAATGGTGTGTTAGTTTCTGATTTACAAAAATGTGAATCAGTTATATATATACATATGTTCCCATATCTCTTCCCTCTTGCGTCTCCCTCCTTCCCACCCTCCCTATCCCACCCATCTAGGTGGTCACAAAGCACCAAGCTGATCTCCCTGTGCTATGCGTCTGCTTCCCACTAGCTATCTATTTTACGTTTGGTAGTGTATATATGTCCATGCCACTCTCTCACTTTGTCACAGCTTACCCTTCCCCCTCCCCATATCCTCAAGTCCATTCTCTAGTACGTCTGTGTCTTTATTCCTGTCTTACCCCTATGTTCTTCATGGCATTTTTTTTTCTCTTAAATTCCATATATATGTGGTAGCATATGGTATTTGTCTTTCTCTTTCTGACATACTTCACTCTGTATGACAGACTCTAGGTCTATCCACCTCATTACAAATAACTCAATTTCGTTTCTTTTTATGGTGGAGTAATATTCCATTGTTTATATGTGCCACGTCTTCTTTATCCATTCATCTAATGATGGACACTTAGGTTGTTTCCATCTCCGGGCTATTGTAAATAGAGCTGCAATGAACATTTTGATACATGACTTTTTTTGAATTATGGTTTTCTCAGGGTATATGCCCAGTAGTGGGATTGCTGGGTCATATGGTAGTTCTATTTGTAGTTTTTTAAGGAACCTCCATACTGTTCCCCATAGTGGCTGTACCAATTCACATTCCCACGAGCAGTGCAAGAGTGTTCCCTTTTCTCCACACCCTCTCCAGCATTTATTGTTTCTAGATTTTTTGATGATGGCCATTCTGACTGGTGTGAGATGATATCTCATTGTAGTTTTGATTTGCATTTCTCTAATGATTAATGATGTTGAGCATTCTTTCATGTGTTTGTTGGCAATCTGTATATCTTCTTTGGAGAAATGTCTATTTAGATCTTCTACCCATCTTTGGATTGGGTTGTTTGTTTTTTTGTTATTGAGCTGCATGAGCTGCTTGTAAATTTTGGAGATTAATCCTTTGTCGGTTGCTTCATTTGCAAATATTTTCTCCCATTCTGAGGGCTGTCTTTTGGTCTTGTTTATGGTTTCCTTTGCTATGCAAAAGCTTTGAAGTTTCATTAGGTCCCATTTGTTTATTTTTGTTTTTATTTCCATTTCTCTAAGACGTAGGTCAAAAAGGATCTTGCTGTGGTTTATGTCATAGAGTGTTCTGCCTATGTTTTCCTCTAAGAGTTTGATAGTTTCTGGCCTTACATTTATGTCTTTAATCCATTTTGAGCTTATTGTTGTGTATGGTGTTAGGGAGTGATCTAATCTCATACTTTTACATGTACCTGTCCAGTTTTCCCAGCACCACTTATTGAAGAGGCTGTCCTTTCTCCACTGTACATTCCTGCCTCCTTTATCAAAGATAAGGTGACCATATGTGCGTGGGTTTATCTCTGGGCTTTCTATCCTGTTCCATTGATCTTACTGTATTTGTGCCAGTACCATACTGTCTTGATTACTGTAGCTTTGTAGCATAGCCTGAAGTCAGGGAGCCTGATTCCTCCAGCTCCGATTTTCATTCTCAAGATTGCTTTGGCTATTCAGGGTCTTTTGTGTCCTCATACAAATTTTAAGATATTTTGTTCTGTAAAAAATGCCATTGGTAATTTGATAGGGATTGCACTGAATCTGTAGATTGCTTTGGGTAGTAGAGTCATTTTCACAACGTTGATTCTTCCAATCCAAGAACATGGTATATCTCTCCATCTATTTGTATCATCTTTAATTTCTTTCATCAGTGTCTTATAATTTTCTGCATACAGGTCTTTTGTCTCCTTAGGTAGGTTTATTCCTAGATATGTTATTCTTTTTGTTGCAGTGGTAAATGGGAGTGTTTTCTTGATTTCACTTTCAGATTTTTCATCATTAGTGTATAGGAATGCCAGAGATTTCTGTGCATTAATTTTGTATCCTGCTACTTTACCAAATTCATTGATTAGCTCTAGTAGTTTTCTGGTAGCATCTTTAGGATTCTCTATGTAGAGTATCATGTCATCTGCAAACAGTGACAGCTTTACTTCTTCTTTCCAATTTGGATTCCTTTTATTTCCTTTTCTTCGCTGACTTCTGTGGCTAAAACTTCCAAAACTATGTTGAATAAGAGTGGTGAGAGTGGGCAACCTTGTCTTGTTCCTGATCTTACTGGAAATGCTTTCAGTTTTTCATCACTGAGGACAATGTTGGCTGTGGGTTTGTCGTATATGGCCTTTATTATGTTGAGGAAAGTTCCCTATGCCTACTTTCTGCAGGGTTTTTATCATAAATGGGTGTTGAATTTTGTCGAAAGCTTTCTCTGCATCTGTTGAGAGGATCATATATTTTTGTTCCTTCAGTTTGTTAATATGGTGTATCACGTTGATTGATTTGTGTGTATTGAAGAATCCTTGCATTGCTGGAATAAGCCCCACTTGATCATGGTGTATGATTCTTTTAATGTGCTGTTGGATTCTGTTTGCTAGTATTTTGTTGAGGATTTTTCATCTATGTTCAACAGTGATATTGGCCTATAATTTTCTTTCTTTGTGACATCCTTGTCTGTTTTGGTATCAGGGTGATGATGGCCTCATAGAATGAGTTTGGGAGTGTTCCACCCTCTGCTATATTTTGGAAGAGTTTGAGAAGGATAGGTGTTAGCTCTTCTCTAAATGTATGATACAATTCGCCTGTGAAGCCATCTGGTCCTGGGCTTTTGTTTGTTGGAAGATTTTTAATCACAGTTTCAATTTCAGTGCTTGTGATTGGTATGTTCATATTTTCTATTTCTGCCTGATTCAGTCTTGGCAGGTTGTGCATTTCTAAGAATTTGTCCATTTCTTCCAGGTTGTGCATTTTATTGGCATAGAGTTGTTTGTAGTAATCTCTCATGATCTTTCACATTTCTGCAGTGCCAGTTGTTATTTCTCCTTTTTCATTTCTAATTCTATTGATTTGAGTCTTCTCCCTTTTTTTCTGGATGAGTCTGGCTAACGGTTTATCAATTTTGTTTATCTTCTCAAAGAACCAGCTTTTAGTTTTATTGATCTTTGTTATCATTTCCTTCATTTCTTTTTCATTTATTTCTGATCTGATTTTTATGATTTCTTTCCTTCTGCTAACTTTGGGGTTTTTCTGTTCTTCTTTCTCTAATTGCTTTAGGTGCAAGGTTATGTGTCTATTCGAGATGCTTCCTGTTTCTTAAGGTAGGATTGTATTGCTATAAACTTCCCTCTTAGAACTGCTTTTGATGCATCCCATAGACTTTGGGTCATCGTGTTTCCATTGTCATTTGTTTCTAGGTATTTTTTGATTTCCTCTTTGATTTATTCAGTGATCACTTCATTATTAAGTAGTGTATTGTTTAGCCTCCATGTGTTTGTATTTTTTACAGATCTTTTCCTGTAATTGATATCTAGTCTCATAGCGTTGTGGTCGGAAAAGATACTTGATACAATTTCAATTTTCTTAAACTTACCAAGGCTTGATTTGTGACCCAAGATATGATCTATACTGGAGAACGTTCCATGAGCACATGAGAAAAATGTGTATTCTGTTGTTTTTGGATGGAATTTCCTATAAATGTCAATTAAGTCCACCTTGTTTAATGTATCATTTAAAGTTTGTGTTTCCTTATTTATTTTCATTTTGGATGATCTGTCCATTCGTGAAAGTGGGGTGTTAAAGTTCCCTACTATAAATATGTTACTCTCGATTTCCCCTTTTATGGCTGTTAGTATTTGTCTTATGATTGAGGTGCTCCTATGTTAGGTGCATAAATATTTACAATCGTTATATCTTCTTCTTGGATCGATCCCTTGATCTTTATGTAGTGTCCTTCTTTGTCTCTTCTAATAGTCTTTATTTTAAAGTCTATTTTATCTGATATGAGAATTGCTACTCCAGCTTTCTTTTGGTTTCCATTTGCATGGAATATCTTTTTCCATCCCCTTACTTTCAGTCTGTATGTGTCTCTAGGTCTGAAGTGAGTCTCTTGTAGACAGCATATATATGGGTCTTATTTTTGTATCCATTCAGCCAGTCTGTGTCTTTTGGTGGGAACATTTAGTCCATTTACATTTAAGGTAATTTTCGATATGTATGTTCCTATTCCCATTTTCTAATTGTTTTGGGTTCGTTATTGTAGGTCTTTCCCTTCTCTTGTGCTTCTTGCCTAGAGAAGATTCTTTAGTGTTTGTTGTAAAGCTGGTTTGGTGGTGCTGAACTCTCTCAGCTTTTGCTTGTCTGTAAAGTTTTTAATTTCTCCATCAAATCTGAATGAGATCCTTGCTGGGTAGAATAATCTTGGTTGCCAGTTTTTCTGCTTCATCACTTTAAATACGTCCTGCCAGTCCCTTCTGGCTTGCAGAGTTTCTGCTGAAAGATCAGCTGTTAGCCTTATGGGGATTCCCTTGTGTATAATTTGTTGTTTTTCCCTTGCTGCTTTTAATATGTTTTCTTTGTATCTAATTTATGACAGTTTGATTAATATTTGTCTCAGTGTATTTCTCCTTAGATTTATCCTGTCTGGGACTCTCTGTGCTTCCTGGACTTGATTAACTATTTCCTTTCCCATATTAGGGAAGTTTTCAACTATGATCTCTTCAAATATTTTCTCAGTCCCTTTCTTTTTTTCTTCTACTTCTGGAACCCCTATAATTCGAATGTTGTTGTGTTTAATGTGTCCCAGATGTCTCTGAGACTGTCCTCAGTTCTTTTCATTCTTTTTTCTTTATTCTACTCTGCAGTAGTTATTTCCACTATTTTATCTTCCAGGTCACTTATCCATTCTTCTGCCTCAGTTATTCTGCTATTGATCCCATCTAGAGTATTTTTAATTTCATTTATTGTGTTGTTCATCATTGCTTGTTTCATCTTTAGTTCTTCTAGGTCCTTGTTAAATGTTTGTTGCATTTTCTCTATTCTATTTCCAAGATTTTGGATCATATTTCCTATCATTATTCTGAATTCTTTTTCAGGTAGACTGCCTATTTCCTCTTCATTTGTTAGGTCTGGTGGGTTTTTATCTTGCTCCTTCATCTGCTGTGTGTTTTTCTGTCTTCTCATTTTGCCTATCTTACTGTATTTGGGGTCTCCTTTTTGCAGGCTGCAGGTTCGTAGTTCCTGTTGTTTTTGGTGTCTGTCCCCAGTGGCTAAGGTTGGTTCAGTGGGTTATGTAGGCTTCCTAGTGGAGGGGACTAGTGCCTGTGTTCTGGTGGATGAAGCTGGATCTTGTTTTTTTGGTGGGCAGGTCCACGTCTGGTGGTGTGTTTTGGGGTGTCTGTGGACTTATTATGATTTTGGGCAGCCTCTCTGCTAATGGGTGGGGTTGTGTTCCTGTCTTGCTCGTTGTTTGGCATAGGGTGTCCAGCACTGTAGCTTGCTGGTCGTTGAGTGAAGCTGGGTGTTGGTGTTTAGATGGAGATCTCTGGGAGATTTTCACTGTTTGATATTATGTGGAGCTTGGAGGTCTCTTGTGGACCAGTGTCCTGAAGTTGGCGCTCCCACCTCAGAGGCAGAGCAGTGACTCCTGGCTGCAGCACCCAGAGCCTTTCATCCACACGGCTCAGAATAAAAGGGAGAAAAAGTAGAAAGAAAGAAAGGAAGGAAGGAGGGAAGAAGGAAGTAACGAACGAATGACGAAAGAAAGAAAGAAAGAAAGAAAAAAGAAAGAGAGAAAAAAAGGAACAAAGAAAGAAAGGAGAGAGGGAGGGAAGGAGGGAGTGATGAAGGAAGGAAGGAAGGAAAGAAAGAAAGAGGTTAAACTAAAGTAGTTATTAAAATAAAAAATAATTATTAAGAAAAAAATTAAAAAAAAAAAAACGGATGGATAGAACCCTAGGACAAATGGTGGAAGCAAAGCTATACAGACAAAATCTCACACAGACGCATATACATACACACTCACAAAAAGAGTAAAAGGGGAAAAAATAATAAATCTTGCTCTCAAAGTCCACCTCCTCAGTTTGGGATGATTTGTTGTCTATTCATGTATTCCACAGATGCAGGGTACATCAAGTTGATTGTGGAGCTTTAATCCGCTGCTTCTGAGGCTGCTGGGAGAGATTTCCCTTTCTCTTCTTTGTTTGCACAGCTCCCGGGGCTCAGCTTTGGATTTGGCTCCACCTCTGCGTGTAGGTCTCCGGTGGGCATCTGTTCTTCGCTCAGACAGGACGGGGTTAAAGGAGCAGCTGCTTCAGGGACTGTGGCTCACCCAGGCCAGAGGGAGGGAGGGGTGCGGATGCGGGAAGAGCCTGGGGCAGCCGGGGAAGTTGTCCCTGGATCACGTGACCCTGGTGGTGAAGGGCTGCACAGACTCCCAGGAGGGGCGGTGTGGATAGTGACCCGTGCTCTCACACAGGCTTCTTGGTGGCAGCAGCAGCGGCCTTAGCGTCTCATGTCCGGCTCTGGGGTCCGCACTGATAGCTGTGGCTCGTGCCCATCTCTGGAGCTCCTTTAAGCAGCGGTCTTAGTCCCCTCTCCTCGCGCACCAGGAAACAAAGAGGGAAGAAAACGTTTCTTGCCTCTTTGGCAGGTCCAGACTTTTCCCCGGACTCACCCCCGGCCAGCCGTGGTGCACTAACCCCCTGCAGGCTGTGTTCACGCCACCAACCCCAGTCCTCTCCCTGCGCTCCGACTGAAGCCCAAGCCTCAGCTGCCAGCTGCACCCGCCCCGGCAGGTGAGCAGAGAAGCCTCTCCGGCTGGTGAGTGCCCGTCAGCCCTGATCCTCTGTGCAGGAATCTCTCTGCTTTACCCTTCGCACCCCTGTGGCTGTGCTCTCCTCTGCGGCTCCGAAGCTTCCCCCCTGTGCCACCCAGTCTCTGCCCGTGAAGGCACTCTCCTAGTGTGTGGAAACCTTTCCTCCTTCACAGCTCCTGCAGGTCCCATCCCTATTCTTTTGTCTCTATTCTTTTTTCTTTTGCCCTACCCAGGTACGTGGGGACTTTCTTGCCTTTTGGGAGGTCTGAGGTGTTCTGCCAGCATTCAGTAGGTGTTCTGTAGGAGTTTTCCACGTGTAGATGTATTTCTGGTTTATCTTTGGGGAGGAAGGTGATCTCCGCATCTTATTCTTCCGCCATCTTCCCGATCTCCCCTTTATTCATATTTTTAAACATTAGCTTATTTTTCAGAGTTGGGCTCTCAGAAGTCTATGATTTAAAAAAAAAAAATTCTTTGCCTGAAGAAACTGTTCAATATTTACAAAAAATATTCATAACAAAACCCTGAACTATCATTTTCTTGTTCTTCTATATTTTAAAATATTGCCTGATCATTGCTGAAGTGTTTTTTTTTTTAACATTTTTAAAAAGTTATTTTGTTGTATATAATACAACATTTATTCAACCTTGACAAGAAAAAAAAGAAAGAAAGAAAAAAAAACCCATACTGTGGATTTCTCAAATGCTATCTACTGCTGAAATGGGATAAATTTTCACCTCTCTTAAAAGCCATCTTTTCCTCTTACTATACACTGGGAAACTTCAGCTTCTTCATGACTTTGTATTCCATCTCTATATTTTTGACTCATGATATTTGTACAGTTTCATTTTTTCATTAACATATTTACTCATTTGCTCAGTCTTATAACACATAAAAAATAATTTTGGAATTGCTTCATCCATATCACTACCAAAACAAACCTTGTAAGAAAAGTTCATATTTTTTTTTTCAGTTCTCTTTATCCTTAGAGTGAATACCTCTGAGGATACAGAATACAGTATTTCAAAGTTACATGGATTAATTTTTTTCTTGTTTGTGGTTATCTTTTCAGTGCTATATGAAATTAAATTTATCTGGTTCCGCTTGTCTTCAGTATGAGATTTCTTTTCATCTCCATCTTTGTTGATTCATTTAATTTTATTTATTTATTTTGCAAAATACATGGATCTAAATAAAACCTATAAAATATATACTCAGAGAAACCACAGTCACATCTGTACTCCTTCTACTTAATTCATGTGGTAATCAACTTCATTACTTTCTGGTTCATTATTCCTGTACTTGTTTTAGCTAAATTAAGCAATTATCTATATAGTCTCAATTCTTGTTATGTCTTAGCGGGAAGGTAGCATATTATATGTATGCATTCACGTCTTGCTTTTTCCATGTAATGGCATATCCTAGAAATTTCTCCTTGTTACCTTAAAGAAATCTCTATTGTTATTTCTATTTATTTGGTTTTTAGCAGCTACATAATACTCCAGTGTGTGAATGTACCAGAGCATATTAAACTTTCTGTGTGGTATTTAAGTTGTTTTCCAATTTTTTGTTAATGCCACAATGAGTAATCTTTTGCATATATTTATTTGTATTTTTACGGGTTGGTCTTCAGACTAAATTCCTAGAAATGGGATTGCTGGGTCAAAGAGTAAATGAAACAAAAATATAATTGTATAGCACAGGGAATTATAGCCATTTTTTTTGTAATAACTTTCAATGGAGTATGATCTGCAAAAATACTGAATCACAATTCTGTATGCCTGAAATTAATATAATATTGTAAATCAACTATATTTCAATAAAAATATACATAATTATAAAAATTTTAAAGAGTACATGAACATATAATTTGTATAAATAATACTAAATTCCTCTTCACTGTGGTTGTACCACTTTGTACTCCCATTAGTAATGTGTGAGAGTGTCCTTTTTCTCTACCCCTCTCAAACAGAGGCTATGGTCAATCTTTTGGCAGTAATTTGACAGGTAAAAAATGATACATCAGTGTATTTTATGTGTTTTTTTCTCTTTATGACTGACATTGAACATTTTTAATCATATATTAAGGAGTCATTTGTTTATTATTTTGTATAAATATTTCATGACTTTGTCTATTTTCTTCTGTTTTTTCCTGTTAGTCTCCATCTTTAAGAATTCCCTATGTATTAGGTCAGTTTTTCCTTTATGGTCAGTATGTTATTTTCTTAGCCCTCAGTCATAAATATAGTTTCTTATGTAATCCTCTTCTGACACTGTCCAATAGAATTTTCTGCAGTGATAGACGTATTCTACATCAATGCAGTGACTGCTAGCCACATGTAACTATTAAGCACTTGAAATGTGGCCAGTGCAACTGAGGAACTGGATTTTTATTTTAATTTTAATTAATTTTAATTTAAATGGGCACATATGACTAATGGCTACCTTTTTGAGCAGCACAGCTTTAGATAGATAACTTAATTTTTTACCTTAAGAATTTATATGTTAGGTGTGATATAAGTGTAAGGTAGCAGTCAGTTTTATATTTTTTCCCATGTGGACACTCAAATGGTCTGGTACCATTTATTAAAAAGACCCAGTTCTACAAGGTCACGTTGTAATAAGTCAAGTAACCATAAATATTGTTTTGTTTCTGAATTGTACTGATCCACTAATCTATTTTTCAATCCTTGTACCATTAACACACTAATATAATTAAAATGGCTTTATATTAACCTTAACATATGGTAATATTAATATTTCTATTTTATTATCTATAAAATACTATTTTGGGCCCTTTAAGTTTTTACACAATTTCTGGAATTATATTGTCACTTTACACAATGTGGGAATTTTAATTGATACATCAACGTGCAGAGAATTGACATCTTAAAATATTGGATCTTGCTATCCATGAACATGGTATATCCTTCCATTTATCTAAGTTTTTTTTTTTAATGTGATAATAATATTTTGTAGTTTTTCTATTAGAGATCTTGTGCACCATTTTTAGATGTATTCATAGATATTTAAAACATTTTCATGCTGTGTAAATAGTATGATTTTAAAATATTTCTTTTTTTCTACTTATTTTGTTGCTGGTAGATAGAAATACAGTTGATTGTTGTATATTAACCCTACATTTAGAAGCTTTGCCAAATCACTTACTAAGTTAACTGCTGTATCCATATATCTGTTTGTTTTTGCCTTTTTCAGTAAACACAAACATGTCATATATGAACAATAAAAGTTTATTTTCTCTTTCCAGTCCTTAGTTTTTACCTCTCTTTCTTGATTTATTTCATTGGCTAGGACCCTCTGTATTGTTGATTAGAAGTGGCAATAGCCATTTTAGGGAACTTTTTTCTAAATTTATCATTAAGTACAGTATTTGCTGCAATCATTTGTAGATAGCCTTTATCAAACGTTTAAAAAAAACATCCTTCTATCTCTAGTATATAAAAGCTTTAATTATAAATAAAATTTGAATTTTATCAATAATTTTTCACTACCTATTGAAATGATCTTGACATTTTGCTCCTTTATTCTTTGAATGAGGTGAAGTATATTGACTAATATTTTAATATTTCATTTTATAAAATTTCAAACTTTCTAGAAAGTTATAAGAACAATCCTAGAAAGTCTTTATACCCTTTAACCAGATTCACCAATTGTTTACATTTTTCTGAATTCATTTTATTATTCCTTTTTTCTCACTCTCACTTACTCTAAAATGTATACACTTTTTTTTCTGAACAATTTGAGAGTAAGCTGGAGACATCATAACCCTTTATCTCTAAGATCTTCAGTGTTATTTCCCAAGAATAAAGATGTTCTCATACATAATCAAATAAACTTAACAATGCACATTTCTCCAAATAATGACTTGTTTTATTTATTTATTTATTTATTTATTTATTTAAGAATAAATGCATTGCATTTAGTTCAAGTCTTTTTGGTATATTTTCTTGACCTTGACATGTTTTAAGAATTCCTACTAGTTTAGTTTGTAAAATATTCCACAATTGAGGTTTGTCTAATATTTTCCCATGATTAGATTTGTGCTATGCATTTTTGCTGAGAATACCTCAGAAGTAATATTGTGTCCTCAGTGCACCAGGAGATAGATGATGTTAGTCTGTCCCCATAATGATGATACTAACTTTGATCACTTGGTTAAAGTTGAATCTGTCAGATTTTTCCACTGTAAAGTTAGAAATACATTGATTGATTTTTTACTATTAAGCAAAATATGTATTCCTGTAAAAAGTCTAACATGGTGGTAATATATTATTGTCTTTTGTATACATTGCTGAGTTTGACATACTAATATTATGTTAAGATATTTAATTCATGTCCATAACAAAGCTTGGCTGGTAATTTCTTTTTTTCTCAAGTTTTGCATTAAGATTATGCTGACCTCAAAGATTAGTTGCAATTTGTTCTTTCTTATTTTTGAAAAAAGTTTTATAGACAGGATTCTGACTTCATTTTCTGTAAATTTCCAGTGTTGGGAGCAAGGAAGTGTTCATAATATTTATTGATTATCTTTTAATGTTTTGTAGGATCTATTATAATGTCCCTCCTTTCATTCCTAATATTGGTATTTTGTTCCTTTCACTCTTTTTTTTTTTTTTCGGTTAGTCTTACTAAGTATTTACCAATTTGTGGCTTTAATAATACTAGCTTTGGTTTTGCTGATTTTATCTGTTATGTGTTTTCTATTTCATTAAATTCTGTTCTTTATTATTCCCCTCACTCTACTTTATTTAGGTTTAAATTGCTGCTCTTTTGCTAACTTCTTCAGATGGATACATATACATTATTGATTTTCAGGCTTTTTCTTCACATATGTACTTTAAAGGCTAAATTTTTTTTCTCTGAAGATGTCTTTAGTCCTATACCACAAATTTTATATACTCTTTCTTCATTATATTTTAACTCAAAATGTATTCTAATATATTATTGATAATTCTTATTTTACTTATGTGTTATTTAATTTTCAAACTTTAGGAGATTTTCTAGTTATTTTTCTATTTACTGATTTCAAACTCAAATCTACTGTCATCAGAAAACACACTCTGTATTATTTCAATTATTTGAAATATGTTGAGACTTGCTTTCTGTATATGTAGTCCAGCATATGAAAATTTGGGGAAATACTCCAAGTCCACTCATGTATATTGTTTACTCAGATGAAGTGCTCTATATTGTCAATTAGGACTAAGTCAAGCTTTTTTTCAAGTATTCTGTATTTTTACTGATTTTTTTTCTGCTTTATCTGTAACTTTTGGGAAATTATGCATTAAAAATCTTTCACTATGGTCATGGATTTATGTATCTATTAAATGTTTCAGTGTTTGCTTTGTAAACTATGTAATTAGGTATGTACAAATTTAAAATTATTATATACTCTTGGTGGATTGACCCTTTTATCATTATGAAATGACCCTCTTTACCTCCAGTAATGCTTCCTGTCTTAAAATCTATTATATCTAATATTGACTTAGTAATATAAAGTTTATGTTAGTCGCTGTTTAAATGTTACACTGTTTTTACTTTTACTTAACTTTCCAATATTCTATGTGTCTTTAAGTTTTTATCTCTTGTAAGCAGCATGTAACTGCCAGTAATTGCATATTCTGGTAATTTTTGACTCTTAACTGGAGAGTTTAATAACCTTATTACTAATTTAATTAAATATTGATACATTTAGGTTTAAATATACTATCTTAATATTTTATTTCTCTCACTTCTTTTAGCTTTCCTTTTTCTCTCCCTTTCTAACTTCTTTTGGGTTCATCAAGTAATTTTCATTACATTTCCTACTTTTGTGTTATTCTTGCCATGTATTTTGATTAAATACCACCACAGTATATTATTATTGATCTTTTTTTCTTTTTTCTTTTTTCTGCAGTACGCGGGCCTCTCACTGTTGTGGCCTCTCCCATTGTGGAGCACAGGCTCTGGATGCACAGGCTCAGTGGCCATGGCTCACAGACCCAGCCACTCCATGGCACATAGAATCTTCCCGGACTGGGGCACAAACCCATGTCCTCTGCATCAGCAGGCAGACTCTCAACCACTGTGCCACTAGGGAAGCCTATTATTGATTTTTATAGTCACTATTTATTTGAATGTATTCACACCTTCACCACTTACATTGTTAGTATTCCCCTCTCCACTTCCATTCTTCCCTATGAGGTGGCGTTTCTTCTGTTTAAGCAAATATTTTAGTATTCCTTCTAGGGGGTTTTACTGGCATCAAACATAATATTTTCTGTCTTGCTTTTTGCCCTCTTTTTTTTTTTTTTTTTTTGCGGTATGCGGGCCTCTCACTGTTGTGGCCTCTCCCATTGCGGAGCACAGGCTCTGGACGCACAGGTCAGCAGCCATGGCTCACGGGCACAGCTGCTCCACAGCATGTGGGATCTTCCTGGACTGGGGCACGAATCCATGTCCCCTGCATTGGCAGGCGGACTCTCAACAACTATGCCACCAGGGAAGCCCCTTTGCCCTCATTTTTTATAGGTATTTCCACTAAAAGGAGACTTCTAATATAGCAATCTGTTTTTTAGCATTTAAATTTTTCATACAGGTTTCTTCTGGCTTCTACTTTTTTGCTTAAGAAGTAAGTTAAGAATTGTAGAATTGTTATTTTGAAAGTAATTTGTCTTTTTTTCCCTCTATTTCTAAGATTTTTCCCTTTGCCATTACTTTTTATAAATTTTACTATAATGTGCTTGAGTGTAGTTTTATTTGTCTTCATCCTGTTGTTGTCTTCTAGTGTTTCTTGAATCTGTGGCTTAATATCTTTCATCAGTTTTGGATAATTTGGGGCCTTTATTCTGGTTTTTCTTCAGTCTTAAAAGTCTGTGCATCACATATATAAATTCTCTATGTATTAGATGCCTCATTCTTTTTTCTATGTTCTCAATCCTTTTGAATATTTTTTACTGATTTATCTATCAGAATCACTAATATTCTTTCTTGTGCTTCTTTGGTAGCCAGTTAGTGAGGAAGTTGATCACCTTAATGTAATCAGGGACTAAGCTAATTGTAACTGGTTTTAGGCTTGGTCTTCTAGTTTGCTATTATCCCTAGTATATACTCCTTCAGGAGGCTTAACTAAATACCTAGAAGATTTGATGTAGTCAAATCTTGCTAGATTTTGAACTCCATTTTTAATCTCCAAACAGCACTGTAATTCTCTGCCTTTTTGCACTCTTTGCATCTGTCTGCTTTTAGCTTCTGAGTCTTTCCACCCACACTGCATATGCACTAACAAATGACTCGAAGGGAAAAGCTGCCAAGAATAACACACTTAACTAGTTTTCCTCCTCTCTGGAACCCAGGGTCTCCAAGTTTTTGTTGCCTTGATTGCTTTCTGGTGTGTTCCAACAATTTAAAAATCATATCCAGCTTTTATTTTTGCTCTCAGTGGGAGGGTGGTCTGCTATAAACTAGTTCTTCCTAGCTGGAGTATGAAATTCTAGATATTTTTATAAATCTATGTTAATGATGACTCCTTCATGTAACTTTTTTCTTATCATCTCATCAGAAATAATTTCTTCCTCCACTAAATTCCTGTGAATATAGTGATTAGTAGGATAGAACCTGGAGCCATTTGAATCAACCTTCACCATGACTTTGGACGAGTTATCCAACTTTTTTTCCTCTTAGTTTTCTCATTTATAAGATACAGATAAAATGTGTACTTATATCACAGTGTTGTTACAAAGATTAAATATGATGGTATATGTAAAACACACAGTAAGCATTACATAAGTGTTAGTTATTGTTAGTAATATTATTAGTAATATGATAACACTTTTCATTAAGTACTTTGTTATTTGAGCATATATGTACCTGACTAGACTGTACATTTTCTGATAGGAAATGTCTTCTTCATCTTTGTTTATTTCCCAGCCTTGAGATATGCCCACATAGAATGTCTCTTCATTGCTTTAATGAATGAATATAAAATTAACTGTAGACACCTAGATTGGTTAATTCAATGAAACAAAATGGTAATTTGCTTTGCAAAACCTGTGGTGAGGGGAAGAAGTTTAGTTATTGAAAATGAGAATTGGATTTGTAGATTTCCCATATCCATTTTAATACTATTTATCTTCTTAAAGGCAGAAATTGGGTTTTTGCCATGTCTTTATTCTAGCACTTAGCTCAGTTCTTGGTTAATGACAAACACTCAATTAGTGTTTGCACAGAGACTGAAGAAATGATCATTCTGTCTTATTTATTACTACTGATTATCTAAAGTTGTCTTACTATAAGTACTTGTTTATTTAGATTTCAACTTATCAGATCTTCTCCATCTGTAAAAAAACAAGTGCCAATTTTTCTTTGAAGAGTCAGTTTCATTTCTCCTTTGGTGAGCTGTATTCCACTGACTATTTTAAATGCTATTTGTAAATAATTTACATCAGGCAGGTGTGCTTCTATTATAATGAACTCTTATCATGCAAGTGTGACCCAGATGTCCATAGACCAAATAATTTAAACACCTTCTCACATGCTACAGAATACAATGACAGACTTTTCATATTTTTCTTTTAAGCCAAGATTGTCCTTTTAAACTTTTGATCCTCATCTTTATTTTTCACAACATTAGCCAAAGTCTTATGGATCTTATTTTCTATATGTTGCCTTCCCAGATGTCCTTTGATGACGAAAAGAAAATGTTCAAAGATTTGATCTGGACAACAGAGAACCACATGGCCGTGCAGCTCCTTTTTTCCTCTGCCTTGACCTTACCCTGAAGAAAGCACACCTTTAGGCTCAAACTCTTGAAATTGACTGAAGTGTCTCTTAGGATACACTTCGGTCATAGAAAAAAAATCATTTAAATTCCATTCCAGCTACAACCTCCCTTTACTTTATAGATTAAAGTGGGTAGTACCATTGGGAAGGGAAAGGGGATCATGAGTACTTGAAGTGTATCACAAATGAGAAGTTTGTGAACAAAGCCTGTCCATGAGACTGAGGTTTGTGTTACATCATTTCTTGAAAGCAATCTGCAAAGAGAAGTACACACCATACAATTGCACCAAAGGAGAAAAATCCAGTACATGCCTCATTATCACCTGGGAAACGCCAGCACCAGTGGTCTTTCTTTAACCTCTTGATCACCTTTTGACATTTTTCCTTTAAGTCACATAAGCTTTGTGGCTCACACAACAGAAAAATCATTTTTTTAGTCAATTATAATTGATTTTTGTTTTCTTTCTCACAGGTTTTTGAAAGGAGGAAAATACATGAGAAAAATATTTCTTAGATGAAGACAGAAAGGAAATATCTGCCATAAAACGACTCACTGCCAAGGTTACTATTTTACTAGACAAGAGAATCAGCAATCTTCGAGTACGTTTTTATAATAACAATGTTAAGTATTCATTTGTCTATTTGACCAACATTAATTAAAATATGCTATGTGCCAGATACTGAAAAATGGCAAGTGAATTTATATTTGTCATGATGCCGATTTGATCCAAGTTTGCTATAGTCAGCATACAAAGTGTAAAACAATGCTATGGGATGCGATTATATAAACCCTATACTATAGTTTTATAGGGAACTAAAACAAAACCACTCCCAATTATTTCTCACTGCATCTGCTTTTACCATACTACACACCAAATCATAGAGTCTGCTGGTGAATAAATGACGTGCAATCCACTGTCCTTATTTTCATTGGAAACATAGTATCCATTCAGTGATTTTTTTATTCAACAAACATTCTGATTCTATTGTATGCAAGGACAATCTATATGAATACATCCTCCACTTCAGCATATTCTATTCAATATATTGTTGAGGTTATTGGGTCTAAGACAGGGATCAATACATTTATCTATAAAAGACCAGGCAGTAAATATCTTAGGCACCACAGATCACATAGCTCTCTCTTGCAGATGCTGCTGCTATTGCTTTTTCTTCTTCTTCCCTTCCTCTGCCCCTGCCTCTTCCTTCTCCTCTTCAACCTTTGAAACATTTAAAAATCAGTTTTAGCTCACGGGCTGTACAAAAACAGGCCTTGGGTAGGATTTGGCCAGCAGACCATAGTTTGCCAGGCCTTGGTCTAAGGGAATGTCTTTATCAAGATATAGGTTGTGTTTAAAACTCACTCTCAACCTCTTTAGGGTCCCTCTGTCACCATAAGTGGAACATTGACCTTCATGTTGCTCTTCCCATCAGTCAGTTTCTGCTTCAGTCTCCAGAGGGTAACTGATTAAACTAGGGAACACACATTTATATTTAGGAACCATTTTTGCAGTGAAACAATCTTCATGGTTGTAACTCCACCCAAACTGAAGACCCCTTCAATTTTGTGATGCAGAGTAGTTTTTCTCTCTTGATTTAAAATCTCTTTAATGAAATCTAGAGTTTTGATTTTCTTCTCAGATATAGCAATCCTACTCATGCGATCTTTCATATAAAAGAAACAGTGTGTTTTAAAATATAATTCTTCAGGAACAAAAGCATTGCTATTTTAAAATGTTAATGCCTAACCTCTAGAACCTCTCCTCTAGGATTCCAAAATAGTCTTGAGTCCAGGCTTAGAAAATGTAAATAGTAACACACACACACATGCACATGGATTTAGAAAACACACACTGACACAGAGATCAACACATGTTGTGACAATGAAGAAGTAGATTGAATTTTGTATTACCGTTCTTGGAATCAATAGCACTTGTTTAGTGTTATATCTAATATGTGTGTATATGAGTATGCTGTATTATATTAGAATTAGGAATACTAACTGCCTATATTGGTGAGGACACATAGTTATATAATAGACACCCCAAATAGTGATGGTTTTAACAAGATAGGCATTTATTTCTCTCTCACTTAAATGTCCTATTGTAATTAGTCTATGCCTTGTACGGCACCTCCATAGTCATCTGGGACTCAGGAAATACCTGTTCTTCTGCTTTTTTATCCTCAAGATGCGTCTCTCAACCTCATGGTCCAAGATATGACTTCAGCTCACAAAGGGCAGGGGAAGGGTCATATCCCTTTCATAAAAAGGAAATTCCAGAAGCAGCACATCAACTTAACCAGAACTTAGTCTCAAGGTTACAGAAGGGTTGAGAAATACAGTTTTGTAAGAGACATGAAAACATGTGTTCAGGAGGAGAACAGATATTGAGAAGAAAACAACTGTCTTTCCCTATGGTGATCAGAATGTTTTGAGATCGGTTAGAGACATTTAAAACTAATGGAATTATCTATAAAGGAGAAAACCATAGAGGTACTTCTGACACAATAAGTAGAACAAATAAACAGCCCATTTAAAGCTACTTGCAAATATTCAGTTAAGGCTTAAGAAACTTAATTAGAAGACACTAAATGACAAAATCGATATAATACATTTTTACATTAGCACTAATTGTGATATTTCTAACTAGCATTATCAACGAGAGGGGACATTTGAACTTTGGAGTTCCCCTTATCAAACTTCTTTTTGTCTGGTTAGCTGCATCCCCAGTTTCCTTTGGAAGACTCACCTCTACTCCACTGTGTACAGTCTTGGTGGAACTACCAATAGATGCTCTACTCAATTCATGGGTGTGAGAACTAAGTTAAGCCAATGAAGTTCTCTTCAGATACATTGAAACCAAATCAAAATGACACCAAGTTGGGAGGAAAGATTGCAGTAGTTCATCCTGTGGCCTTCTGATGAGTTGTCAAACACATAACATCCCCCATTCCCATTCTATTTGGATCATACATTTATATACACATTTCTTTATTTCACTGAAACACCCCAAATTATTCCAATGAATTCTCTTTTCATTTGTGTTAGGAAATTTGTGTCAGGAAGGATTATATCTTGCTACTTACAAACAAAACAAAAATCTGGCTATTTCTGAATAATAAATTGTGTATTGGTTGTGAGCATAAAATATATATATATAAACACACACATATACACACTAATAGGACTCTTGAAAAATAGAACAGAATTTATTGTATTGCCTTCTGTTTTATGTGTACTTAGTCTGTTGTGTTTTTCTGCACATATATGCTGAAGGATGAAATATCCTACTCTAATTATATGAGAAACAATTGGAAGAAGTGTTGATAACCGGGAGAGAAAGCACATGATTTGGTAGATGAGGAAAGGTAAGATGAAGCATTTTTAGGCCAGATGGACTATCTATCCAGCAGCCAAATGATCTTAGGAAAGTGATTTTTCTGGGTTATACAGAAGTCTAATATTTTTAAAGCTCTTGTTCCTAAGGATAAAATCATGCAATACAAATGAAAACACAATGTGTGTATTAAATGCCTCTGATTATATGAATACTGAGGGCTTTTTTATGTATGTGTGTGTCTTTATTATTGCTCTTGCATTGTCATTTCAAAAAATGAATTTCTAACAGAGCCCTTCTAAAAGGTACTTTAAGCTTAATGGCTACAGCAATTCTAAAAGTGTTCATAGGGTCAAACTGATTCAATTATTTTCATCTAGATAAAAGGAACAAACATTTTTGAGAGTCTACTATGTTGGTTCTTAACCCCATTTGAATATTAGATTCACCAGGGAGCTCTTTAAAATACAGATTTCCAGAACATTTAAGTCCTCCTCCCCATCCTGTGATTTTGATACATCTAGTAAGTGCTAAGGATTGTGCCGTATACATTATACATAAGATTGTACAGAGTAGTGGAGCAATTAAAAGGCCAGGCTCTGGGCCCAGATTTCATTCAGATCCTACTTGAGCACAAATTAGCTAGATAACTTTGGGTAATTTACTTGACCTCATTGTGTTTTGTGTTCCTCTGCTATAAAATGAGGACAGTGTTAACGTTTGCTCCATTCCATTGTAACTTCTATGTGGTTAGCATTCATTACTGTGGATTACATAATAACTGATTTTAAATCCTTAAAAAAAATTATTGAAATTACTATTATTTTCATTTTGCACATACGGAAACTGAGGCTTAGAGATGAAAAATGACTTTCCTAAAGTTGCCTAGTTGCCACTAAGCTAAGTTACATTAGCAATGATGGAGAATATATGATATAAAATTACTGGGGTGAGCTTTGGTCATGGTGACTTTGGAATGGTTACAGAGTGGCTAGGTAGAGAAGCCTAGTAATAAGTCAATTGTGACATGTGGCTCTGGGTCTCAGCAGAGTGGTCATGGCACAAGAGTATTCATTTGGGGTCTTTGACATGTAAATTGTGATTGAATACATGAGTGGGAGTGAGCTCATTCAGGAATCATATACAGAGGACAGCAGAAGGCTGGGGGCACAGCTCTTGAGAATGCCTACATTTTACAGAACAAGAAGTCAAAGTTGAGATTAAAAGAAGACTAAGAAGCCAGTAACAATAGCAACCTCTGAGAAAGTGTTAACATAGAAATTTAGAGAGAGAGAAGTTTCAGTAGGGAATGTTTCTTAAAAGTGTTAAATAAACCTGAGGGTTCAAGGGAAAAGGTGTCACATGGTTTGGGAAAAGTAAAGGTTATCTAGGACCTTAGGCAGAACAGTTTCATTAGACTAAATAAGTGGGCATAGCAGGTATGTACACCCCTTCAAGAAGTTTGGTGCTAAAGGGAAAGAAAGAAGATTATAGATAGGGGAAAATACAGATAGGGGTTTAAAAAAAAATAATGGGAAATGAAGGTAATGGATTTGTGGCTAAGTGACAATTTTCTCTGACTACTTCTTTTGAACTGAACCACTTCTGAATGAGTATACCATATGTGTGTGTGTGCATGCATGCACGTAAATCAAAATTGTAAATACTTTGAAGACTTTGCTGAATGAGCTTACAAAACGTAATCACCTTGGGTCATAAAATGAAGTTACAAGTCAACACTGAGTAGGAAGATTCTTAAGGTGTGACAAATGTTACCAAGTAAAAAGAAGGAAACTTATAGTTTAGTTTAGTTTAAACTTAATTGTATGTAAGAGAAAATTGAAGTTCTTATTTTTATTTAATTCCCAATAGTCTGGGATCCAACAAATTTTGGCAAGACATTGCTATCATCCTACAATGGTTTCAAGTTCATTTTCTTCATTACTGTGTTATTGGAGATTATTTTAAAATTCAATAATTTTATATAACTATGTCAAACACTCAAATTTCTAGAGAATTAATGACTCTTTTACTAAAATGAGTGTATGGAGGTGAAAGCAAAAGGAATTTGTATTTGAAGAAAAATTGTGAAGTTTTACAGATCATGTACCATACTTCAAAGAGACATGAAGATTCAAGCTTCCTTACTCTTATAGTATCAAAGTATCACATGTAAACAATTTATTTTACATTTTTCCCTTTTTATTTTAAAAGTATATCTCTATGAGATATGCCTTAGCGGAAATACAACTCAATTCTTTTTTATGATGTATTAGAATCATTCTATTTCCTTTCAGTTCTGTGAACAACAATCTTAATCCAAAGGTGGTGATAAGTAATGAAAATAATATGGGTGTCAGTCCTATTACTAAATGCCACGAGACAGTGGAGGGGGGAGATCTCTGGAACTTCACAGAGTAGATACCGATCGCCTCCCCAGATGACACTGACGAAGTTGCAAATAAGAAAAGAAAGCCATCTACCAAAATGGATGCAACTGCACTTTAAAGAATATGTGTGTAAAAGAAAACATTTTATGTAGGAATATTTGAATGATTAGATCAAACAAATATTTGTCAGTGGTCTCCTACTCAAGGACAAAAGTTGTGACTCAGTACTTGGCGAAAGAAATGTAAAACAGAGTGTTTGGCATCTTTCTGTTGAGTTGTGTGATTAGTTTGTATATCCTCTGAGAGCAGGAACTTACACATTCTTGTATTCCCTGCTCAGAAAGTCCCTTGCCAATATTCCGTGCTAAATACATGTTTGCTATTTAGGAAAATGTGGGCATTATAAGCATACAGATGGGAGTGTCTATCCTGACCTCACTAAATACTAGACATATGGGTCTTTGCAAGTTCCTTAAGTGTTCTGAGGTTGATCTGCTTCATTTCTGAATAACAATATATAAGTTGGGGGCTTCCCTGGTGATGCAATTGTTAAGAATCTGCCTGCCAATGCAGGGGACACAGGTTCAAGCCCTGGTCAGGGAAGATCCCACATGCTGTGGAGCAACTAAGCCAGTGTGCCACAATTACTGACCCTGCACTCTAGAGCCCGCAAGCCACAACTACTGAAGCCCATGAGCCTAGAGTCTGTGCTCCGCAACAAGAGAAGCCCCCTCAATGAGAAGTCCGTGAACCGCAAAGAAGAGTAGCCCCCGCTCACCACAACTAGAGAAAGCCCACACGCAGCAACAAAGACCCAATGCAGCCAAAAATTAATTAATTAATTAATTTAAAAAAAAACAGTATATAGGTTGAAGGTTTGTTGTGAGGAGTAAATAATGCAACAATTGTGAAATAATGCTATCTCAATATAATGTTTAAGACTGATGACGTTGAATAAACATTAGTTCTATCCTTTTCTTCCCTTTGTGATTTGTTTTTATACTCAATTTTTGATTTCCTGTGAAAACTCAGTGACTTGCATTAATGTCCCTGATTCTGACCCAGAGCAGTCCCCCATTACTGATTCTTGCTTTCTGAGTCCAGGCCTCACATATGTCACAAACAGCCATGATCCATGCCCCCGGGCCCACCCCAGATCCCTCATTTCCAGGACACTTCACTGCAGGAGCTCTTCCACCACTCCATCTATCCTGACTTGCTCCAAGCTCCTCTCCAGTCTTGACCCAGCCCTCTGCGTACTGACACTAATGTCAGGCCCTGGCCTTAACTTCCCATTTCTCACATTGCTTAGTGCCTTCCTGGCCCGCTCTGCGAATGTCTTCCTTTACCATCAATTCCATTCCACATCCATAACCTTCCTTAAAGTGCAGTTCAAATATTACCTCTTCCAGAAAGGATACTCTGATCTTAGAAACAAAGAACAAATTAACCCTAAACTGTCATCTGGGAGGTGACCCATTCCCCTCAGATTTTGGATGTGTCATTTTTACCAGTCTGGGAAGACCTCTGTGGACTTTGATGCTTGGAAGATTAGGGATTAGATCCAGGGTCAGCAATCCTGTGCAACCCTGGACTAGTTACTTCACTTCCTTGGGGCTTAATTGCCTTATAATGAAAATGGAGAGAACACTTTCCTTACAGGGTCTCTCTGAGGATTAAATGAGATGATACAGATAAAACATTTAGCAGAGTTCCTGAGATAAAATAAGTCCTTAGTCAATGGTTATTGCTGTTAATGGGTTTTTATGTGGATGTGTGTGTGTGTGTGTGTGTTTGTGTTTTATTACTTCTCATATTACCTTGCATTTGTCCATATGTTTAATCAATGTTGAATTGTCATAATTTCTCAAAGAATGAAACTTTATATGTGTCTTTTGTAAATCCAACTCTTGTCTTTCCTGATTAAATACCTAATATGTTGTTGCTATGCATAAGTTAAGGCTGAATAATTTCATAATGGATAGATGAATGATCCAGTTTATATCTACAAATGAAATTACTATTTTTATTGTCACGTCTAAGTACTATCAATCAGAGCTCATAAAATGTACAACCCCTAAAACTGAGCAGCTGAATCTTGAGACAATGTGAAGATGGCCTTTGAAAGTAAGATTTATTTATATCTGAATATTATTTTATTTTGATATTGTCTGTATTTATTTCACTAATACTTTATTTGTTGATATTTTATGACACTAAAATTTTTTAACAACCAAATTTTTTTAAATGTATGAGTAAGATAAGACATATATATGTATATAGTATAATATATGTATACAAACATATACATATATATTTACAACAGTAATATTTAAAATAACTTGTTTGGACTTTTTATTTTTTCATTTGAATCCAGCTTCATCCAAACACCTGCTAAAAATGCAAAAGGACGTTGCCACATACACACATCATGGAGATAAATAGAAAAATGAAAGGAGCAGTAGTTTCCCTCATATACTCCACCAATCCCATCTGTTATACAAGAGACATTCAGAGAAATGGGCCTTAGCATCCAGATACTGATGTTTTAGTAGGAAAAGTCATACAGTTCCTGACACAGAAAGTAGAGCTAGTGAGATTTCTACATAGTATGTATCTATACAGTATATGTATCTTAGCTTTTGTGCATCACCCATTGCTCTTGGGTGAGTTGTTAGTAAATGACTATATGCCTCATCTATTTTTATTAGATCAATATCTCCTATTTCACACTTTGAGCTCCTAGAGGTAACAGCATGGAACCTATATGACAGGTAAAAATGGAATTCCATTTTTATTGTTGTAAAAAGGAAAAGAGGGAGAAGGAAATACTAAAGGGATTAATACATACTGTAATTGTTTATTAAGTGAATCAAAATGGCGAATACTGTGTGCTAAATATTAAGCAGCAAATAATAAGTGACCATGAGCATATTTCTCACTAAACCTTAGATTTACAGGACTTCCAGCTCATATAATTAGGCTCCAGTTGTGGGAAATAGCCTGTCCTTGCAATTCAATGTTTATGATGTTAGATAAATGTTTAGAAGTGTCTTCACCCCCAAAGATGTGATGAAGATGACCTGTTCAAAATGAGAAAACTTATTAGTTCCATGAGCCAAATCCAGCCTATAACCTGTTTTTGTATCATTCATGAGCTAAGAGTGATTTTTACATTTTTAAATGGTTGAAAAACAAAGAGAAGATTTTATGGCACATTAAAAATATATGAAGTTCAGGTTTTGGCTTTCACAGAGTTTTATTGAGATATAGACATATTCACTCCTATACAGATTATCTATGACTGTTTTCATGCTACAGTGACAGAGTTGGCTGGTTGTGACAAAGAAATATGCCTGCCAAGCCCTTTACAGAAAAAAATCTCTGACCTTTCTTTAGAGCAATGCGTTAGTGCTAAAGAACTTCTGTGCTTTGAGCTAAAACTCAACTTTAATGGTCAAAGTTTTGAACCATTAAAATAATATTTAATGTGGCATTTTGCACAAAGCTCTTTTATTGATACATCTTATTCTCTTCGATTATTTTACACTAGATGTTGTCTGCAGGTCCTAAGCACATACATGAAATTGTGACACCATTAAATTACCCAGGTAAAATGACTCAACATTGCCAAAGACTGACCAGCTAGAGCTACCCATAGCTGTATAGCAGGACAGTAACACACTTAATCTTTTTGAAATATATCAGAACCACCAAAGAAAAGCTAAGTTAGTTTTTTTATGAAATTGATGACAGAAGATACTGACATCATTCCATAATAAGCCTCCCACACTGGATAAGTGCCATTACAGAAGCTACATTTAGCATTGGTGTCAACTGACACTGAAGTATTACAATAATAACAATATTTAGTGACCAGGCAACATTTAGATTTCATACCTGCTCAATCACTTGGCTCCCAGTTTGACACCACTAAGTATATTCTCGTGAATCATCTTTCCTAATTAAAGATATATTTTCCAATCCATAAAATGGGAGTATAATTATCTATTTACTGTGTTAACATCCTAAGTTTAACTAAGTAATATATATATAAAGCATCCAGCATTCTGTCTGGCACACACCATAGTGTTTAATTGTTAGTTGTTAGTTTCATTCTTATTCCACATTTTTCTCTGGGTTCCCTGTAATGCATCAATCAACTGTGTAAAATCTTTCAGAATTCCAGAAACATTTTTTCATTTCTCCAGAAATATTAGTTAGTTTCCCAAGACTGAATTGTCATACCAATACTTCAGTGGTAATATTCAATAGTAAGAAAAACACATTACAGTTCTTAGTAGAACTTAGAAACATATGAAGGCACACAAATTGCTATAAAGTAATTTAAGCTACCACAGGAGGTAGGGTATAAACGATGCACACAGATTGGTTATGATTTACAAGTATGCTGTGTTTTACAAATTTTGTGGCAATGTCAATGATTTACATTTGAGAACACATTTTCCAAAAGAGATGATAATATGTGTGGAGGTTTAGGTCATAGGTTACATAGGTCTAATTATTTCATTTATTTTTTTTCAACAAATATTTAATAAGTATCTACTATGTGTAAGATACCAGGTATTCAAATATGAAAGAATAAAATATAAAATAGTGAGCCATTATGTAAATTAACCTATAGACTCAACTAATTCATATATAAATACATATTGTAATGAGGTCTATCAAGAATAACAGCAGTGTGCTAAAAGAGAAGACTGTTGAGCCCTTCTATGATGCTGTGTTTAGGGCTTTAGGAAAACTTCTTTGGGGAAATAGCATGTCAGCTAAGAAACAAAAGATGAGTTAGCCAGTTGAAGAGTTGGGAAGCATGAGATAGCTCTGCCCTGCCAAATCCACCCTTCTCTCTGCTCTGTACAGCAAGAGGACGATCCATAGGGACTGCCTTAATGGGTTCCCTTGTCCTCTGCCTTCTTATTTCCTTTGGCCAGTGGGAGATAGGATAATATAGGGTGGGAAAGAATGAGTTTCGGTATTTGATCCCCTAATATTCTCTCCGTTGTGTTATAGTGGGTGACTGTCCTCCTCTACTAAAAACTATATAGCTCTTGTCCGTTACCCTTCCCTATACCACTATCTTTTCTAGTTCTAGTATTTATTCCTTCCCATTGCCCTTTCAGGCCTAGGAATAGTAACAACCTCCCACTCTTACTAGCCCTCTGGTCCTTCAGTTGGTGGCATGGAAGGAAGTACACCAGGAGAATAGACATTGGCAGAACAAATGGCTATGTCAATTGATTACTTTGACAACAATAATGATTACGAGATCAGCTGGAGACTTCAGATGACCCCATAAAGATTACTCAGGAAAAAAATTTCTAAATCTGAATCAGAGCTGAAAGTCATAAAGCCCTAATAATAGCTCTGAAGGGTCTCTCATCTTCCATAGTCACAGGTAAAGTACTGATGTAAACTAAACCCAAAGCCTGGTTATAAGGGCTGTAGCATGGCAGCACAGACTCAGGGCTTAACTGTCTTGTGCTAAAATCAGAGTACTAGTGGAAAAGGAGTAGAAACTGAGTGAAGTCTATTATGGTAGAAAATGCCAAATGAGTCCCATGGAACTTCCCACCTTCCTCCATATCTGTCAAGAAAAGTAAACCAAAAGAAATTTTGCATTCCCCAAGGCATTATAGAGATTAGCAAAGCCTTCAAAAAGACAAAGTATTCCTATAATATCCCAATCTCTTGTGTCTAAAAAAAAAAAAAGGGTCACGGAAAATAAAAGTCGATTATCACAGACTTAACCAGGTGGAGATACCAATCATAGGTGCATTTCTGGATGTGATATCTTTCATGGAGCAAATCAACCCAGCCCCTGGCAGCTAGCATACAGCAATTGACCTGATTGACCTGGCTTTTTTTCTATATCTTTCAGCAAGGATAATCAGAAGCAGTTTACCTTCACACGTACAACAGTATAAACTTATGGTCTTGTCTCAGGGTTATGTCAACTCTCTTGTGCTGTCATAATATAACCCTGAGTCCCCTTGATATCCCATAGAACATGACACTGGTTCATTCCATTTGTGACTTTATGTTAACTGAATCTAATGAACACAAAGTGGCAGGCACTTTAGATGCCTTAGTAAGACATACGCTTGCCAGAAGGTAGGAAATAGGACTATGAAAATTTAGAAGCATACCATATTCAGAGGGTCCAATAGTCTAAGGACTGTCAGGATATTCTCTCCATAGTGATAAATAAGTTGCTGCAAATTGTATTGACCACCATGAAGAAAGTGGCACACTTCTTGCTGAGTTTCTTTGTGTTTGGGAAGAAACATAAACCTTATTTGGTAATTTGTTAGGCTTCTCAGTTTCTTCTGTGTGCAAGTTGACCTTTTCATTGAATTATGACTTTCTGGACACAGTGGCATTGAAATTATCTGTGGCTGACAGGGATATCATATGAAGCTTTGCACAAGTCCAATAGGTGAATCACAGCTCAGACCACTAAGATTTGGGAAGGAAGCAATGCCCTTATGCTAGCTACAATTCTTCTTTTGTAAAGGAGCTCTTGACTAGCTACTGGGCTCTGGGCCTGCCCAAAATTTTGTCTATGGAACCCTAGTGATTTGTAATCGATAGACTAGATGTTGTCTGATTAATCAAACCATAACTTAGATGTGCATTATAAGCATTGCATTGTAAAAAAGAAATGATATATTCAACTTGGTTGCCCAAACAGATTTGGAAGGCACAAGTTAACTTCATTGGCTGGTGGCTCAGATCCCCAAGGTACTTCTACAGCTTTATCAGCCCTCCAACAACCCACATGTGGAACTGCATAGGGCTTCCCTACCCTATGACCAATAAAGGAGAAGAGAAAACAAAACTATGGCTTATAGGTAGACCTGCTTAATATGCTAATTTAAGCTAGAAGTCGATAGTGACCTTAATATAGTCCAACTCGGGGGTAGCCTTGAAAGACAGCAATGAGGGTAAATATTTCCTATGGCAGAAATTGAGGTAGTATATCTGATTGTCCACTGTGCATGGAAGGAAAGGTAGAATTAAGTGCAGATATATATTGATTCGTGAGCAGTGGCAACAGGTTGTCTAAATGGTCAGGGACATGGAAAGAATTAAGTTGTTAGAGTAGTGATTTATGAGAGAGTTTCATAGAGAACTTCTTTTAGAAAGAATACAAAGTGTGAGATTTTTTCCCAGAGGAACAAATCCACCGTGGAGAATGCTTTCAATAGTCAGATGCACAAGGTGTTGTTCCCTGTGGCTATCGGTAAGTGTCTTTCTCCAGGCACCCCCACGCTTGCTCAAATGACCGATGTACAGAGTATTTCTGAGGAGCAGGGTCGAATGCTAGTCATGGGTTCTGTAACATGAATTTCCCCCCATAAAGCCTGATCTTAGTATCACCATGCCAAGTGGTCCACCTGCCACAAGCAGCTCCATGTGACACCATTCCTCAGCAGACTGGCCTGCTTCCTGGTGGAAGGTGATTAAAATAAACTTTTCTGTCATGAAAGAGAGAGTGACTTGTCCTCACAGACATAGGCTTATATTTCAGATACAGAAATCCCTTTATTATCCACAGCACTTTACCAATACCATCCTTCCAGACACCTTATCTACAGCCATGGCATTCTGTACAATATAAACTTACAAGGAGTGACACCATTTACAATGAAAGATATATGCCAACGGACATAGGCCTACATAATTCACTGGCTTTACCATGTCTCCCCATCAGAAAGCAGATGGATAAACAGAATGGTGAAATAGCCTGCTGAAACCACAATTACGGCATCAGCTAGAAAACATCATCATGGGAGGCTGGAATTCTAGCACAGAGGAGGAAGTATGTTCTTAAACTAGCAGCCAATACTTAGTACCACTCTCCCATGGCTAGAATCAAGTTTTAGAGGTGAAAATGGTTCCTCTAAGTATTATATCAATAAACTACCAAAGAAAGTTTTTCTTCCCTTCATATTTGTTTTGGGGAATGTTAGTGTGCAGTAGAGGAAAGTTGGTGTCCAGTAGTGGAACTTTGTATCCACCAAGACACACAGTTATAGCCTCATTGAGTTAAAAGCTGAGACTGCTTCTAAAATTTCAGACCCTCATGACATGTAACAAACAGACAGAAAGAGTGTCACTGCATAGTCTGTGATGACACATCATGATTAAAAGTTGAAATTGGGTTACCGCTACCTTTTAGGTACAAACTATGAATGGAGCCAGATAATTCACATATTCCTTGTGCTCAATAATTCTGAACTATGGAAAACTAGGACAACCCAGTAAATATGGAATCACCAAGGATTCAGAGCCTACAGATATGGAGGTTGGACAATCCCACCAAATAAATAACACTATTCAGCTGAGATGGATAATAATGGAAACATAAAATGGGCTGTGGAAGAAGGCAGCTACCTTTATCAACTTAAGCCTCATGTCTAACTATAGAAGTAGAGGATATAGTAGTTATGTTTTATGTTAGTTAGTTGCTTCTCTTGCACCCATTTCTTCCCTCCTCACCCCCCCACTCCCTCCTGCTGTTACCTTATATGAAGAACACTGGTGGTGGCTAAACATTACTTTCCAGGTAGGATTTTGATTGCATTGACCTACTCTATGATGAGGCATTAGTTCAGGGGGGACATTTTGGGTGTCTCCTGTAGTGGGGAAACAAATATTTCACCTGGACAAATGAGGAGAGGTTGCTGAGAGGCAAATGTACTTGGCTGTGCTAGGTATCTTCTGTCTGACCTTCTTGTTCTGGCTTCACCTTTCTACCTGGGCTATGTCCCAGGTATGAATTGCATCAACAAGCTCCTTTGCGTTCTGGTTTCCATTTGGGTTCCAACTGAACAGGAGTTTAAGGGGAAACAAGAGGCAAAAAGTGGGATTTTTCTTTTCTCTGCTTATTCCTTATTGTACCACAACTTTCAGGGGCTATGTTCCTCTAAGGTCATAGTTCTTGTCCTGTGGCTTTTCTTATGGCTACAGTTGTCTTTCCATCTCCAGATTCTGTTAATCTCTCAGTCCCCTTGTTCCTTCAAATCTTTGAGTCACATTAAATCATATGCATATGTGGACAATTTATTTAAGACATGTGGAGTATTGCTAAATAGTGTGAGAAAGATGCTCTTTCAGTCAATGATGCTTCATTAATTGAATATCAATATGGAGAAAAATAAAATTTGACCCTTAGCTCAAACCATACATAAAAATTGATTCTAAGTGAGTAGTTGACCTAATTATCTAGAATATAACATTATCATGAACTATAAGTAGGAAGATATATTTTTAACCAAGTAATCAAGAAACACTAACCAAAAAGGAAATATCAAATATTAACTGCATTAAAATTAAGAATTGTATTCATCAAAATACATTATAAATTAAACTATACAGATTGAGAAAACATTTTCAACATATATAACCAATAAAGGACACTTATCTGAATATATTAAAACTCTTGCAGATCCAATAAAAAGACAGCACAATAGAAAAATAAGCAGGGGCCTCAACAGGCACTTTCAAAGGAGGTTATCTAAATGACAATACAATATAAAAAGGAGCTCAACTTTGTTGTGAAAAATGCATATGAAAACCATAATGTGATACCACTGTAACCAAGCTAATATGACTAAAGATATTTTTTAATGACAATACTAAGTTTTGGCAAGGAGATAAGGCAATAGAAATCTTTATATACTACTGATGGGAGTATCAGCTGATATAACTACATTGAAAATTCTTTGGCATTATCAACTAAAATTGAGCAGACATAAATCCTGTGTCTCAGCAGATCACTCCTACGTATAATCCAACATAATTGCATGTTTGTAAGAAACAAAACACATGTTCAAGAACATTAACAGCAGCAATTTTTATAATATTCTAAAAACAAGAAAATAACCAAATGTCACTGAATAAATAAATTGTTGTATACAAACATACCTGGGAGGTACTGTGGGTTTGATTCCAGACCACTGCAACAGAGTGAATATCACAATAAAGCAAGCCACACGAATGTTTTGGTTTTCTAGTACGTATAAAACTTATGTTTACACTATACTATAGTCTATTAAGTGTGCAATAGCATTAGGTCTGAAAAAAACAATGTAAAAATCTTAATTTAGAAATACTTTATTGCTAAAACATGGAAACCATCATCTGAGCCTTCAGCAAGTCATAATCTTTTTGCTGGTGGAGGATTTGAAATATTGTGAGAATTACCAAAATGTGACATAGAGACATGAAGTGAGCAAATGCTTTTGGAAAAATGACACCTGCAGACTTGCTGGACACAGGACCACAAACCATTGATTTCTAAAAACTGCAATATCTGTGAAGCACAATAAAATGAGGTATGCCTGTATTCATTCAATGGAATAGTATACTGCAATGAAATGAACAAACTAAAGGTACAGGGATAAATTTACAAACATAAAATAAAGCAAGAGAAGCCAGACAAGAATATATTGCATATGATTTCATTTGTGTGGAATTCAGAGAACAATTAAAACTATAGTGTTTAGGAATATAGGCTTAAGGAAGTGTTTACCCTAAAAGGCATGATAATGATTACCTTTACAGGATAGTGATTAAAAGGTGGCATCACTACCAAACTTACAGAAATAAAAAGTATTCCATGGAAATACTGTAAACAATTATATGTCAATAAATTAGATAATTTAGAGGAAATGGACAAATTCCTAGAAACACAAATTACCAAAACTGACTGAAGAAGAAATGGAAAATTTGAGTAGACCTCTAACAAAGAGAATGAATTAGTAATTTTAAAACTTCCCACAAAGCAAAACTCAGACCCAGATAGCTTGACTGATGAATTCTATCAAACGTTTAAATGGGAATTAATACCAATCCTTCACAAACTTTTCCAAAACATAAAGGAAGAGGGAACATTTTCAAACCCATTCTATGAGGCCAGTATTACCCTGATACCAAAACCAGACAAAGATATCATAAGAAAAAAAAAATCCCATATACTTCTGCCCTGACCCATATCAGAGGTACAGCCAACGAGCCACACAACAAGAATCTAGAGCATAAAGTGCCTAGGTCAGAGCATACCTTCCTGCTCTGCTCCACCCCCACAGGCCTCCCCTCCTCCTTCTAACCTTTGGGGGTTGAAAACCCCGACACCCTGTGCACTCTCTACAGCCATGAAGGTCCTTGGGAACCAGTACAAGAAAGACATACTGAGCAATAACATGTAGAACTAGGGAAGGCAGAGAGCACCTAATGTCACCTATCAGGCTCACCATGTCAGCAGGAACAAGAGGTCAGGTGGTAGAGACCAGAGGTGGCTTTTTTTTGGTTGCACAGTTTGGCTAACAGGCTTATCTGGAGCAGGAAAAACCACGGTGAGCATGACTTTGGAGGAATACTTGGTTTGCCAGGTTACCCGTGCTGTACTTTGATTGGTGACAACGTTCATCAAGGTCTCAATAAAAACCTTGGCTTTAGTAGTGAAGAGAGATGAGAATGTTCGTTGAGTTGCAGGAGTTGCTAAGCTGTTTACAGGTGCTGGCTTAGTGTGCATTACAAGTTTTATATCACCTTATACTCAAGATCACAATAATACAAGGCAAATTCGGGAGGGTACAAGTTTGCCTTTTTTTGAAGTATTTGTTAAATGCACCTCTGCATGTTTGTGAACAGAGGTTATCAAAGGACTCTAATAAAAAGCATGGGCTAGAGAAATTAAATGTTTCACTGGGCTTGGTTCTGAATATAAAAAACCAAAAGCCCCTGAATTGACGCTGAAAACAGACTCCTGTGACATAAATGGCTGTGTGCAGTAAGAGTTATGGAACTTCTTTGGGAATGGGATATTGTACCTGTGACATCTTGTGTGTGCCAGAAAATAAACTTCATTTGGCAAAAACAGATGGAGAAATATTATCAGCATTAAAAATTAATAAAGTGGTTGTGCAGTGTGTGCAGGTTTTGGCAAAAGATTGGTGCATCTCACTGAACGGCTTTATGAGAAATGGGGAGTACTTGCTCTGCCTTCATTTTGATTATCTTCTGGCTGGGGACATCATTAATTTGTCAGTGCCTATATTTCTGACAGCTACTCAAGAAGATAAATGCTGGACATCTGGACAGCTTTTGCTCTGATGTAGGAGGGTCACTGTGCAGCTCTTCTTCTTCACAATCCAGAGCTTTTTTTTTAACACAGGAAGGAGGAACACTGTGCTAGACAGTGAGGAACAACATTCAGGACCACCCCTAGATCAAGAATTGTTTTGGAACAAGGAGATTGGCTGACTGAAGGAGATCTTCAAGTCTTTGACCAAATTTATTAGAATGATGATCTTGATCACTATTGTTTCACTCCTACTGAGCTAAAGCAGATGTTTAAAGATATGAAGGCTGATGCTGCCTTTGAATTTAATTATGAAACTCAGTCCACAATGGACATGCTCCATTAATACAGGATACTCAAAAGCAACTTCTAGAAAGGGGCTTATAGGTGCCCTGTCTTTCTCCTTCACCCTCTTGGTGGCTGGAGAAAAAATAATAACGTTCCTTTGAAGTGGCACAGGAAGCAACAGGCTGTAGTGCTAGAGGAATCCTGAAACAACAGTGGTGGCCATCTTTCCATATCCCATCATGGACCAACTGAGGTCCAGTAGCATTGCAGAACACTGATGGTCGCAGGAATCAACTTTTATACTGTTGAGTGAGACTCTGCTGGCATGTCTCATCCAGAAAACAGGGAAGGGTCTTTATGAGTCAACTCATAACAGCAAAGAGATAACAATGGTCCTTGGCTTAATCACCTTGGAAATAGTTTCCCTTCAAGTTACAGTTTACAACAAGAAAAAGAAGCGTGTAGACTACCATGACTCTGAACACCATGAAGACTTTGAATTTATTTCAGGAACACAAATGTGCAGACTTGTCCAAGAAGGCCAGAAACATCCTGAAGTGTCAAGACTCCCAAGGCCTGGACCGTGCTGATAATACTGCAGATGCTTGGAGAAACCTTAAGCTGTTAACCCAGTCACTCTATCTTTGACACTTCACTAAGTAACAGAAGGGACCAATAGTTACTGTTGGCATTTCTTTGTAGTGGTGTCTGTCTGGACACCCTTTCTAAAAAACAGACCGTTTTCCTTAATTAGCATCAGTTTGGGTCTGCCCTATGAGTTTTGTTTTGAACTTGTGTGGTACACTGCTAAGTTTAATATATCTTTTCCAGTTACTATGGTTAATATACCTTTAATACAATTTGAAAATCTTGTCTTTTTATTTTATATTTATGCTTCTGTCTCATGACTTTTTCAAGCTGTGATATTAGTTGTAATCAATAATATACATATTGAATCTTACTTTTTATCTCTGGAAAAAAATCCACTAGAAAATAAATTTGGCTAGACCTTATTTGGGAAACTTTACAAGACATCTATAGCAATTAGATTTTTGTTTCGGCATTGAAAATATAAGTTACTTTCTTTATTCCTTCCTCCAATCAGCTGTGGATCTCTCAGGTGTTATAATCTAAGTATTCTTATGATCTGCGTAAACTCTGAGTAAACTTTCTTTATGCAGTAAAATTAAACATTTTGGTTTATTTTTGTTAAAAAGTGAATATCCCCTATGAATATAGATGCAAAAATTCTCAACAAAAGATGAATATCCCCTATGAATATAGATGCAAAAATTCTCAACAAAATGCTAGCAAACTAAATACAGCAATAAACAAAAAAGGTGACAGTGACCAAGTAGAATTTATCCTAGGAATGCAAAGTTAGTTTAACATCAAAATTAATTAATGTAATACATCACATTAATATCATAAAGGAGAAAAATCCTACAACCATCTTAATAGATACCAAAAAACTATTAAAGAAAATATAACATCCTTTCATGATAAAAATGTTCAACAAACTATAAGAGATCTTCCCCAACTTGACAAAGCATTAATGATGTTATCCACAGATACCATCATATTTAATGATGAAAGACTGAACACTTCCCTCTTAAGATCAAGAACAAGATAAGGATATTTGTTCATGCCTCTCCTATTCAACATTGTATTGAAGATTCTAGCCAAGGAAATTAGGCAAGAAAAAGAAGTAAAAAGCATACAGATTGGAAAGGAAGCAGTAAAGCTATCTCTATTTGCAGATGACATCATCTTGTATATAGAAAACCTTAAGGAACTCACGCATACACACACACACACACACATACATGCACACACTTACTAGAACTAATAAGCAAGTTTAAGAAGGTTACAGAATATTAAATCAATATACAAAAATCAATTGCATTTCTATACACTAACAAGGAACAATTTTCAAATGAAATCAGGAAAGCAATTCTCTTTACAATAGCATCAAAAAATAAATTATTAGGTATATATTCTTTAAAAGTACAAGATTTGCACACTGAAACTATAAAGCATTGTTGAAAGAAATTTTAAAAGATCTAAATAAGTGGAAAGATACTTTATGTCCGTCAATCAGAAGATTTAATATCAAGCTGTCAATAATCCCCAAATTGATCTACAGATTCAATGTAATCCTTATTAAAATCCCATCTGGCTTGTATACAGAAATTGATGAACTGATCCTAAAATTTAAACGAAAGTCAAAGGTCCCAGAATAGACCACACAATCTTAAAAAAGAAAAATGAAGTTGGAAGACTCACATTTTCTGATTTCAAAATTTACTAGGAAGCTATAGTAATCAAGACAAGGCAGTGTGGTACTAACAAAAGAATAGATCAATAGACTAATGTCATAATATGAGAATCCAGAAATAAATCCTTATATTTATAGTCAATTGATTTTTGACAAGTGTGCCAAGGCAACTAAGTGGGGAAAGAACAGTCTTTTCAACAAATTGTCCTGGTAGTACTGGATACCTACACACAGAAGAACAAAGTTGGTCCTTCAGTTCATAAAATAGAAAAAAATTAACTCAAAATAGATTATAGACCTAAATGTAAGAGTTAAAACTATAAAACTCTTAGAAGAAAACATAGGAGTATGTCTTTGTGACCTTGGGTGAGGCAATTGTTCCTTAGATATGAGACCAAAAGCACAAGCAACAAAAGAAAAAATAAATAAATTATGTACATTGAAATTTAAAACTTTATTCTGTCAATGATACCATCAAGAAAGTGAAAAGACAGCACACAAAATGAGAGAAAATATTTGCATATCATATATAAAAGAGATTTGTATCCAGAAAATATGCAGAACTCTTATGATTCAAAAATAAAATGAACAACCCAATTAAGAAATGAGCAAGGAATCTGAATATTTCTCCAAGGAAGACATTCGAATGACCAATAAGCACATCAAAAGATGCTTGACATTATTAGTCATTAGGGAAATGCAAATCAAAACTACAGTGAGAAATACCCACTAGGATGGCTATACTCAAAAAGACAGATAATAACACGTGTTGAGGAAGATGTAAAGAAATTAGAGGCTTCATATATTGATGGTAGTAATGTCTAGCCACTTTGGAAAACAGTTTTGCAGTTTCTCAAAATGTTAAATATAGAGTTATCAATATGACCCAGTAATTCCACTTCTAGGAGTAAACCTAAGGGGAATAAAAACATATACCCACACAAATACTTGTACGTGAATGCTTATAGCGGCATTATTCGTAATGGCCAAAAGATAGAAAAATTCCAAATGTCTATTAACCAATGAATGGATAAACAAAATGTGGCACATCCATAAAATTCAATATTCTTTGTCCATAAAAAGGAATGAAGTATTGGTACATGCTACAACATGGATGAACCTTGAAAACATTGCTAAGTGAAAGAAGCCAATTACAAAAGACCACATGTTACAATACATAGTTTCACCTGCGTGGAATATTTGGATTAGCCAAATCTATAGAGACAGAAAGTAGATAAATATTTACCTAAGACTGGGGGTAAGGGAGTAAGGAAATCATCGGAGCAAATAGGGAGTGACTGTTAGTGAGTATGGGGTTTCTTTTAGGGGGGATTAAAATGTTCTAAGAATTACATTTTGGTGATTGATACAACCCTGTTAATATACTAAGGATATCAAATTTTACACGTTAAATGGGTTAATTTGATGGTATTTGAATCATATCAATAAAGCCATTAAATATTGTGTACAAAATTCAAGGGAACTCAGTGACTAGCTAGGAGATTGTGGATGTCAGGAAAACATATAATAAAACAAATAAGAGGGCTCCCCTGGTGGCACAGTGGTTGAGAGTCCGCCTGCCGATGCAGGGGACACGGGTTCGTGCCCCGGTCCAGGAAGATCCCACATGCCGCGGAGCGGCTGGGCCCGTGAGCCATGACCGCTAAGTCTGTGTGTCCGGAGCCTGTGCTCCACAATGTGAGAGGCCACAACAGTGAGAGGCCCGCATACTGCAAAAAACAAACAAACAAACAACAACAACAAAAAAAACAAGAATTAAGTGAGGGAAGCAGCATGTGTAAATATTTTGAGAAGCAACAGAGTTTGGCATAGTTTAAGAATGACCAGATCAGAATCCCTTAGGCCATGGAAAGAAGCTTTAGTAGTATTCTAAATAATAGAAATCTATTAAAAGGTTTTAAAATTATCACTGGCTACAATGTGGAAAATGGATTGAAGGATAGAAAGAGCAGAAATTAGAATAGAAAGGAATCAATTGCAATAGACAAGTCTCAAGATTATGAGGGTTGGACGGGAGTAAGGCAGTAGTGACATAGAAATGAATTAATTTGACAATTATTCTGGAGGCAGAAAGCATAGGGCTTGGTAATGTAGTGAATGTTGTTTGCCTAAAGATAAGGAAAAGGTGAGAAACATGACTCTGAGTTTTTTGGTTAGTGTAACAAGATGAATGGTTGATTCAACAGCAAGAAAGAGAACACTGGAGAAGACGCAGTTTGTAGAGGAGGGTTTGGAGAAAGATGATCATTGGTATACAAGTAAATCTATTGAATTTAAGGACTGAAGTTGAAGTAGACATGTTCAGAGACATGAGATGAATTTGTGCTCAAGAGAGAGACAGAGAGAGAGAGACAGACAGAAACTGGAGGTCCTGAAAAAGTTTTGTTTTTTTCCCTGGTAGTTTTGTTCCATTTCCCCAGATCTGTCCAATAATTCCCATTCTCCAATTGTATCTTTTTATTCCTTGAAACCAAAGAATCTTTGAATAAGAATCAAGATATTTGTCTGTTTTCAGTCTCTCAGAGTCAAAATATCCATGTAGTATTTGTAATAGAAATGTTTCAATAACAAGTGACAAAAAATAAAATAAAAATCTCTAAACTCAAAATGACTTAAACAACAAAGAGGATTATTGATTTAAGGAACTGAAAAGTCAGAATATGAGGCTTGATCTCACACCTCAAATGAAATCTCCAAGGATCTTCTTTCTCATATCCTCTCTACTGTGGTTTTCTGATGGCTTGTATCCCCATGTCACCCTGGTAGCCCTCTGGGAGTTCCAGGTTCTTCTGATAGTTTCAGCAGAATGTTTGCAGCAGTTCTAGATGTCATATCTTCATACTCAGGGAACTAAGAGTCTCTTACACTAGCTGTTGTACATCAGTTCCTTTCACTGGCCTGAACATCCGTGTCCTTCCCTAATCCAACCACTGTGACAAGATTACAATGCCGATCTTCCTTAATTTGTGATGGGATTACATCCCATCCATCATAACTTGAAAATGTCAAAGTTAAAATGCATTTAATACATCTAACCTAAGAAACATCAGAGCTTAGCTTAGCCTATCTTAAACATGGTCAGAAAACGTATGTAAAAATTAATAAACAGAAACTTCAATTAAATAGAGTTGGGAGACCAGAAAGGGGAGCTTGCATGCCTTGAGGCCCTACCCAGGTACAAAAGGAAGAAGAAAGACTTCTCTTATTTCCTGGAAAGGACTCAGCCAATAAAAGCCAAGGACTCTTTGTTTACTATAGCCCTCCCAACTTCCTTTTCTCCTCTATAGAAGTGTGCTACCTCCCTTGTGGGGGGAGACATGAGGGAGGGGAGCAAGTGGTGCTTGCAAGTGGTTTGCCATCTTTGCAGACTCCAAATTGCAATTCTCTGCTTATCTGAACCCATCTTTGCTGGAGAGATATATGAAAGTCTATCTATTTCTGGTCAACACTTACATTAGCCTACCGTGGGCAAAATCACCTACCTCAAAGCCTATTTTATAATAAAATAATGAACATCTCACGTCATGTATTGAATACTGTACTGAGAGTGAAAAAGAGAATGGTTGTATGAGTACAGAATGGTGGTAAGTATATCGGTTTTTTACCCTCAATACTTCCCAGCAACATGAGGAAGTATTGCACCACATATGACTGGCCTGGGAAAAGATCAAAATTCACAATTTGAAGTATGGTTTCTACCGAATGTGTATAGCTTTTGCACCATCGTAAAGCCAAAAAATCTTAAGTCAAACCATTGTAAGTCGAGGACCGTCTGTATTCTGATTTTAGACAACAAAGAGTCACCCCTGAAGCAGGACATGCATTCAATTTCACCCAAACTGCATGGCTAGAAAAAAGGAAGGAGCAGATTTCCTCCCCAAATATAAAGATTCTCTCGGTTAAAAACAAAAATGCGGAGAAGGGGAGAATAGATTCAAGGAAGGTAACAAAAAATATCCGTCAAAATGGTTCCAGGCACTATTCTATACTACGGTATCAAAATCATTCTATGTAGGGCTTCCCTGGTGGCGCAGTGGTTGAGAGTCTGCCTGCTGATGCAGGGGACACGGGTTCGTGCCCCGGTCCGGGAAGATCCCACATGCCGCGGAGTGACTGGGCCCGTGAGCCATGGCCACTGAGCCTGCGCGTCCGGAGCCTGTGCTCTGCAACAGGAGAGGCCACAACAGTGAGAGGCCAGCGTACCATTTAAAAAAAAAAGAAAATCATTCTATGTAGACCAGAAATCTTAAAAATTACTTTAGATTACTTTTCACCTGTAAATCAACAACAGCAAAAATTAACAATAGAATATAGCCTTCCAAGGGAAAAAAAAAGTGGTATTTTATTTCCCTATACTTCATGATGGAGCAAAGTCATGAAACTGTGGTGGTGAAGGTTGCGAGGGAAAGTCAGTGCACTGAATATATTGTCTATTCCCATCTTTCATTCACATTCTTTGCAGACATTAGTAAGGGTCACCAGAAGCACCCATGCTAATCAAAGAACAAAAACTGTGGTGTCGTATGTTACAGCCTCTATTCCTGGATGAATAAATAACACTGAAAGTTGCTTGTCTTTCTTTATGTAGCTGATATCCTGCAGGTATTTTAAGGAAATAGTGTTCCTAAGACAGTCACATAAAAACGTTAGTGGAAATATGATGATCCATCATATTAGTCTATGAAAAGATATATAGTTTTTGCATTTTAAAATTAGCAAAATATTCTTAGTAGAATAAAACTATCCCCAAATAAATACATTAATGAAATTGTTTTGTTGCTTAAAATAAAAGGAAAAAGGAATACAATTAAGACTTCCACTCTCATCTTAGTTTTGTCACTTCAAATGTACAAAGTATTTATAGCTGCATCTTGTGTGCAAATGAACAGAAAATCCTGTGTTTGTAAAACTACAGACTATATAAAAATAGATTTTACTTTTAAATCATATTATAGTTAAGTTAGTCATTAACAATTACATAAAAAATAGACAATCATCATGTTTCCATTGGCAAAAGTATGATATGAAAAGCATTACATGCCAATCTTCAAATTTGTCTTTATATGTGAGGTACTAAATCAAAGAGTATTAAGAGTAATGCAAATCAATATAAATATTCTATAGTACTCTGCTCTAAATCTAGAATGACATAAAAATATTTGAGCTTATTGCTCATAGGATTTATTCAATGAATTTAGTTTTTAAAATAAGCTCACTTAAAACACATATTTTATTGTTCTTTTAAAAGTTAAAACTAAATGCTACAACCTTTTCCCCCCTATTTGTTGAATACATATTTCAAACTCATTTTCCCCATGCTTTAGAGGAAAAAATGCAACATCTGAGATTTAAAGAATTCCACTTATTTAAACTCTGTTTTAAAATTACTTGAGCTCTGAAATATTATTGATTCATTGAACAATAGTATTCCATTCAAGGGATGAATAAGTGTGATCAACCAAGGCTCTGTATACATAACATAGAAAAAACAGTTCAGATATTATATTAGTAAAAATTATTAGGCAATCCTAATGTTTGAGTTCATAATACCAAGTAAGCAAATAATTGACTAAAATTTATTCCTTTCCCTATTCTGAAATTATAAAGATAGTCTCTTACAATTCCTCCAAAACATTTTACACTGTTGCTGCCACATTTAGATCTTTAATCCACACAGAATTATTTATAGCTTTTGGTTGGAGACAGGGATTCTCATTTTTTTCCTCTATATTGATAATCGAAGTTTTAAATACTATTTAATCAACAGCCTATCCTTCTCCACTGGTAGGCAATGTTGCCTCTGTCATATATAAGGTTTCCATTCATGTACTGATCTATTTCAAGTCTCTGTTCAGTTCCATCGGTCTATTTTTCTTTCCTGGAGAAATGCACACTGCCTTTATTGTTTATAGCTTTATATTATTTACAGTTTATAATGAGTATTTGTATATGGAAGGAGGTCTCCTTATATTGTACTTCTTCCAAATTATTGTGACTATTTTAGTCTTTTGGACTTCAATATATATTTTATAATCATTTTGTCAAGTTCTAAGTAGGTTAAAAAAAAATAAAAAGCCAGGATGTTGATTGGAATTTTGTCTTATTTCGCTGCCTCAGATATCCAGTTTTGATGCGAGGAGGGAGGCTGAGGCTTAAATATTATATTCATTTTCTTTGATCATTGAGGACTAGTCAGGGTTTTACTTTCTTCTGAATCACTATTGGCTAGTTATATTTCTAGAAATTGAACATTTTGTCTTAAGTTTTCAAATTTAATGACTTGTTTATAATATCTTCTTTTAAAAAAATCTTTTTCTGTTTATGGGGTTATGACTTTTTTTCACTGCTAATATTCTTCTTTGATGGATTCTCTCTCTCTCTCTCTCTCTCTCTCTCTCTCTCTCTCTCTTGCTCTCTCTCTCTCTCTCTCTCTTTTTTCCTTGCTCAATCTTGCCAGGGGGTGCCTATTTTATTAGACATTTCAAAAAGTGAGTGTTTGGCTCTGTGGATCCTCTCTATTTAATTTTTTTTCTATTTAATTAATTTCTCCTCTTGTTATTATTTCATTCTTCCAACTTACTTTTGTTTTATTCTGTTGTTCTTTTTCTAACTGCTTTAAGTTTAAAACTAAGGTTATCAATTTTCAAACAATAATAGAAGAGTTAAAATTATTTTAAGTAATGCTTTACCTACATCTCCTAAATTTTAGATGAATTGTTTTCATCAATTTTCAGTCCTAAATATTTTCTAATGTCCATAATTATTCCTGTTTAGAACCAAAGATTATTTGCAAGTGTCTTTTATTATAATTTCCATATAGATTTTTAAATAAGCATTTTTAATGATTTCTAAAGTATATAAACTATAAACAGAAAAATCATCTGTTTATCAATTCTTTTTTTTTTAAGAACCTGCTTAATGATGTAGAATATGGACATTTCTTATAAATGATCCATGTGTGTTTGTGAAGGATGTACATTCTCTAATTGTTGGATATAGAGCTGTTACTGAGTCCAAGCTTGTACCACTCGCTGCACGACAGGTCAAAAAATGGAGAGACAAGTTGTTAGGGCAAGAAGTAGTGACTTTTTTCAGGAAGCCAGCAGACCAAGAAGATGGTAGACTCGTGTTCCAAAGAACCATCTTGCCAGGGTTTGGATGCTAGTTTCTTTTACAAAGAGCAGGGGAGTGAGGAGGTAAAGTTAAAAAGGTGATAAGCTTTGCAAATATCTCCTGGTTTCAGCCAGACTCCAGAAGGGATGTGTTAATTCCTTCTTTCCTGCAGCCGTTCATAGGTGGGCCTGGTTAGGATGTTTCCTATGAGCTGAAAGGTATTTTAGTTCAGACACGGGAGGCAGTGTTCCTAGAGATGGGCCATTATGTATACTTTAAGTTATAGGCAGCATCCCTTTAGTGTTTAAGTTGTAGCAAAAGCAATAGAATACAAAGGTTAAAGAAACAGATCCAATATGGAATCAGATTTGTTTCTCCCTATTACAGAGCTGTGTATGTGCCCGCTGTATCAGACTTGCTAACTGTGTTGTAAAAATCCTCCATGTCCTTACCAATGTTTTTGTCTCTCTATCTCTATCATGCCTTATGAATGAGTTTAAAACTTCCTATCATGAATGTTAATTTAGTAATTTCTCTTTAAAATTCAGTCAGTTTTACTATATATGTATTACAATATATTATACATATAGATAAATAAATATATATATATATATAAAAACATTACAGTGTTGGGTGCTTAAAAATTCTGATTTTCTTCATCTTTCTATAAGAATTATACCTTCTATCATTAAACATTGACTTTCCTTAGCCCCCCAAAATATTTTTATTTGGAAGTCAATGTTGTCTAATAAAGAGAGATGGATATATTTACACACCTACACCAGATTACTTTGTTTAGTGTTTGCCTAATATTTATCCTTTAACTTTTCACTATTATGTGTCAAAATGTTTAATGTTGTGTTTGAAAAGAGCACATATAGAGATTTTATTATTTATCCAAACTTGAAAATATTCTTATTTTGACTTGCATGTTTACTCTACTGACATTTATTGTGATCACTAGTGCATTGTGAATTAGTTCTACTACTTTAAATTTACCCTGCTTTTTCTTTGCTTCTTTTCTTTTCTCTACTCCTTTCCTGCTTGCTTTTGAATCTCCATCAGGCATTTTACATTCCATTTTCCCTCCACCAGTGGCTAGAAAGTTATATGTATTCAGGTAAAACTATCTTTTATAACTAGTCCCCATATATTAGTGGCTTAATACAATACAGCTTACCAGAAGCTGAAGCCAGTAACTGGTAGGAACACTTAGATGGCAATCGATAAATTGCTAAAGGCTGAGTGTGGACTAGCTTGAGAGTTAAAAACTCCTAAAGGCCCCAGCATAGGGAGGTCCCTGCACTTTCATGAGTTGTAGTTCCAGGAGCTCATATCAGAGGGAAAAATCCCCTTCTGCTTTGGGAAGGGGGAAGGGAAAAGCAGCCATTTTGAAATACACCCAGAGCCTTCTGCTCTGCATAACAAAAGCCCTGCCCTCAAGGGAAACTACTATACCAGGAATAAACAGGGGTCAGTTTCCAAGAAGACATAACAATCGATAATGTGGGTGTTCATTTGTATATGTATGGGTATACACTTATGCGTGTATGTGTGTACCTACTAATTTGTTTATGTGTATATATGTTTATATATATGTACGTGTACAATGTATCAATATTTGTTTATCAATCTTGACAAATATACTCATGTAAGATGTTAATAATAAGGGAAACTGGGGTGAAGGTGGGGAAGAGTAGAATGTATATGGAAACTGTGTACTATCTGCTCAATTTTTCTGTAAACCTAAAGCTGTTATAAAATATAAATCTGGGACAAAGTGAGAGAGTGGTAGTATATATGTGGACATATATACACTACCAAATGTAAAATAGCTAGGTAGTGGGAAGCAGCCGCATAGCACAGCGAGATCAGCTCAGTGCTTTGTGACCACCTAGAGGGGTGGGATAGGGAGGGTGGGAGGGAGACGCAAGAGGGAAGAGTTATGGGGATATATGTATATGTATAGCTGATTCACTTTGTTATAAAGCAGAAACTAACACACCATTGTAAAGAAATTATACTCCAATAAAAAAGTTAAATATATATATATATATACTATCAAAAAAACAAAAAAAAACATTTTTAGCTCTCAGGCCTTATAAAACCAGGCCACAGGCTGGATTTAGAGGACAGGCCTTGGTTTCTTGAACTCTGATCTAAAAAAACCTTCATTCTGGGGTCTATTTCCATCTTCTTGGAGTCTTTTAGAAATGTCTTTGGTGAAGTACAACCAACTCTGTTGGTGGTAAACTCTCATTTTTGTTCATCTGAAAACACCTTGTTTTTATTCTTTTTTTGAATAATAGTTTCATTGAGAATTCAATTTTAGGTAGCCAGCAAGTTCTGCAAGCATTTTGAAGGCATTATACTTCTGTCCTTTTTGGCTCCTGAGAGATCTGTTCTAGTTTTCCTTTCTCTGACTGCCTATAACACTTCCTATTTGTCTCCAATGCTCTGTGGTTACTGGCATATGCCTAATTGTGTATTAATAAGTGGTTTTCTTGTTTCTGCTTGAGACTTTGGGTGGATTGCTGATTCTGAAGTTTTAAATCTTTTAAAAATTCTGGAAAATTCTAGGCCATTATCTCTTGGAATATTTCCTCTATCCCATTTTCTCTACTATTTTGGATTTCATTTAAGTATATTTAAAAACTTTTTACTCTGGACTTTCTTTCATATTTTCTACCATTTATTTCCTCTGTGTTGCACTTTGTATAATTTTTTAAATATTTATTTGATTTCACTAAATGTCTCTGTAGCTGTCTCTAATTCATTTAACTCATCCACTTGGACTTTGATATCTGGATTTCTTTTTCCCTCAAAGTTTTATTCAGTTTATTTTTAAATCTGCCTGGCCATTTTCTTAATGATACCCCACTGTTGTTTAAATATTCTTATTACAGCCTTTATTTCTTTAAACATTCTTAGCAGTCAAATCCTGATATTCCTGTTCACAACCCTTTGCACTCACCTCTACAAGGCAGAGTCTGTTGCTGGAAACCTGCAGCTCTGTCTGTTTAATTTTACCTGACCCTAGGAGCACACTCATCCCATGCACAAGGCAAATCCAAAGGATGGAAGAGTTAATGGTCCCAGAAGCATCTTTCTTCCAGTGATGGAAAGGAAGTCAAAGTCTAAATATCCTCATCTTCCTTGTCTCTCATTTGGGATAATTCTGAGGTATGTTCTACACCATCTAGCAGAGTGACACTGGATCCATTTGCCCAAAGTAGAAACTGGTTTAGTATCACTTTGTCTGTTGGCTTCTTTCCCCTTTGCACCTAATTTTCCCAATCCTCTACTGGTATATCCTGGGGTCATTTACTACATAAACTACTTTCATTTGAGCCCTTCCCTTAGAGTCTGCTTCTGGGGGGAACTCAAAATTTTACCTTATATTCACCATTTGATATGCTTATTCTGTGGAACTCTTGAAGGATATGTTCCCTGTGTTGTTTCATTTTTCCCTCCTGATTCATGCTTTTCGTTGACTTATTTATGTGTGTGTGTGTGTGTGTGTGCATTTTCCTTGTTATTTTTTGAACTATAACTTTATGTTTTGCATGGTTTATCTATGAGAGTCTTACAATCCATAAGTTATGGGTTCTTTTTTTTTTCTGAAGGTTTGTTCTTTGTCTCTACTAGGTTTGTCAGAGTGTTATGAACCAAAAGTCAAATTATAGTCATTTCTAACTTGAATTTCCCAAATAATGCAGCACAATGCCTTATTTGAATCGATCCATGGCATTTCTTGAGTACAGTTGGGTTGGGACTGGTCTCCAGAACTGTTACAGCTCCTGTGGAAAGTATAGAAACCATTAACAGATAAGGTGGTGACAACTGCAGCTAATACAATGGAGGCAACAGCTGGGGATCCCCATGAGGAAACAGCTAAGGGCTCCAGAGATGTGAAAGTCCAACCAGATCTGAGAAGGCACATAAATTGTATCCAATGGATTGGGTCTTAGATACAAACTGTCAGAGAAGAAATTTCTTCTACTTTGAGCCCAGGTTAACAGAGCCAACTTGTTTTTGTTTTGTTTTTGTTCTTGTTTTTCCTAACTCACCTTTTCACTGAAGATAAAGACTCCTTTTCACTGAGGATAAAGGCTTTCACATACCTGGTTTTATTAAGAGTCTCAGTTCCAAGCCTTCATCTTGCACAGACCTAGGACTTTTTCTCCATTAGAAGTTGAGCCATTATAACCCAATTCTGCTCCAACTGCAGCCTTAGTATTAACACTAGCCTAACACTCAGCTTTCCTTTCACTTTTTATTTCTGGTGATTTCTATTAATTTCTCAGGCATTCTTCTATGCATTCAAAAGGGCTTTTAGCTAGTACTTTTGGCTATTGTTCTGTGAGCCTTTCAGTTTTCTATCACATTGTCAAGAAATGATAAGTATCTTTTCTTGTGAAGAAACATTTACGTGCAGTTCAGCAAATCTTTGGGTTTCATTTATTTTACTTCTGTTAAATTAAATTAAAACTAAATTCAGTACATGTTATTAAAATGGACAGTAGTTATCATTGGTTACTCCCGTTTTCCTTTTATATTTTTGTATTTTAAAAATTTACTGTTATGAATTTGACTTCACTTGTAACCCAAAAATTTCTTTCAAAGTATACATAAATGTTCAAATATATACATTCATGTCACTTAATACCTATAAGCCAAATTTACATTAATAGTGGTTAGTTTCATCATAAATGTTGATCTCCAACAATGGTTCTCAACCTTGGCTGCACAGTAGAATCGACTGTAGGAATTTTTAGAAATAGTGATGCCACAGAGTCCAATTTTACCTGTGTGAGGTGAAGGTGAAGCCCACACATGGATAGTTTCATGAGCTCCTCAGGTGCTTCTAATGACCAATTATGGCCGAGAACCACCGTATAGACCTATTTAGAGAAAGACTCCCCTGTAAGGAGAGAGAGATGACCAGCTTAGAAAGGGCAGGTTCACATATGGTGAAGAACGTCTGCGACTTGAATGGGCACGAGTATGCTAACTGTGAGATCCGGTGCTCCTTTATGTGTGCAGCTGTAGCCCTGTTCTCCTACTTAGGACCGCTAGTCTGAACTTTGGAGCCACCCCAGTCCTGCTCCAGCACAACCTAGGTCCTGTGTCACAGCTCAAGAAATCAGGCTCCTTTCTTCCCCCATATCTTAACCTGCATGTTAACCTCCTAGTCAAGGTTTCTGTTTTCTTCCCTTCAGATCAGTTTCCTGCCTTAAGAACCAGGACCCCATCTGAGCTCCTTCATACTGAAGCTGTTTTCCTCTTGCTGGATCCCTTGAGGATTCCTACACTGTAGTCATTAAGAGCTCTCAGTTCTGAAGCCTGAACATCCTGAGTTTCAGTCCCAGTTCTGCCACATGCTGGGATCTTAGGTAATAACATGTGTTCTCTAAGTCTTTGTCCATAAAATGGCTATGGTAATAGTGCCTACAGTATAGCGCTAATGTGATAATGAATGTCAGTGTTCTGCTATAACACCTGGCAGAGAGTAAACTCATAATATCATTATTTATGATGTTATTATTATTATTTAGGGTCCCTTGCAGAAATTCAATTTCTCCTGATGCATCACCTCAGTTGGGGTAACTTTCAGGCCAGTCATTGCCTAATGCCTGATTCAAGGCACCTGACACTATCCTCCCCCTGCCTTCTCTGGCACCACTGGGTACTCCCTGACTTATTAGATAGCTGTTTATTCACTCAACATTTATTGAGTGCCTAATATGTGCTAGGACCTTTGCTGGAGCTGGGAATACACTGAGGAGCAAAAACTGTCATAGTCTGGAATGTCACTCCCCACATTTCACTGTATGTTCTGTAATAAGAGACAGAAATATGTGAATTTTGAAAATATCCTCCAGCTACTGCTAAGGATATTTAGCAGTAGCTGGAGGATATGCCTGCTCACTTCATCCCTCACCACCCCCCCCCACACACACACACACACATCTTGTTCTAGCTGGACATTTGCGTCCATTTTCTTTGCTAACTCAGCTTCCAAATGCTGGTTTACCTGTAGTGAACAAGTCTTTCCTTGCCATCCCCACCAGGCCCTTTTAAGCTCTTCTAAGATTCTAGGCATATAATAGACATAATATCAAACATATTAAAATATGCTCACATCATAATAAATGTGTGATATAGTAATTCCACATAAGCTGGGCTGAGTTGAATTTGGAGCCAAAATTGTTTTTTTCAGGTCTCAAACTATATAATAGTTCTTGAATTTCTATACACCCTAGACCCTGAGCCTACATGTTGTAATCTTTGCCCCACTCACTTCATCATCCTCTCAATTTTCCTCTGTTCTGAGGTGGCTTTCTGTATAACAGGGGTAAAGAAGAAATGAATGGACAAGGTTTTCATACAGAAACTAGGATGATGCAAATTTTGACTCCTTTGCAATTTTGTCCAAGACCTTGGTGGTAACTGATATAAAATGCCAATGTGAAACTATCCATGTATATTTAGAAGGGGGAGTCCAACCTGGTAGGTGCAATATTGGGCATTTATATAGTGCTTGATATTGGCAAAACATCCTCAATTTCTTTCATTCAACCCCTTAATCTTATAAACTAAATATAATTATAATCCCATATTATAGGTTACAAATTGAAAATCAGAGAAAGAATATAACTTGCCCAGAGTAACACAGACAGTAAGAGGGAGAGCCAGGACTTGGATGCACACATGATGTCATCCTAATTTTTTTTCTTCTGGTTTTATTGAGATATAATTGACATAGAGTATTGTGCACATTTAAGGTGTACAACATAATAATTTGACTTACACCATGAAATGATTACCACAATAAGTTTAGGGAACTTCCATCATCTCATATATATACCAAATTAAAGAAATAGAAAAAAAATGTCCTTGTGATGAGAACTCCTAGGGCTTACTGTCTTAACAACTTTCATATGTGACATAGAACAGAGTTAAATATATTTATCATGTTGTACATTACATCCCTAGTACCTATTTATCTTATAACTGGAAGTTTGTACATTTTGACTCCTTCATCCAATTCTCCCTCCCACCTACACTACCTCATCTCTGATAACTACTAATCTGATCTCTTTTTCTATGAGATTGTTTGTTTTTGAAGTATAGACCTACAACAGTATGTTAGTTCCTGTTACACAGCATAGTGATTCAATATTTTTATACACTTCAAAATCATCACCACGATAAGCCTAATAAGAAATGTCACCATACAAAGATATTACATAGTTATTGACTGTATTTCCCACACTGCACATTTCATATGCATGACATTTATTTTGCAACTGAAAGTTGGTACCTCTTAATCTCCCTCACCTATTTCTCACCTCCATCCACCGCCTCCCCTCTGGCAACCACCTGTTTGTTCTTGGCATCCAGGACTGTTTCTATTTTGTTATGTTTGTTTATTTGTTTTGTTTTTTAGATTCCACATATAAGTGAAATCATACAATATTTGTCTTTCTCTGTCTGATTTATTTCACTTAGCATAAAACCCTCTGGGTCCATCCAGATTCTTTATTCTACAACCAACTTCCTATATAATACAGGATTCTCCCTCAGTGAGACTAGAAACATATGTATATATGCTCCCAGAGTGCCACTTCTGTCTTTTTAGAGCTTTTCAAATATATCCTTAAAATGCAAGCTTCTGCTGATTCTAAGCCTTGAGTGGATGGAACTGCACACACATATGCCTATTTAATGCCAGGACGTTCTTTTACTGTTGCTCTCCTGTCTTTAGCAGCAATCCAAGAACAAGGCCCTCTAATCCCATTTCAAATTTTCACTGCATCAAGATCAGCCTCTCTTTTTTTACCAAAGTCATAAATGCATTCTGCACTGTTTTAAACCAAATAATATCCATCCCATACAGACTGGGTCTGACTTCAACATTATTGCTTTTTTTTTTTTTTTTTTGGTCCATAACTGTCTTAAATTACTCTTCCCTTCAGCAACAGCAATGCTGTGAAATTTTCAGGGACAAGACTTCACTGCCTACCACTACCTCCTGCTTTATTGTCAGTGGCAATTTCAATTCATTTCATTTCTGTGTCACTGTCACTCTAACTTCTATCTTCAGCTCTATGTGGTGTCCTGAAGCTCAGAGTTAATGTATAAACCTTTGCTTTAATAGAAAAATAATGTTCTTTGACTTTTTCTCTAACATGAATAGAGAGCCAGGCAAGGCCAGTCCCAAAATTCAGCAAAAATAAAATTCTTTTCAAATGCTAAGAAGCCCTCACTGTCTTTGTGTGAGTTATAGGAAGGGAAGGATTATCATCTATCTACAACAAAATAAAAAAACAGCATACCTTAGGAAATAAGTGGATTAGCTTTTCTGAGGCCTGGCTTCAGTTTCCTGTCTTATCATCGATTGGATGGACCTATGATTTCAGGTAAAGATCTTAATCTCTCTAAGTTTCTCTCTCCACCCACACCCATGTAAAAATTGAGATACAGCTATTGCCATTTATTTTCCGCTCAGGGATGCTTTAAGTTTGAGCCCAATGGAAAAGAACATAGTACAAATTGTTACTGCTGACAATGGATCTGATCTTGTACTCAGCTAAGATGAACAAAATGCTCTCTGGGGAAGAGAAAAGTTCACCTATGCGAGGTAAATGAATTTCTCTGTGGCTCTAGGGAATGCTGAGATTGTTGTATGGTATACTGATGCCCCCAAAAGTTTATTATCTTCAGCCCATTGGTGGATAACTTGCCTGACTTGATATAGAACCCAGTCAATAATAATAATAATATTATTAATATTATTATTATCATTATTATCAATAATAATGACATTATTATCAATAATAATGTCTTTGTGGATTTACACAGAAAAATTGGATAATATGTGTAGTCCTTTTTTTTTTTTTTTTACTTTGGTATTAATAAGAATCTTCTATCAGAGTCATAGAAGAAAAGGTGGCTATTTCTTAGAGCCAACATCTGCCCCTACCTTGCTCCCCTCCCCAGTCTAGGTCTGTGGGAAGATGGTATATGAGTTGGCACTTAAAGTTGAAAATAAGGGGTGAAGAGGAGGGAAACGGAAGAAAACATAAATGTCGATAGCAGAATTTCCCCATCTCTAGGTATCTGTTCCGTGCTTTCTCTCTCTGTAGGTCAAATGCACTGGAAAGAAGGAAATCAATCATAAAGAACTTGGGGAAAAGTAAGAGATTTACAAAATTATACTTATTTCTGGGCAACGGATAGTGTTTCTGGAAATAAACCATGGAAAGGGTGAGTCATATGACTTATGGTCTTTACACTCTGTAATGCTTGAGTCACTGATGTAGAACTGAATGAATCAATCCATGTTAGAAATAGGATCTTTCCTGGAAAATCCAGCTGTATGACTTCATTACCTCTGACCTGTACCTGAGAATGAAAACTTATCACTCCCAGCTTCTATCTCTCTTTTCATGCAGCAAATATATTAAACAAATACTTACATCAAGATAATAATAGTACTAGAATTTTCTCAAGCACTTGGAAAATTACAAATTAATCATGGGTAGAATGACTTTTACTACAGGTTACCTGAGTCTTCAAAACTGTCCATTCTTTATTTAACCTATAAGGAAATAGCTTTTCCTTTCCAGACTTCATAATTTCCACAGTAAAATTGAAACTTTAAGACAGCATGGTGGCATTTTTTTTCTTTAATCTAACAGGTTACTTTGTTGTTTGTTCTCAATATATGTTGAAATCATAGATTTTCCCACTTCCTACCACTTTCATTTCAGAAGTGTGCCGTTCCCAGATGATACAGAAATTTATATTGCTAGATATCTTTATCTTATACAGATTTGTGTTCTTTTATTATTTGGTCTTAACTTTAAAATATATAGTGAAATAGAAAAAAAAAGCAGCTACTGAACACTTGGGATAATTATTTTCCTATCAACAGTACTTTTGCATTAATGGTAAACAAGTGTGAATAGTGATAGGGACTAATGGGTCAAGACTTTTTCGGCTATGAGTAACACAAAACTCCAATTGAAGTTATTTAAATTACAGAAAATTAATTACATCACAGAGCAAGTGTTTGGCAGTAGGTTGTTCTGAACTTAATTCAGCAACTCAATGATCTCAGTTTTCTCTATGATTCTCTTGGATTTTGCTCATGGTCACTACATGGCTACAATGGCACCAAGTATCACAGCCTTACACAACAATATTCAAAGATTAAAAAACCTACATTTTTATTAGGCATCCCTTTTTAAGGACAAGAACAACTTTCCAAGGTGATCCCAGAAGACTTCTTTTTCTGTTTCATTGGCTGGGGTGTTATCACATGTTCATGTCTTTTGCGAACATGGGAATGAAATTATCATGATTGGCTTCAACATTCATCCCTCTAAGTTTAGAAAGTGACCCATGAAGCACTTGGGGACCTAATGCTTGAAAAAAATCAGGATTCTATTAGGAAGAATGAGGATGGGAGCTTTTTACCAATGGTGTGGATCTGATTGAGGAAAAGCATCAAAAGATGGGGCAGTACCCACAGGCTAGGAATAGTGGGAACTGTTACCATGCCTACCATGAAGAATCCAGGGCAGGAGAGAAAAGGCTGTGAAGCATGGGCTACCTTGCCCTTCAGAGATCAAGGCAGCCAGTGCACTATAATTCTGCAGGGAGGAGCCAGGGAAATAAATACCTCGACCTAGCTCCTCTTCCTCTCTCTAGTCTCCTCTATTGACCAAACCCACCCAGGAGACTGAAAGCATGACTTGTCCTATGTGTCTGCATCCTGAGACACAGAGCAGGAGTGTAGAGTTTAAGGAAGAGACGGAAGTCGTCTATCACAACTATCGTTAACTGAGCACTTATCCTGTTCCAAGCAGTACGATAAGCAATTGACATGCATCAAACAGGGATTCAGCATGGCAACACTAAATAGAATAAACATATTTTTCACCACACACCTAGAAAGAGATAGCAGCACTGTTTATAAAGACCCTGTGAGGTAAAGTGATATGGGAAATGCCCAAGATTGAGTGGAAAAAGCATGGAGGGATAGAGGTCAAATATTGTGAATTCAAGGAAGGGGGAGATTCCCCAAGCCTGGGGAGGGACTGGAGGCTTCAGCTGATTTTGTAAATAGTAGAGATCCACACCCAACTCAGTTTTAACTCGCTCAGAAAATGTATTACACATTTACTAGCTCTGTCTCAGGACCGGGGAAGGGAATGTTGCATGCCATACTTAAGGCCACTAAATGCCTAAGCTCTCAGCCTTCACAAAGACCCCCATAACCAAGCTTGATAGAGAAATAGCAGAGCCTCTCATATATGAATGGATCATATAGACCTAGACACTGAGCATCTAAATAACACCACAATGAGTTCATGAGTTAAGGCTTTTCTTCTTTCCAGCCACAAAATAAGATTCAAACTCTTAGGCAACATTTATCTGTGGCTAGAGGCAGAGGAGAACAAACATGAATGATAATGACTGTCTCACTATCCTGGTGAATGAGTGTTTAGAGTGAGATTTAATTTTTATTTAGAAAAAACAATATAACATTTCTTATACCCATGCATGATGGAGTAAATCAATATCCTCAATACTTAGATCATCTGCTTTATCACAGCAACCTTGTGAAGGAAGAATTGCTATCTCTCTTTTATCGATAATGAAGTAGGTTTAAAGAGTTCCCATCACTTCGCTATGATCATGGGACTTGTAATTGGGACAATGTGCTCCAGGGTCTCTGCTCTCAATCACTTTCCCATTTTACACAGATAGAAGTGGATAGAAGTGTGGTTGTCTTATCCAGGCATCACGGAGCACTCTGCACAAAACACCAAATAATTCCATTGGATAATATTTGCTGCTACTGTGCTTTAAATAAATAACAACACAACGGAGTCTATAACCACCATCCCAGGATCAGCCCAGTGATCCTTATATTTGATTCCTGGAAGACAGCCAAAATGCTACCGCCATCACCATCACTGCATTGTAGAGGAGGAAACCAAAGGATAAAAAAAGGACAGAAAGAAGGAAGGAAAAACGAAAGACTACCTAACTTGAGAAACCAGGACAAGAACCAAAACGCTTCAACTCCTAGTTAAGTACCCTAACCCCTCTCTGATTTAAATGCAACAAATTTAAAAAAATCAAAACCCTAAACATTGGTTTCTTCTTTCCAGAGCACAGACAGTGATTCAGTGTTTGTGTAATGAGACTGAAAAGGCAAAGAGCTCTGTATGTGGGAATGCCAACATACTGCTAATAGAAGCTAGAGAGAATGGGTAAATCTCACACAAGGATCAGTGACTCTTTGAGGATCCCTTACCTTTTCAATATGGATCCAAATCCTTAGTACAAGCTGCTACTATGCCACATTTGTCATATCACCCCTCAATTCTATCAACAATATCAAAGGATGGCAAGTCTTCCAGTCCCTACTAGGACTACAACTCCAGCCATAAATGCTACATTTGTAACATAAGACTTTTCTCCTGGGCTATATTATTATAGCCTGAAAAACCTTTTCTTTTCACCTTCTCTGTTCTGCCTCTTCTTGGATTACTCATCTTGGTTGATACCATTGTGAGTCCCTCAGTTTCCCAAGAACAAAATTTGAGTAACCATCCTTGAAATTTATTTTCCATGACTCCTCACAGCCATTATCAGCTCTATTCTATTTTTGAAATGACCATTAAATCAGACCCTTCTATACTTTTCCTACCACCATCATTGTTATCCCCTTAGTCTAATCTTATATCTTCTCTTGCCTGACCTTGCCTGACGCCCTCTGATTTCTTTACCATAAGTCCCACTCTAATTTATTATATATGCTCCTCCCTGAGGTACATTCAGAAAAGAAACTTTTGATCACATCAACGCCCTTGTTTAAAAATTTATTCAGTGATATTCACCTATTGATTAAAACCTAAGTTCCTCAGAATGGCCCGCAAGGCCTTTACAATCTGATGCCAACCTCCCTTACCAGCCCATCTCTTCCCATCCTACACCCTCTGCTTATATTCTCATCCTAGTAATTTCTCTTCAGTCTCTGACTGCATAACTCCATGCCTTTGCACATGTCATTCACTCTGCCTTCATTTTTTTCTCTGCCTTAAATTTTCCAACTTATCCTTTGAAACAAGCTGCAATATCATCTCCCTCGTGAAATCTTTCCTAACACTGTAAGCATGTTAGTCAGTCCTGTGTCAGGATTATAACAGTCCTTTTGCATGCAACTGTGGGTAACAGCTGGAGCTTTATGTTTATGGTGAGATTCAGCTATACCTCGGCAAGGCTGGCAACCCGGAGAGGAAAATCTGTGGAAGCTCTTTGCACGAGGAGCCAGGTGCCTTACAAGTGTCAAACCCAGACACTGGCCAGATCCAATTTGAGGGGCGAGGGGTGGGCAGTGAGGTGTACACAGCACTAGTCTGTTTCTCAGATTTCTACCTGGTCCACTACTACCCTAAACTCCTATCTAAACCTTTGGGAATGAAGGTTGCAAAAAAATACAAAGTTATCTCACTGACAGTTCTGTGGGCCACCAAAATCATGACCCACAGATGATTTGATTTTAGCCGTGAAAAGCAAAGCCATTTTCCTTAGAATTGTATGGAAGCAGATCTATGGATTCACTGATCTACCTCTAGAAAGCTAAAAGCGGCTTTGGAAATGGCAGTGCTAGAAGTGTCCATTGCCTGCCTCTCTGCAGTAACAGTGGGGGGCAGAGGGAGAGAAAGGATGGGCTCCGGAAACCCATCCCATGGAGCTATAGGACAAGAGGAGGTTTCAGCTCAGGGTACCCCTGAAGGGGACTGAAGCAAGAAAAAAGTGGGGACTGCTACGAGATAGTTCCAAAAAATTACCAAGGAACCTAAATAAGATACACCTTAGGCAATTTCATCCATTACTTTAACATTTATTCATGTCTTCTCTGTGTATTCACCATTCCAGATGCTGAGGATATGGCAGAGAATAGGAGGGTGAAGATAGATAATAAGTCCACAAGGACAAGAAAAGTCCATTTCAGGTGTCAATAGATGCAACGAAAAAAACAAATGGGCTTCTGTGATAGAGTCCGGGATCAGAGCTGGTCTTATTGAGGAGACGTCACTTGAGCTCAGACCTGGAAAATGTAAAAGAATCAACCATGTGATGAGCCTGGTGGAAGAACATTCCAGGTACAGTGAAGAGTGAGTTCAAAGACCTTAAGATAATAATAAGCTTGACATTTCAAAGACCAGAAAGAAGGTCATTATGGAAACCAGTGAGCAAGTGAAAGTGGTATAGGATGATTCATGGAAACGAGTAGATATTGAGTCATGTAGGAACTTTCAGAACACATTCAGGACTTTGGATTGTATTCTGGGTGTAATGGGAAGTTATTGGAGGTTTTAGCTGGAGATAGACATGATCTGAATTTTGATTTTAAAGCTTCACTATAACATCTCTGTAGAGAATGAAATGTGGAGGGGAGGGGCAGCAGAAGGGGAAGCAGAGAGATCAGGATAGAGGCCACTATAGTATTTCAGGCAAACAGTGGTAGGTTTTCAGATGGAGACAGCAATGGAAAAGGGAGGAAAACATGGCGGACTTGGAATGTATTTTGCAGACACAAAGGACAGGGTTGGCTGGCACACTGGATGTCAGAGTGGAGAAGAGAGCAGAATTCGAAAACACGGCATAGTTTCTGGCTAGAGCAATTCTGAGAGAAATGACTGTTGAAAAGGGGAGAACTACGAACAAGTGTATTGGAGGAAGAGGAAAATTGGGCTGTTAATTTTGTGACCTATTAGCAATCCAGAGGACTTTGCATGTAGGCAATTGGATTAAAAAAACAAAAGACTCTGAAGCCAGAACAGAGGTCATGGCTGAAAAGTCTGGGAGCCATTGAGGATCATGTGTATTTAAAGTAGTGAGAACAGTTCCAGAACTGAGTGAAGGAGAAGACAGGAAGCTAATTGAGGTTCCACAACCTTATGTGGGAGTGTCATTTGTAAGATAATATTAGTGTTTCTTAGAGACACTTAATAGGGAGATGCTCATTAAGAATAGAGGGAATGGGCTTCCCTGGTGGTGCAGTGGTTGAGAGTCCGCCTTCCGATGCAGGGGATATGGGTTCGTGCCCCGGTCTGGGAAGATCCCACATGCCACAGAGTGGCTGGGCCCGTGAGCCATGGCCGCTGTCTGAGGCACCAAGCCAGAAGGACAGAGGACTGAAGCTAGAAAACATTGTCAAATCTGTGTTGTTCTTTTTTTTTCCTTTTGCTTCCCTAACTTGTGATATTATAGCTCCCGAATATTCTACCTGGTTTTCCTTGAAGATACAGCATTTTGTTCAGTCTTTTTAACTTCTATGGCACCTCCTTTTCTGATTACAGTAATACTATCTGGGTAGAATTGCAAAAATTCAGCAGTTATTTATTTCATGAGCAATACTGATGTGATTTAAGAAAGACACAGAGAATGGTAAAATGTCTTGCTAAGGGACAATTTCTGAAGCCCAAAAAGGCAAACTTTCAATAACCAAAAGTTATTCTTGAAAATCTCCTAAATTGCCCATAAAAAAACAGAATACATGGTTTTAGATATCAACCCTATACAGACACCCATCTCCTATAAAGTCCAAAGCAGTCTACTTTTCCTCTAGCATTAATAGAATGCTGTGGTTGTACCAGATGAAGCTACAAATTGTACCCCAAAATACCACAGGCAGAGAAATTCATGAATGTTCAAAGGAAGTATGAAGTGACTCCACATTATCTAATATTGGTTTAGGAGTCTCCATGGTCAGATATCTAGATGATAAAGGAGATTTTTCCAGTAGTGATGGAGGGGAGCTTTAAGCACTAAGGTGTCAAGAACCATAAGACACAGAAATGAGGCTGCTGAGAACATGTGTGTTTGATTCACAACCAAAGATTGAATCTGCATATTACTAAACACAGGTGTAGTAATGTGTGAGAATTTGTTAGCCACGATGCAGGCGTAATGTCACATTTGCTCATCATTGTCTAAAACACGTTTTATATGCTTTGAGTTCCCACTCCAAAAAGCTGGCAAAAATTCAATCTTCATTATCATTGAGGCTGCTGCTACGCAAAGACTCTGGGATCCTTTGTGGCCAAGCTCTCAAAGGCCCTCTCATTTCCTGCACAGGAAGTTCACTGCCTCTATGCTCATTGTTTAAAGCATAGCATGACCTGGTGTACATAGTGGTTGGGAATCCACCTGCCAATGCAGGGGACACGGGTTCAAGCCCTGGTCCTGGAAGATCCCCCATGCCGCGGAGCAAATAAGCCCGTGAGCCACAACTACTGAGCCTGCACTCTAGAGCCTGCAAGCCACAACTACTGAGCCCACGTGCCACAACTACTGAAGCCTGCATGCCTAGAGCCAGGGCTCCACAACAAGAGAAGTGTACAGAGGACACTCAGTAAGTGAACCACACTGCCAGGGCTGGGAAGGGGCTTTCCCACTTAGCTTCCAGCTTATTTGTCATGACTCCCCCTATAACTTGAGGCTCTCACTTGTTTCTTATACTCTGATCCATATACTTACTGTTCTGGTGGACCAACATCCTTGGAGCTCTCCATGACAAAGTCAGCCAGGCCTCAGCCCCTTGGCCTTTCTCCCTGCAGGGCTAGTGCAGAAGCTACAGAGGATGCTTTTTTATCTTAGGCCCACTGCTGCTCTTGGGTTGACTCTGGTTTAAGAATGTTCCTATAATCCCATTGGATCAGCTTTTCTCCCTCTGTTCCTTATCACAAATCACTGTTAGATGGAAGACAAGAAATCCTACCATTTTGGTTAACGGGGTCACTAAGAACCAAAGTATTCCTAGTTCCTGCCCTGAAAGGATAATTAAAGCCTTGACTAATTAGTGTTAAAATAACCTTAATTAACTAACCTAACTTACTGCTAATCAAGGGAATCAAGGGTCTTCTAAGAGATTGTGGATTATTTTCTAGTCAGTATACCATATAAAGTAATATACATATATACCCCTAGGGATGCTCTCATTAAAAAAAAGATTAAAACTCTTCATTATTAGGAGTATAAAATTAGAGGTTACATGTTTACTTGTTTATTTATTTATACAAAGGATTGGACTCAGGACCTTATCCTGCATTTTTACTCCAGAGCTCTTGCCATGCTTATGGGACAAGTGGGGATTTGGCACGTTCCTTACTTGCTATGGGTTATTAGTCAACCCAAGATAATTATTTCAGCACAGTGATGCAGAGGCTGCTATATCTGATTTCCACATTATAGATAGTCACTTGTTATCTGTGTGACTTAGTATATGTCACTTTGCCTCCCTGGACCCCAGACTCCTCGCCTACAAAATGAGGCCAGTATATTAAAGCCCCTTCCAACTTTAACATGATCTATTCTATGAAAGTAAAGTTACTCTTGACCCCTAAGCACTCTGTCTTGAAAATTAAATAGATATGATGTTATTCTATAACACAAAGAGTTATTTTCTATGACTACTCACAACTATTGGCCCTTATCTTTTTGAAAATTTTTGGTATACAATTTCCAAGACTGCCTGATGAGAAAGAAAATAACAAACTGCCTCTAGAAAATAATTTCAGAAACACAAGAGAGGATCCACCAGAATACCTATCTTAGCTCTAATATCTGAAGTTCCACACTATTTCTAGAATGTAAGTCACCATGCATCTATCGATCATTTGGCATTGATATGAATGAATGAATTTCCAAGACCATTTCCTTAGCACAGGTTTGGAGTTAGAGAGGACCAAAAAAACCAAAAACCAAAAAACCAACATTATGATACTGGTGTGAAGATACCAGTGAAAGACGTCAGAGTATAAACAAAGGGAACCACCATCATCAGCTTCTTGATATTTCTCCAGTGGGCACCAGGGCTCCAGGGCATCCCTGCTTTTTCCATAATAAGAATTCATATCTATTGTTGACACTCAAGAGCCTGTAGTGGAAAAAGTAGTAATAGACACTAGAACTAACCTATAAAGGAGGTTGCAAAATCTCCTGTCCTAAACAGGTTTAAGAATAAGTAAGCTTTCTTTTAGTTTGGGATTGTTTAAAAGAAATCTGCAAAAAGCCTGGGGGTGGAGACGCCTGTGGGCATCCCTTCCAGCTCAGCGTTGTTCTGTTCCCCGAGTGCTGGGAGCAGCCGCAGCCGATTCATCACCTGACAGCCACAAATATCTGGAGAACATATTCTGTCTGTAAAAATAGACTCCACAAATTCTTCAAGTTGCTTCATTATCCTTTAGTCCTCGTTGCCTGTTCATAGTGAATGAATGAATGAATGAATGAAAAAGTGAGTGAGGAAATAAATGGCCAGGTAAATTAAAGTGTCTTCTTCCTTTCCACCTAAATAATTACATCTGTTTCACTCATCTGTGTAATGTGTGAAAAATAGACTGGAAAGGGCTCTTTTCGGGCATCGTTGTCTCAGAGGTTATCAAACTTTAAGTGTCCATAAGAATCACGCAGAAGACTTACTAAATGTGCAGATTCTTGCGCCTTCATACCTAGAGGTTCTGAGTTAATAGATCAGGCATAAGCACAGGAACGTAAGCATTAATAGCACGCAGGCACACACACACAAACACCCATACTTCAAAGCTGATTCTAATGTGGGCGGTTCCCAGACCACATTTGAAGGAAAACTGCTCTATAAGGACTATTGATCTTCTGGTCTGTCACTCTGATATCAGAATCTTCAAAAAATTGTGCGTTGCAACCATCCTATCTTTGGACCCGGGTGAGTCAAATGGAAGCAACACCCAAATAAGAGAATTCCAGAGATTTGCCAAAGTACAAAGGGGACTTACAAAGTCTGACTTGAAGGTTTACTATAAAAATAATCAAGACAAGGTGACATTGACACAAAAATAGATAGATTAATAGACCAATGGAAAAGGATGAAGAGTCAAGAAATAGAGACATACATATGTAATTAATTTTCAGCAAATGTAAAATTAATCCATTGGTGAATAGTCTGCTCAATAAATGGTGCTTCAACAACTGGATATCCACATATAAAAAAAGTGCTTCTATTTACCATATTCAAAAAGTAACTCAAAACGGATAATAGACCTAAATGTTAAACTGAAAGCTTTAGCATTTCTAGAAGAAAAGATAGAAGAAAAATTTTGGTGATCTTGTTTTAGGCAAAGAATTCTTAGATATAATACCAAAACCACAATCCAAAAACAGTAAAAGTTGGTACAGTGGAGTTTTCCAAAATTAAGAACTTCTCTTTGAAAACAGTTAAGAGTAAAAAGGCAAGCCACAGACTGAAAGATAATACTTGTAAATCACAAATAAAATACTATTTGCAGTCACTTATCTGATAAAGAACTTGTATCCACAGTATATGAAGAACTCCCCAAACTCTATAGTTTAAAAAAATGGGTAAAGAATTTAAATAGATACTTCACCAGCAAACATGTATAGATAACACATAAGCACATGAAAAGATATTCAACACGATTAGTCGTTAAGAAAATACAAATGAATCAGAGATATCACTACATACCTCTTAGAATGGTTACAGTTTAAAAGACTAAAATGTTTAGGATGTGGAAAAACTGGAACACTACAATAAAAGGGATGAAATATTAATATACGCAACATGGATGAGTCACAAAATAATTATGCTGAGTGACAAAAGGCAGACAAAAGAAGTGCAGACTGTAAGATTCTATTTATACAAACTCTAGAAAATAAAATCTGATCCATTATGGCAGAAAGTAGATGAGTAGTTTCCTGAGATGTGGGGAAGGCAAGAATGGGAGGGAGAAAGGGATTAAAAGGGGGCCCAAGTAATCCTTGGGGTTGATGCACATGTTCAGTGTCTTTATTGTGGCCATAGTTTCATAGGTTTGTGATACATATGTCAAAGCTTATCAAATTATACACTTTATTTGCAAATTATTGTATGCCAATTATATCTTAATGAGACTATTTAAAAATTGATAGCTATTTAGAAAGATAAGGAAAAAGAGAAATTGAGGAAATAGTAACCTTCAAAAAATTCAAAAGTGAGGGATTCCCTGGTGGTGCAGTGGTTGAGTCCGCCTGACGATGCAGGGGACACGGGTTCGTGCCCCGGTCGGGAAGGATCCCACATGCCGCGGAGCGGCTGGGCCCGTGAGCCATGGCCGCTGAGCCTGCGCGTCTGGAGCCTGTGCTCCGCAACGGGAGAGGCCACAACAGTGAAAGGCCCGCGTACCGCAAAAAAAAAAAAAAAAAAAAAATTCAAAAGTAATGCAAGAAAGAAGATACTACCACGGTACACTATTTGACTCACCAGTGAACAATATTCCTATCGCTGTGGACATGTAAATAATGAATATTTATTTTACTCAAATTATCACACAGCTTTATCTGGAAGAAAGAAGGAAATATGAGGATAGGGTGGGTTAGGGGAGAGTGTTAGAGAGTTAGTTATCTTGATCTACTATAACAAGAAGTCAGGAGATAATGGATAAAACTATTACATCAAGAAATGCAGAATGAGCAGATTATTTCAATATATGGAGATAAATATCAGAAGAAACAACTAGAAGAGTCAGAAGCACTTACTTCTTAGGAGTAGTACTGGGAGACAAGAAGTAGTAAAACAGAGGCCTGCTGGTTTTCTATACACACGCACATGTGCACACACACGTATAACTTATGGTGTCATTTCACTATTTGACTTAAACAATTGTTGGCAGGTAATGCCATGAATAGTCTCTTATTTCTATACAGCCTACACTTTATGACTGAATGGCAAACAGGCCTTGGAGTTAGAGAAAGTAAATTGCTCTGGATAAGATTTAGAGATTCATCTTCCCTAGAGCCCTTTGCTTATATTCTAAGAGTAATAAAACCCGGAGACAACTTTCCCCTCCCATACCAGATATTTGCTTATAATCCAGGGTGTTTCTCTCCAGAATTCCTGAAGAATTTGTTTACATTAAGCATAAAGTTCTGTCTCTCTCTCAAGAGGGGAGGAGGAGTAAATTACCAGTTGCCCAACATAATCTCCAGGTCTCAACATTTTGGGGTTCCTCTTCTGTGGTGCAAAACTTCTGCACATGTTGGTAAATATCTGGGCCTCACTGAGTTGCCTGGTAGGGACCTGAGGCATGGATAACCATCTTAACTATGGATAATATTCTTTGTATTCAAATCTCTGGACCAGAGAACATGCACACTGAGAACTATGCCTATTCATGCATATGTGTATATGTATATATGTATACATATACATGAATGAAACTATGATAGGACAACCTCTTAGCTTGCAAGTAGAATAACATCTCATATCCTTCATAATTTTAGGGATTAAGAATGTGAATGTATTATTTCTAAACTGTAATTAGAACAATTTTAATTTAAACATCGTCTGTTAGATAGGCATTTTTTTTTTAAATAAACAGCCAGACAATAACAGTAATGATGTGAGAAAACTAGAACTCTCATTTCTCTCATTTTCTTCTGGTTGGAATATACACTCTTACACTTGCTTTGATTATTTGTAAAAGTCATCTTAGAAAATTTCAAATGTGCATACCCTATGTATTAGTTTTCTATTGCTGTGTAACAAATTACCACAAATTTACCACCTTCAAACAACACAAATGTATCATCTCTTAGTTTGTGTGGATCAGAAGTCTAGGTATGGGTTTGCTGGGTCCTCTGCTCAAGGTCTCACCAGGCTAAAATCAAGATGTCAGCCAGGACTCCAGTCTCAGTCTGAGGTTCAAGGTCCTCTGGCAAGATCCGTGGTTGCTGGTGGCACTGAATATCTTGCGGTTGTGTGACTGAAGTCCCATCTTCTCACTGATTATTGGTCAGAAACTGCCATCAGTTTCTCGGGACTGCTCCCAGGTCCTTCTTACATGACCTCCTCCATTGTTTCTTCAAGACCAGTAAGAGAATCTCTCTCATGCTTCAAATATCTTTTTTTTCAGAAAGGGCCCATCCCCTTTGAAGGACTCATTTGATTGAATTAAGTCCACCCAGGATAATCTCTCTTTTGATTAACTCACCTTCAACTGGTTTTGGACCTTAACTGTATCTGAAAAACTGTCTCATCTTTGTCATGTAATATATCCTAATTGTGGGAATAATATTCATCATATTCATAGCCTTTTCCATACTCAACGAGAGTGGCTTATTTAGGCTGTGTGCACTAGGGGATAAGAAATTTAGGAGTCATCTTAGAGTTCCATCTACCACATTATGACCCAGCACACCTGAAGACAGGTACCCAGGGAGGCAAGTACAACGATGTACATCACAGCATTGGCGAGAACGTGAGAAATTTTACCTACCATCCAAATGTCCAAAATGGGAAATGTATAGATAAAATGAGGAATATTCTTAAGTTGGAATATTAAACAAAAGTTCAACAGTAAACAACGAGTAGCTAGGTGAAATATATGTATCTTAACATGCATGTTCCTTCTCTCACTGAGTATGATAGTAAGTGAAAATATAAAGTTGGATATGTAAAGTTTTAAAATACTCACAAAAGTATATCTTACTTATAGATATACTTTGTTGTATTAGTCATGCCTTTTTATTTTCTGTATTTCTAATACCTTGGCATCAGAGGCCTTGCTATAGTGGCGAGACCGGCCCACCCAAAGCTAGCTAGAGCTAGAGAATGACTATAAGCTCCCTTCCTCATACAAAGCAACCAACTCAGAGCCCGTACCTCAACCACCTCCCCTACTGGGCTTTCACACCCAGGGCCACTATTTCCCTGCTTTAATCATCCCAGAGCCAGGAATCAGACAGCTAGGGACAATCCCTGAGCCCACAGAAATTATTCAAACCTGCTGATCCTAAACCTGCTCACCCTGCCTTTCCCATTCCTTCCCATGGAAACCACAATGAAGGCTCTTGCCCCTGTTTTCCCCTCACTCCCTCTGACTCTTGATCAACCCCGATGTCTCCCCATGTGGCTCTGGATGGTGGACTGTGCCCCTCCCCTTGGGAACTGTGGCAAACTATCTTTTTTTTTTTTTTTGTGGTACGCGGGCCTTTCACTGTTGTGGCCTTTCCCGCTACGGAGCACAGGCTCCGGATGTGCAGGCTCAGCGGCCATGGCTCACGGGCCCAGCCGTTCCGCTGCATGTGGGATCCTCCCGGACCAGGGCACGAACCCGTGTCCCCTGCATCGGCAGGCGGACTCTCAACCACTGCGCCACTAGGGAAGCCCCAAACTTTCTTTTAAGTGGCAGTCATTTCCTGATCTGTTGGGCTCACCATACCTAAATAATAATAAAAAATGTATTTTAAAATGATTTTTATGAATGTATATGTATGTTAAAGTATTTTTTTAGAACACTGTCAGGATACATACTAAACCCCTCTAGGACTTAAAAGGGGAATGAGATGGGGGAGTTGGGATATCAGAGGTTCTCAACTTCACAAGCAGTCACTTGCTTTCTTAAATTAGGAGACTTGAAGCAAATATAACAAAATGCTTAAAACTATTCATTTTATGTGGTGGGTCAGGAGTGTTTATTATATGATTTTTAAAATCTTCATCTCTAAAATTTCTGAAAATAAAAATTGTTTTTTAAAAAGATAATATTGTATATAACATTCAAAAGATGTGGTAAAAAATAATAATATAAAATAGAAAGCAAAGATAGTATTCTGGTGATCCATACACAAGTTGAGATGAAATTTGCAACATAAATTAAGGTAAAAAATTCAGGGAGCAGACACAGAGCAGGTGCTTATAAGTAAGTAATGGTATCCCACACACTTCCATTTATTTATTGACCACCTGTTCAGCATCCCTTCTCAGCAGAGTTAGTGTATCAGTTATCTATTACCACAGTAATGCTGTGTAACAACAACAGAAAACGTAAAACCTCAGTGGCATGCAGCAATAAACACTTGCTGCTCACAAGTATTTGGGCTGACTGAGCAGTTGTGTTGATCTGAGCTGGGCTCAGCAAGACTTACTCATGTGTCTATTACCAGCCATAGCTCAATTAAATCACTGATCATGGATGGATTCTCACATATCTAGTCTCTCTTGGCTCTGTTCCACATGACTGTTCTCCAGCAGGTTAGCTTATCCTTATGGGGAAGACAGAGGAGAAAGAGAGAGCAAGAAGAAACACACAAAAGACCTGTTAAGACCTAGGATCATAACTAGCACACTCAATCCCCCACATGATATTTGCCAAGGCAAGTATAGATGCAGCTTCTTTAATAAAAGGAGTTTTTAAAAAAATCAAGACCATTACCATGATCAATATACCACAGTTTATCTATCTTGTGTTTAGTTTCTCCAGTTTAATTCATTCACTATGAGAATTAAGGAGACACTGAACAGAGAGAGCTCTGGTAAGTGTTTATTTGTTTTAAATGGGTCCTTATGTGTCCCCACTTCAGATAATGTCTCAACATGTCAATATCTTTATCAGCTGAGCTAGACCTTCCTAAAGTATTATAACCCAAGAATAACATAAGTCGCGGGTTCTTCAGAAATCTGTCCCTATATACAGTCTGACCAGTCGATTCTGTTAAACAGCAAGAAGGGATGAACCAAAGAACTGTGGGAAAAGATGGTGTGAAAATACTGCATGTGACAATATTTCCCCTTAGGAGGTCACAAGGCACATTAGTTTTAGACACTGATGGTCGCCCCCCCAACATCCATTCCTTCTTTTTCTTACTAAGAACACCTTGTTTTCACATGAGATATCATGCACCAGTAAAAAATAGTCATTATTCTAGACTCCCTTAGGAGTAGGGATAGCCCTGTGACCTACTTCCTATCAATGAGATATAAGCACAAGTTAACTAGGAGGACAACTGAGAAAAATATTCTCTGAAATAAAGGGACATATTTTTCTGTCATCCACTTTATGCTCTTGATTCTTCCCTACTCTTCCTGCCTAGGATGTAAATATAATGCCTAGAAATACAGCAGCCCCCAGGTGAATGTGAGTTTGAGGAAGAAAGCCTCATGCAAATGAGGGGGAAGGAGAGTGAGGGGAGAAGCCTGACTGTTGGTGGAACTACCATTCCACTCTGGGTGTAACCCAGCAAGAAACTACGGGGCATTTCTGGGACAGACCCCTCCCCCATATCCTCTGCTGTAGCTTCTAGCTGAAGTACCTAGATAATAACATCTGATGCATCTTTCCTGAGTTTTTTTACAGATGCTAAAACCCCCACCAAATGGAAGAAATTAACTACTTGATGACCATGAACAGTAGTCCCCAGACCTATCTGCTCCTTAGAATTGATAATGTTAACCCCTGGGATACCACCCTGTCAACTAATCAGAGAATGTTGCACAAGCTGGTCACGTACCCTGGGACACCCCTCCCACATCTTGCCTTTAAAAAACGCTTTGCTAAAACCCACTGGGGAATTCGGGCTTTTGAGCACTAGCTGTCCCAGATTCCTTGTCTGGCACCTTACAATAAACACTGCACTTTCCTTCAACACAACCTGGTGTCAGTAGATTAGCTTTATTGTGCGAGGGTGAGCAGACTCAACTGTGGTTCAGTAACAGGGATGCTTATTTCAGCATTTAGTTTTCCTACATGAGAAAAATAAACCCCTACCTGTTTATACCTACACAATCAGGTTTCTGTCACATGCAGCCAAATGCAAAGCTAAATAATATGTGGGTTCTAAGAATTTCTGCATAAAGAAATCAATCTTTCCTAAAGTTATTTACACCCAAGCATTTTTTTAAAAAGTATTTATTTTTACTTCATTTGATATAAATTTCCACAAAACAATGTTCTATAGAATATCTGTTTGGGAAATGCAGTTTATCTCCTGTTATAAAAACTTTTATAATTGCCAGTCTGTTTTGCTGCTTAAAGTACTGAATTAATGAGATCAAGGTGTAAAACTGGTTTTCATATGGACAAATTAGTTTCACCTTATAACACTAGCTATCTTAGAAAAGACATTATGGATTTATCCATGAGTCATTGATCCCTAAAATATTTATTGGTTACCCAATCAATTCCAAGTTTTCTGCAGGTTCTGGGGATACAAAGATAATTTAATCATGTTTCCAAGGCTCAGTTATCTTAAAGTAAGTGTAACAAAACAATTCATTATAATGTAATGCATCTAACATTCCATTACTATAATTTAAGGACAATTCCAAACATTCAGGATAAGTCATAATTTTTTCTGAATCAAGAATACTGGCTTTACATGCTATCAGGCTCCTAGGAACAACTGGGTTCCTTAACAAGAAAGAGATCTAAGCTAACTAGCCAGCACTGGCATCCCAACTCAGCTTTGACTTTCTTTAATTGTCCTAGGACACACAATGACACATGTCAAAGGACAAAGATATCAATTCTTTGTGAAAACTGTAAATTAACAATGTTGGTGGTAAAAGTGAACAGATCTGATATGGAAAGAAGAGGAGAAAGACATAATTATAACTAAAGGGAAGGAGGGTTCAAATTAAAAGGACAGATACCTTTAATAGGATGAAGGACGTAAGCATGTTTTCAAATTGCAGGGGAGATGTTAGTGGAAATGCAGAAGATGAATGTGCCAAGAAGAAGAGTTAGTTGATGGAGCAAAGTCTCAGAGGAGATAGGAGGAGGTGGAATAAAGAACATTGAATCAACCTGAACAGAAATAGAATCTTATTCTCTGATTCAAAAGGAGAGCAATAAGATGAGAGTGGATGTCAGAGGTATGGACATGAGTTGAGTTGTGTCACAGAAGTCCTTACCCCACTACCTGAGATCTACTCCAGATCACCCTGGAGTAGAGCGGGCCCCTAATCCAATATAACTGGAGTCCTTATAAAAAGAGTGATGTCTGGATACAGACACACAGAGATGGAAGAAGACATGAAGACACATGAGGAATGACAGCCATGTGACAACCGAAACAGATTGGAGTGATCCATCTACAAACCAGGGAATACCAAAGATTGTCGGTAACTCCCAGAAGTTAGGAAGAGGCAAAGAAGAAGCTCTTCTACAGATTTCACAGGGAGCATTACCCTGCTGATGTCTTGATTTCAGACTTCTAGTCTCCAGAATTGAGATAGTAAATTTTTGTTGTCATAAACCACGAAGTTTGTGGTACTTTGTTACAGCAGTCTCAGGAAACTAATGGACAGATGCTGTGGAAAACCACAGTTGTAGCCTTATCTTATTGATGAAGAAGGGGTTCAGGGAGTAGCAGGAAGGTTTAGAAGGGAGTGCCGAGCTGTAGTGAAGTTCTAAAATAATAGCTGAAGGGAATGGAAATGGAAGCCAAGCATGAAGATATAAAAATGAGTAATGAGAACCTGGCTGAAGTCAGTAACTATGAATTTATGGCAACATTAATATGATAAAAATCCCAGACACAAATATGAATTTAGTACATGATAAAGGTGGTATTTCAAGTCAATGTATAAATGATGGATCCAGCACAATACATTTGACAATTTGGAAGAATAAATAAGGTTAAATATCTACAGACAGAATTGCCTATCCTCTTAAATCTCAAAATAATCTTTAAAAGTTGTTTATAATAATAGTAAGAGAAAATAAAAATTTTTAAAAGAACCTAAATATTAAATAATTGGAAATAGCATATAAATGATATTTGTTGTTAACAAATTCTCCATAGTGAGAATATATTATTTTTAATTGAAAAAAATGTCAATACATGTTATTTTCAACTATTACAGTCTTCTTGTAAAATACATATACATACATAATGTGTCTGTATCTCTATAGAAAATAAATGGTGAAATTCTATCAAAAATAAATGGTAGGGCTTCCCTGGTGGCGCAGTGGTTGAGAGTCCGCCTGCCGATGCAGGGGACATGGGTTCGTGCCCTGGTCCGGGAAGATCCCACATGTCGCGGAGCGGCTGGGCCCGTGAGCCATGGCCGCTGAGCCTGCACGTCCGGAGCCTGTGCTCTGCAACGGGAGAGGCTCGCGTACCGCAAAAAAAAAAAAAAAAAAAAAAAAAAACAAATGGTAGAACTATAATACAATGCTATTGACTTATCTCTAAATGATGAAATTGGAAGGCTTTCTTTCTACATGATTTTATTTACCAAATTATACAATGAATACATGGCTTAATCATTTATAACTTTATTTAGAAAACAAAGTGCTATATCAATTGTGATTCCAGAAGTTTTGGGTCTTATACACAGCTGTATACATATTTGTGTACTTGAGACCTCGTAGCTACCTTAGAAGATGGTGACTTTCACTTTCTCTGCATAGCATGGAACCCTTGTGAAAAGTGAAGAAAAATAATCTGCCAAAAGGAATATATGTATGTTTGTACATATACCTATAAATATATATTCAAGTGCAATATCTATTAAAACATTTAAAAAATCTTTATATATATGTTACTTGCACATCCTCAAATTCAATGAAAATAGAAGTTCTCGTGAAAATAAAATGTTCTGAGAAAGAAGAAGCAGGTCAGTTTAAGAACAATTAGGCTCAAAAAAGTTTGAGTATTATCTTCCTGGTGGGCTCAGTTGTGTTATATAATCCAGAAAAAGCACAAGTTTGTAGAGTTTTTGAGATGTTTTATTTTAGTGCTTTCATTTTCTGTAATGAAATGAGATAATAAATCCCTATTTGTGTCTAAGTATCCCAAAATAGCTTGTAAGAATAGAAAAATCTGACAGTTGCTGAGGAAAAAAGGAAAAAAAAAAAGTGAAAATAGCTGAATCTGTCCAATCTTGTATTTATCCATTCAGGCTAAAAATGGTGTTATTGTTGAAAAGAAATTAAGAAATTTTCTTCAGAAAAAAAAAAACAAAAACTTTTGTTGAGAACAATGGCATTTGTTTCCCACTAAATACAAATGTGCAAAATTAATTTAATTCTTTTAGTGGTAACTAAGTAAAAACATAATAGTGGATTGTCATTCTTTCATTCTGCAAACACTTAGAAGTCCCAGCCCAGGCACAACAGTGATGGAGATGGACTCCAGCAGGAATAAAATGTAGTCTCTGTCCTCAAAGAACCTTATAATCTTTGTAAATTAAAATCATGACAAAGGGCACAAACAGGCAGTTCACAAAAGAAGAAGCTAATTGTCTAGAAACATATATAAAATATTCATCTTCAGTAGTAATCAAGAAATTCAACTTTAAAATATGAATGAGATACTGTTTTTCATCAGGCAACTTAGAAAATAATTTCTAAGAATTTTACACAAGATTGGTACATAAAAGTAGGACCTCTAATTAATTAATAACTAAACATAAATTAAAAAATCTTTCTAGAATATAATCTCACAACACGTATCAAAAGAATTAAAAGTATTCATATTCTATGGCATAAATTCACCTCCAGTAATTTCAACTGAGAAAATAGATGATTGAAGTTCTCATAAATGGATCAACAAGAATGTTCATCACACAGTTTTCAGTAGTTTTTGATAGCTAAAAATATATATTAACAACCAATATACCGTGAAATGGAAGATTTGTCAAAAATATGGCACATTCTTATACTATGTTGCTATTAAAACTTAAATAGTAAAATAATATTGAATAATATCAAGAATTTTATGATATAATTAGTGAAAAATAAAATCACAAAAATTGGGTTCAGCATGGTGTCATTGAAAATAATTCTTGTGTATATATTGTAAAAAGATATACACACAAGTGGTAAGATATACACAAAAAAAGATAAACTTGTTATAATAGAAAATAAGATTGTAGGTAATTTTATAATGTTGAAATTAAATGTTAATGCTACTGAGCATGTAACATTTCTTCTGTTAAGAATTAACTTTTAATTAAACAACTTTTGTCTGTCTATGGTTTAGACACAATCCTTGCATGCTTTCTCATACTCCATTGACTGCCTCCTTTCTCTCTCAGCTGACTACCCACCTTCATCAAATCTCCCTCCACTCTTATACTTTGATGCAACACCATACATGGGAGTGTGGGATTTGGCTTCCTGAGAAGCTCCTACAGAGCCAGATGAAAAATTAATTATTTCCCATAAGATAAAACTTGCCCAGTAAGAACTAGGAGATGAGAGAAAGTCAGACAGATTAATTCTCCCTTCTTTCTCTCATACATACATTACATTACTCTGAGGTGTTAATCCTCTTTGTAATCTGTCTGGTGAAGTCTCATGTACTGAGTACACATGTGATCTGAAAAACGTGCTGTCTCTCATCATGAAGTATAGTTGTCCCTCAGTATCCTCAGGGGATTGATTCCAGGACCCCACCACAACTGTAGATACCAAAATTTAGGGATGCTCAAGTCCCTTATATAAAATGGTGTAGTATTTGCATATAACCTATGCATATCCTCCCATATACTTTAAAGTATCCCTAGGTTATTTATATCTAATATAATGTAAATACTATGCAGATAGTTGCAAATACAATGTAAATGTGATGTAAATAGTGGCTGGTGTGTGGTAAATTCAAGTTCTGCTTTTGAAACTTTCTGGATTTTTTAATACTTTTTTTTTTTACATCTTTATTGGGGTATAATTACTTTATAATGGTGTGTTAGTTTATGCTTTATAAAAAAGTGAATCAGTTATACATATACATATGTCCCCATATCTCTTCCCTCTTGCATCTCCCTCCCTCCCACCCTCCCTATTTTTTAATACTTTTGATTCAAGGGTGGTTGAATTCACAGATGCAAAAACTTGGATACAAAGGGCCAACTGCAATAGATTCGAATTAATGTATTTTTTCTTGATTCTCTTCTCTTTTTCTTCATCTTGATTGCCTTAGACTTGTACCACTCAGATAAAATGTCAACACCTTAATTTTTCCCTCAGATTCTCTAAGTCTAACGTTGCCAAAATTGGAAAAGGAGATATGCACAAATATCCATATTGCAATATGTTACAAACTCCAGGTGAGAGATACAAATTGAGTACTAGAGCAAATACAGTAAGAGGTCACTTTCAATAGGGATTTAGGTATATTCTCTTAAAAAGCTCACCTAAGTTGGACTTTACAACATGAGTATGATTTTTGACAATGGAAATGTAAGGACAATTGAGGGATTCCATTTACCTGAAGTCCTGTTAAAATTAGAAATTTGTATTCAGCTACATAGGAAAACCAAAATAGCATCTTCTTAACTAAATAGGGATAGATAACTCCTATTAAGTTTGCAAGTAGACAGTTTCTGGAATTGCTTGAGTAGTTCAAGAATTAAGGGCCAAGATATCTGCAATTCTCTTGGACTTTCCTTTGGGGTGAAAAATGGTGGCTGTAGCTCCAGCTATTACATCATACTCCAGGAAAGTGAGGGAGTGGGGAAGACAAAAATGGCTCATCCCAATTAAAATGTCCATGTTTTAAAAACCTCATTTTTTACTCAGAGCTCCACCTAACAACATCTGACATTAATTTATTTCTAATTGACCAGCAATGTGGCATGTGGCCACCCATTTATGAAAGTGAAACTAATGAATGAAGTTTTCAGCTGGGCACCTTGAAACTAATAATCAAGTCAGGATTTTGCTACAAGGAAAGAAGGAGAAAATGCATACTGAGTAAAAGCAACTAGCAGTATCTACCACATTATATGAAGTCTTTGGGAATGGAAAGCAGCAAGCCAAAGAAAGACTCAGAGCATCCAGATGCTTACTTGTTGTGAAGAGTGCCAGAGATAGAAAGCAGTCAAAGACTGAAGTTTCCAGGCTGTCTGACCATGAGGATTATTATCTACTAGCACTGGTTTGCCATGACTAACTGAGTTAGTTACTTAACTTTTTCAAGCATCAGTTTTCTCAACTGAAGACAGTGATACTGTATATTATGAGTATTTTGAAGTCCATATATATATATATATACAACAAAGAAAATTGAAAATCTATGTCTACATACAAAAACCTGTATATGAATGTTTATAGAGGCATCATTTATGAGTCAAAAAGTAGAAACAATCCAAGCGTTCATCAATTGATGAATGGATAAACAAAATATGGTAAACCATACAATGGAATATTACTTGGCCATAAAAAAGAATGAGTACTGATACATACCAAAACAGTGATGAACCCTCAAAACATTGTGCTAAGTGAAAGTAGCCAGTCACAAAAGACTGTATATTATATGATTCCATTTACATGAAATGGAAAGAATGGGAAAATCCATAGGAATAGAAAGATTAGTGATTGTCAGGGGTCAGGGGAAGGAGAGAATGGGGAGTAACCACTGATGGACAGAGGGTTTCTTTCTGGGGTGATAAAAATACTCTGAAGTTATATGGTGGTGATTGTTCTACAACTCTGTGAATATACTAAGTAAAAACCACTGCCTTCTATACTTCAAAGGGTGAATTTTGTGATATGTAAATTATTTCTCCATAAAGCTCTTATTTAAAAATATTTTGTAGAGATCAAATATGATAAGCTATGTGAAGTCCTCCACATGACATCTGGTAGAGAGTCAGCTCTCAATAATAAATATTAGCTATTACCATTTTAGATTGGCTCAATTTATGAAGTTCTGGGTGATGATAAAGTCACTGAGAAAAAAATGGATGTGTGTTGGGCTGCACCCTGCAGGTATACAAAGCCTGTGCTTACCCGGCTTTAAGACCGAAGAAAGAGCCCAGAGTCAGCAACAGAGACATCTGTGGTTTAATGGATGGGGAGCTTACACGTTTGAAGCAAAGTCCTGGAGTAACAATACCCCATCGTGTGCAGCTGTGGCGGGCAGAAAGTGGCAGCAATCTTCACTCCCAGGGGGTGGGGCCAGTTATAGGGGAGCTACCAGGGAAACCCGCAAAGGGGCACGCCCCTCACCACCCCTTTGATAAGAGCAATCACTAGCTGGGGACTGGGACCAGTAAGTAGGAAGGTCAGTCAGGTGAGTAGGGTGTAGATGAAGCAGGCCCTGGTCAGGCAGGGGATGTATAGAGAACAAGAGAACATCCATCTTGAGTGGCCTGATCATACAATGAATCAACTTACTTTTGCGGAGGAGAAAGTGATCACAGATCATGGTGTGGGATCCCCTGTTCTATCATGACATCTCATCCTCCTTGAGGCAAGCTAAGGGGGGCACTGTCTTGGTGACACAGGACAGAACAGGGTGAGTACACAAACCTGGCACTTTCCTGGCTGGTGTTTGTCAGATATAGACATTGTCCTAATGCTGGAACAGAGAAGTGCAGGCTTCCCTGAAGCCAATCTTGATGATAAGAAACTACCAATAAGGGGGGAAATTTCCCACAGAATATCAGATGTTTTAACCAATGTCATGAACACAACTCCTGCTACCAAGAGAGGAAGGGGGGATTTAAGCAGAGAAGAACTACTTTAAAGCTGACCTTTCCACACAGTCTGGATCTATGTAATCCAATAAAAGGGCTTAATGCTTTTGCAGTAGGTTCTGAAGGAGCCACTTTACTGTGACAAGATGGTCTATTACATACACAGGGCCCTGAAGGGGCACACAACCGAGGATTAGTTAGTTATTAGATGTGTTCTCTTACTTTTCTTGTTAAAAGAAGGAGAGAATACATGAAAAAAGACTTGTAAGAGACAGAGAAAATTATCAAAAATGCATATTTTTTTTTCCCGAGAAGCTCCAAAATCACTCTTTACAAATGCCCTGCTGAATTCTAACATTTAAAAAATTCAATTTTAGACCATTAACCAGCACAATAAGGACTAAATATTTATCTAGCATTGCCAATGTTCCTTTCCTTGTGAAAATCCTTAAAAATGCGGACAAATTAATTCTTAAAAGTACTCTATAAAAAATCAGTACTAGGGTTTATTTATACAAGAACTGGAGTTTTCCCAACCTGAATCTCTCTTTACTTGGTTGAATCAATGAGAAACATGATGCTAAAGTATGTTATAAGAGAACACAATACATGTGAAAAGACTCTAATTGTAAGGATTATTAGAATGATATTAACAATAAAAAACAGTTCTATCATTTGACTCTGAGTTTTGATGATTGACAGTAATGCCTGTCTAAAGGTCACATAGCACTTGAGTTCTAAAGAGAGATCATTGAAATTGCACTGGTCACACACATTCATACATATTATCTATGAATTCAACACCAGCTTTTATTTCCAATTGTCAACACTTTTTGTTCTTTTCAGCCAACCTTTATGGAAGCCTGCTGTATACTTGTCACCATGCTAGACATTGGAGGGGAACACGGATATTGAGCATATGGTGCCAGCCGTCAAACGCATGCAATCTCATAGAGAAGTTATAGAAAGAGCATTAACCTTCCCATTCTGAGGCCCAATGCCAGTACCAATAATAAAAGGAAAAGCTATAAGAGCACTGACAAAGACTGGTTGTCAGAGGGGAGGTTAATGAAGAGTTCATAGGTAAAAGGGCATTTGAGGCAGCTCTGTTGTAGTAGAAAAGACCATGAGGTGGGAGAACAAAAATAGTTCCAGTTCTGATATTGTGCTCTGTGTATCCTTAGAAATGTCATTTAACCTCCATGGGTTTTCTTACTTATAAACTAAGGGGGTTGAATTAGATAATGCCAAGGGCACTTCAAACTTTAACATATACCTATAATCAGCAAAACATGTGGTTGTGCATTCAGTAGGAAAATTTTTGTTTTAGTTTTTCAAAACTCTCACCAGAGTAGTAAGATGGAGAATTCCATTTAATATTCATGTGGGAGTATCTTCGATAAAACATTCTAGATTTACAATGGGGCAAGGGCAGAGTGCAGGGGTGTTGTCTCAAAGGAAGACGAGCAAGAAAATTTTCCTAAGAAAGTCAAATATGAGTGAAATTTTGAAGGTTAAATAGAAGTTCTCCAGTGAAGAGGAAGATAAAGGGAAAGTTTTGCAGGTTAAATCGGTATAGCCAGTATAGAGAACAGTATGGAGGTTCCTTCAAAAACTAAAAATAGAGTTACCATATGATCCAGCAATCCCACTCCTAGACACATATCTGGAAAATACTCTAATTTGAAAATATACGTGAACCCCAATTTTCATAGCAGCACTATTCACAATAGCCAAAATATGGAAGCAACATAAATGTCCATTGACAGATGAATGGATAAACAAGATGTGGTATACACACACACACACACACACACACACACACACACACACACACACAAAATGGAGTATTACTCAGTCATAAAAAAGAATGAAATAATGCCATTTACAGCAACATGGATAGACCTAGAGATTATCATACTAAGTGAAGTAAGCCAGACAGAGAAAGACAAATATCATATGATATCACTTATATGTGGAATTAAAAAAAAACAGTACAAATGAACTTACTTATAAAACAGAAATAGACTCACAGACATAGAAAACAAACTTATGGTTACCAAAGGGGAAAGGGGGAGAGAGGGTTAAATTAGAAGTTTGGGATTAACATATACACACTACTATATGGACCTACTGTATTGCACAGGGAACACTACTCAATATTTTGTAATAACCTATAAGGGAAACGAATCTGAAAAAGAATGTATATATATATATATTACACACACATATATATATAACTGAATAAATATGCTGTACACCTGAAACTAACACAGCATTGCAAATCAACTATACTTCAATTAAAAAAATACATTTAAAAGAAGTGCAAAAGTGCATACTTTGTATACAGTCACAGGTCTAAGAGAATGGACACAAGAAGGAAATGCAAGCAGCCCCATAAGGGAGTATAGGAGGGAAGTAGGGAAGTAGAAAGGAAAGATGTGAAATTCCCTCTTGCTCCGTATTGCCTTAGGCCTCTGTAAAAGCTATTTTATTTTGTATCCTGGAAAGAACAATTTGGTAGGAATGTGAAAGAAGGACAGGAAGGACTAGAACCAAGAGATACTGAAGGCAGAAAGATCAGTCATGGAGCTACCACTGTAATCAAGTCAGAAATGATATGAGACTGAATTAATAACAACGTAGATAAAAGAGGATGGCTAAGTGAAAATACATAATACAGTATGTATGGGAAGTCAGACCTGGAACACTTTAGAACCACTAGTGGAGCCGTCACATCCAGAAGAACCCAGATAAAGTAGAGTTGTATCTAAATCATCACCTCCACCGACATCCTGACACATCCCTTATATTTCCATCTCTTTAAGAGTGAGTGAAATAACATTCCAAATTAGACTAACAGCTAGTCTTTCCTTCTTTGCCCATGCTTCCTTCTAAGAGACTCTGCCTCCACTCCCAGCTCCTTCAGAAATGGTGAATCTGTGTGGCTTCATTTGTACCACAACTGATGGAACCAGAGCTGTATGTGGGACTCAAGGTGGACCAATGAGTTTCTTCTCTATAAAACTTGTTCTAAGAAGTACAGAGAAATTGTGGAGGTAGAGACTGTGGTCTTCGGTATGTGGATTTAGAGGAGGAAGCCATTTTTAGCCATGAGTACACTGACAAAAGCAGAGGTCATCTGTTGGTGGAGAGAAGCATGAGAGTTACTAACTTAGTGAAGAAGCAGAGACAAAGCTCCTCCAAGACTGAGCAAGAAAGGGAGGTTTTTTTCTAACTTTCCAGTTCCCAGTCTAGGCTCAGTTCTATTCCTGGTAACTGAGTTCCTTGAGTTTGAGTTCATTGTTACTTGACATGGTAGGGATTAATGTCTTCCCCTTGAAACTAAACCATCATTAATTCCCACACAACCCAATAGATTGTGGCTCTATCAGCACATGGCCTCTTCTAAAAACAACTAGAAGCTTGGTATAGCTAGACTTTTGCCAAGAAGCACTCGTCATGTGCCCCCTTAGAAGCTACATTCCAGCTACCTTGATAAACATTCAATATCTTATCTAACCTGGTGAGATAAAAATAAGAGGTATTGCTCATCTATCTGAGGCAGTCTAACGTAATAACTAAGAATGTGGGCCTCAGTCACAAACTACCTGAGCTTGCATCCCAGACCCAGGTCAAGTAATGTAACCCTTCTGTGCCTGAGATTTTCATCTGAAAATAGGCACAATCATAGTACCCATCCCATAGATTGTGTAAAGATGAAATGAGATTGTGTATGTAAACAATTCTTTGTACATGTAAGTACTCAAGAAGTTTTAGTCATTATAATTTTATTATTATTATTTATAACTTTCCATTTCTTTTCCACCACTAAGTTCTTTTAGTTCAGAGCTTTAATTTATTTCCTAAATATGCCACATCCATGCAAACTTTTCCATCAAGATTGCCCCGGTACTAGTCCAGGTCAGTGTTAGCACTTTTCACAGTGGTTATAGTTACCTGCTGTCCCTGGCCCCAGTCTTACCCATTCCAAATGCATCTATATACAAAACTAGAGTCACTTTACTACAGTTCAAATCAATTAATATCAATTAATATCTCCTCGATGAGTCCTCACTGGCCTCAGGATGAAATCTGATTCCTTATTGGTATGTAAGGCCCGTCATGGTGTGACTGATGCTTAGCTGTCCAGCCTCATCTCTTGACATTTACTCTCCCTGATCTAGTTTCTGCATTTGGGAAGTTCTCTAACTGGGCATTAATGTACGATAGAACACTCTTCCCCCTTTCTTCACTCTACCTTCTGCTATTCCTCCAGTTGTCAGCTTAGACATCACTTCCTCTGAGAATATCCTTTGATACTACAAGATTTATCTTTTTCCTCTACTTCAGTGTAAGCAGTTCAATTTTGAGCAAGGTCAATCATTCACCATTCTATTCCCAATACTTAATATAGTACTTGACACCATTTTTAAGTGAATGAATGGATGGATGAATGAATAAACTAAATAATGCAACTTTGTAGTGCATGAAGCCAGGTGGGATACAGGAAATCATGTCCAGGGGAAAGGCCAACAGTGAAGCCAGGTTAATACATCTAAAACTGAGTTGTCAACCCAAGTAACAAGACAGAGTGAGGGCCAAGCAAGGAGCTGAGCAAAGGCAGATGCAAGAAGATACCAAGGAAGGATTCCCAAGGTAGAACAGCTCATGGTGACTTTTCATGGAATCCCTGAGCTGGCTTGAGTAGCATGTGGGATTCATTTAAAGGGACTCTAGTACAGTGGACAATAAGCAATGGGGAGATATTGAATGATTTTAAAAAGAAAAATGACAGGATCAACTTTGTTTTGGAGAAAGATGGCATTTTCAGCATTATAGAAGATAGTTTGAAGGGGCAAGAATGTTGTTAGAGACACTCGTTAAGAGACCATGTCAAGGGCTTCCCTGGTGGCGCAGTGGTTGAGTCCACCTGCTGATGCAGGGGACATGGGTTCATGCCCCAGTCTGGAAAGATTCCACACGCCGCGGAGCGGCTGGGCCCGTGAGCCATGGCCGTTGAGCCTGCGCGTCCGGAGCCTGTGCTCCACAACGGGAGAGGCCACAACAGTGAGAGGCCCACATACCGCAAAAAAAAGAAAAAAAAAAAGAGTCCATGTCAAAACCCAATGAAAAATAATAACATTCTGAACCAAGGCAGTAAGGAAGGGGAAAAGACAGACAAAAGCAACTATAATCAAACAAACATTTGGGCATATTCAATATATAATTAAGGTTTTGTTTGCAGAGGAAATTGCAGAAACTACCTTTAGAAAGACAAAGTAAATGTAAGAAAGTATAGGGTAATTGTGTCTCCTATGAATTTTGAATTCATATTTGAAACAGGAGAAGCTAACTATCACCTCTTCAGCCTTGTGGAACTACAATGACAATATGTTTAAAAACAAAAAATCGACTGTAGTTGAATTCACAAATATGTTTTCCAAGACCTGGACCAGGCCTAGGACACTGGGGTACATGTATTTAGTTTGAGACAGGCCTAAACTTTCCTATCAGCCCCTTCCAACAATCAGTTTCTGATGGTTATGGGCTCCTGTTTGAAGCACAACAGCTCTGTCACCCGTGCGAAGAAGTGTCATCCAGGACAGAGCATGAAAGCTGCCAACTTCCCATTTCACTGAAGTCGGCACTCTTTTCATGCTTCCTGACAACAATGCTGCCATTATGCCCTGGTTGAAGAGACACCTTCCCCTGGAAAGTGATCCGTACAAGAAAAATGTGTTTCAAATCTCTCTAAAGAACAAGGAGCTAATTCAGCTTGCTTTTGTGGGACTTTCCTTTTCTAATGTTTAAACAAATGATTTTTGACGGAAACATCAGTTGAGGTTTCACAGTTAAAATTCTCCCCCAAATTATCTAACACTTGTTGGGGAAATTATCTCAGAAGGTTACAGGGTGAGACTTGAACGTAAAATATCAAAGGACTGCTCACATATCCAGCTGAGCCCCCTGCGATGTCACAGGACTTCTGAGAGGTGAGAGCTGAGTGGTGAGAGCTTGTGCTAACCTGCCTGACAGCCAAGGTCTTGTTCCTTTCAGAGTAATCTCCCCTGAGTACTCCATGACAGGCTGGCTTAGGCAGGCTCAATCCAATTTAATGGATGATTTGACAATGGAAAATTGAGGAAAGAAGGAAATGATACATGCCAGATATCAGCCCAAGCGAAGCTGAAAGTGTGTGATACCTGTCATTCATTCACCAAGTGGGAAGTGTCTGAATGAATAAATGCTCAGTATGGGGGAAAATTCTAGCAGAGTCTCTGGGGAGAGGAATGTCCATCTATCCTCTAATCCTCCTGCATAGTGTCCAGACTTTGGGGCATTACTCGGACAGTGCATCTCTGCCCAGTTTGACACACTTCTTTTAGGACCTGCCTTGTCCCAAGCAGGTGTGAGAGTATCCGTATTTGTGGCCTCAGCTTTTATCTCTTCTCATTGCCAGACGTCTCTGTTACTAATCTCCTCCTCCTTCTACATTTTGGCTTATGCTGATCACCATCCAGCTTATGATAATCACCTGATCATCATTCCCAGGTGATAATTTCCAGGTTCCATTGGTAGTGAATGGCTCCTAATTTGGTTGCCTTGGAACCTCTCTTCTCATGAAGTGTTCTCATAGGCCTCCCTTCTGGACATAGTACAACCCAGGGGACTCAAGCCAATCCCCTCCTTAAAGCACTTTCCTTCCTATCCACAAATCAGCTGGCATTACAGTCTGCCAAAGTATTAACATGAATAGAGAAGGAAATGCTTTAACTAGTTTTAGCTTTAAAAGTTCTTTATCACTTTTATGAGATTGCTTACTGCCATTCTACATGGGTAGAACAGACGTTGGTGCTCGCATTTAAGAACTAGATCTTCCAGAGAAGGTCAGCATAGTGCTCTGGGAAGCCTCCAGATTCATTTTAGAGGTCCTAATGACTCTTTTTCATGGTGCTTTCAAATTACTCATCTCAAGCCTATCATTATATACCTCTTGTTTTCACTGGCGGCATTGGAGACCCTCTTGGCATTATTTATTGGGCTTCAGTGATATCAACAGGAGGATCCAATTTCCCTTCAGAAGAGCAATCATTCATCTTTCTCTGCCCTAAGGATTGTGTTTGAGCAACTATATTCTCTATCTACAGTTGGAATGCTGGTTAGAAAAAGAACCACTTACAGTCTAGCTGAGATTATACTCAAAAGGACAATTCGTCCACTCCCCTTTACAGAATACAATTTACAGAATCGGTAATAACGGTACCTAACATTAACGAACATCTACTATATGCTAGATTGGCTAGATGGTTTACATGGATTATCCCATTTAATCCTAAAAATTAAATTACTAATTATATGCTATAATTATGCCTCACTTATGCTTAAAGAAACTGAGCAGCTAAATCATTTTTCCAAGATCAGACGGCAAGTAAGTCAGGGAATCAGGACCAAACATAAGTTGTTTCTGTTGCCATAGCCTCGGTTACACTTCCCAAAAGGTAACCTTTTCTGTTCAGGAGACAAAAAGATGCTTTCCATGTAGTCTTTGCCCCTTTGAAGCCTCAGCCACTATCCCTGGCTTGCATTACTGGTCCCTGACTCCAGTAACTTCCTCTGTTCTCCTAGCACCAAAGTTATCTCAGGAGTTGTAGTTACCTATTTCCCAAGAAGTTTCTGTGGAGCTGGAAAAATCAGACTTTTAAATAAGGTTGCCAGCTTTCCAAAAGCAATGAATCAGACCTAGAAATCATGTAAAAAGTGTCACTTCTACTTGGTGATTGCTATTAGATAGTTTTCTGTTTTTATACCATGTTTCACTCAGTTCCTGTCACTATCATGGATTGTGACCCCAAAGCAAGAAACTTCTTTGAATATTTCTTTTGTTGTTGTTACCTGGAAGCTAGGGGGAGGAAATGAATTTAAAAATGATGTTTAATATCTAATTTAGCATGGTTCAATTCACCCACTATTTTTTCTTTGTGTCTGTGAGAAGCAAGACCTGGTGTTTGATGCTGGGCTGAATCCACAGGGGACAAGAACACACACTGTTTTGGCTCACAGCAGCTGAGGCTAAATAGGGAAAAAATATATATCCGCACATATGAATAGAATTTATCTTTGGCAGGCTGCTCCACAATAAGATATCAATTTACATATGAGACAATTATGGTAAAAGTGTGCAAGTGACACACTCTCCAGAACTTTTAATAATTCCTATTCTCCTACAGCAAGATAGGCTATGAATAGAAAAGAATGTCAAGGAGGAAAAGCAATCCAAGTTCAACATGGTAGTTTACATTTGTCTTTTCAAGTAAATAATATTCATTTCTAATGTAAACCCCTTAGTCACATTAAGCAAACACAAAGGTTTCTTAATAAACTACAGAGAAATCTACTTAATCATGTTATCTCACTTTATTTGGGATTTCTTGCTAATGACCAATTCTAAATGTTTTGTAAACCATGTTATTCACGGTCATGGTAATTTGAATTCTAAACATCCCTTTTGCAAGAGTCACCATATTTCAGCAGTCTTTACATTATAGTTGACCATTAAAATTCTTATATTTGAGTTTTTTGGTGCTTTAGAAAATAGATACACTTGAACATTATTAGGTTGGCTTGAAGGTGCGCTACGATTAACTACAAGAACAATGATCGTCTTGCAGAGATCAAATCCAGTACATAATGTAACCTTTATGTAGCAATAACGACCATGTTTATAAATACATTATGTAAAACAAGGATTTTTTTATAAGGGGAGATATAGAACAACCCCCAAGACTTAGCATTAAGCGACTAAACAGTGTTGGTAATTGTGTACAGGTTTCCCTTGCTATCCAAAAGGAGAGTATTCCTATGAAATCTTTTGTAGACTGAAGAAGTAATAACCTAAGGGCACATCCTGCTAACTATACAGAAAATAAATGGAGATAAAGCACAGATAGTTGCTCACAGACACAGTTCAGAGCTATGGGGCTTGATGCTAAGATGTTGAGTGCAATTCCCAGGGAAGGAGCTTGGCGGTGCCACTCTTCCTGCTCAGGTGAGCTCTGCCTCTGTAGTAGCTGGCTGCAAAACAAATGCTGAAGGCTATGGTGGCTTTCATTTTTTCCATAAAAGAGAAAATCCTCTTTGGATTTCTTTCCATTAGCAGAAACAGGTACAGTCTGTCCTTCGTATCCATGGTTTCCGCATCCACAGATTCAACTAACCATGATCAAAAATACTTTTTAAAAAATAATCCAGAAACTTTCAAAGAGCAAAACGTGAATTTGCTGCACACCAGCAACTATTTACAATTCAGCGGTCCCCAACCTTTTTGGCACCAGGGACCCATTTTGTGGAAGGCAGTTTTTCCACGGACAGGGGAGTGGGAGGGAAGGGTTCAGGCAGAAATACGAGCGATGGTTCAGGCTGTACTGCCAGCAATGGGGAGCGATGGGGAGCGGCAGATGAAACGTCGCTCGCCGGCCTGCTGCACAACTCCTACTGTGCAGCCGGGTTCCTAACAGGCCGGACTGCTACTGCTACCGGTCCTCAGCCCAGGGGTTGGGGACCCCTGATTTACACTGTATTTACAACTATTTACATAGCATTTATATTGCATTCGTTATTAGAAGTGATCTAGAGATGATTTAAGGAATATAAGAGGATGTGTATAGATTGTAAACAAATAATACACCATTTTATTTAAGGTACTTGGGCATCCACAGATTTCGATATCCTTGGGGGTCCTAGAATCAATCCTCTGCTAATACTGAGGGACAATTTTACTTATGTAGGTCTTTCTTAAAAGCAAAGTGGGGCTTCCCTCGTGGCGCAGTGGTTGGGGGGTCCGCCTGCCGATGCAGGGGACACGGGTTCGTACCCCGGTCCAGGAGGATCCCACATGCTGCGGAGCGGCTGGGCCCATGAGCCATGGCCACTGAGCCTGCACGTCCAGAGCCTGTGCTCTGCAACGGAAGAGGCCACAACAGTGAGAGGCCCACGTACCGCAAAAAAAAAAATAGCAAAGTGGTGTAAAGCGAACTTTTGAAAAGCGGGGTATCCCTGTATAGTAGGCAACCATTTATTTGAATAAAAGAATATAGGTACATTTAATATATGTTATAATTACAATATAATATGTGCTACAGAAAAATTATACATATATAATTTCTCCTGTGGCAACTAATGAAATTTCTGTAATCACATTCTGAGGGTTTTATTTATTAATTTAAGAATTTTGCTAGAAAGACAGGTTCTCCTGCTTCAGTTAGCACCTGTCCTTTGTTTCTACAGCTCTGGGTGAATTTTCAAGCCTTTGCTTAGTGGCTTTCATCAGAAGGGATTTGCTAAGCCTTTAGCTGTGGGGAATGAAATACCTTGCCATATTGAGAAGTGTCCCTTCCAACAGCTCAGTGGCCAGAGTCAACGCAGGAGGGCCCTCTCACATCACTCTTCAAAACCTGAAGAAATACTTCAGGGCAATAACACAGGCATCAGTGGGTGCTGACGGATGTTTGGCAGTTCACCCTCAACATTGTGATCTCCGCTCAACTTACTCATTATTATGGGTCCTGAAGAAGGTGAGTTGCGAGGTGAGGTCTCGCATCGCCTTAGGTATCTTAAGGACGAAGATATGCTGTCACCTGCTTTTGCTGAAAATGTAAAGGATTACGTTATCTTCTCCTGGCTGGAATCATGTGGGGCAGATTTTTCACTCTGACAATTGTCTAGTGATGAGGAAAGTCATGGGAAACGTGGCTGCCGTAAAGCCTCAGAGTGAGGTAGCCAAGAGACGGGGAGGAGACAGTTAAAAGCAGAGAGATTTGGAAAGGGCACGAAGTCAAGGTAAGACATCTCATGCCACTCACTCTATTCATACCTAGAGCCGAAGCAACTCCAGAATCTCTAATTAGGAAGGCTGTGGTGGCGGCAGTTTGATAGAAAGTGGACGGAGAGGAGAACGTGGGCTGAAACTACAGTGTGTAGTGTGGCTAGTGTTTTTACTTAGTCTTTATACTTATTTTGTGTTTATGTCTAATACACTGAAGACATGTTATCCTAGCAAGCACGCAATTGTTACTAAGATTACTGAGATCATGTGCTTATTTTGGGGTGATAAAGCAGTTGATGGAGTTTGTAGGAAGGATAAAACTCCTGCCCAGAGACACTGGCATATCCGCTGGGCAGTACAGTTTGCAGAAATAAGTAGGCATATATTAAAGCAGAGGTGAAGGGGGCTGCCCCTTCTGGGGCAGCTGCCAGGTCATTGCACCTGCCAGGTTCAGGTAACTTGAATTAGGTGAGGTAATTTTGAATGGAAACTTTCAACCCCAGTTAGAGGGTGCCACAGTGTCCCTGTGGTGGCATATCTGAAACAGTGCTGTTGAACCCTCAAAAAAGAAAGGGAGCAGAGGAGAGAAATGGACTCACCATATTTTCCTGAAGTTGTTTCAACTGGATAAAATACAACTGTGATTATAGCTTTTACAGTGTTCTAGTACTCCAAAAAAAAAATTATTTATGATTGTCAGGTTTAGCTGGCTTTAATGCAGTTAAAAGTTGTTTGACATCCCCTACATAGTAGAAAGTAATTCACTACATCAGAGATCAGCTGTTACAACCCATCATTGATTTACTGATGTTCAAAAACAACTGATATCAGCATCCTTAAAATGAAGCATGTTATTGTCTTAGAGTCTCCAAAAGTAGGTCTAGAAATAAGGATTTGGATGCACATAGATAATTTGGGTGTTAATCCTAGAAAACCCCTGTAGGGGGGTAGGGAAGTAAAACATAGAAGGGATAGAACACCATGAAGTTTGCGTTATAGCTGAGTGGCAACTGAGGCTCGGTCCCACCAGGGAACTGTGGGAGACAAGGTAGGGAATGCCCCACTGGTACCCCTGCCGGGGAGCAAGATACTGACTTATTTATTCCTGAGTACCATCTGTCATAGGCTGAAGTCTGCCCCTGAAGGCACTTCAGATCTGCCAAGATGAAACCCTCAGGAGGAGAGTAGCAGGGGCTTAAAATAGACCCCACAGACCAGTAATGGGAATGGTGAGAGCTGGAGTATGGGTGGGTCCACAACAACATCTACCATAGTTGGGGGTCCCAGAGTGGTCCTGCCATTGGTCATCCCAGCACCTCTAGAAGTGGAGCCTTGGAGGACAGAAGCTTAAGCAGTACTTAAACTTCCGGGCCACAATCTTTACTTCCCCTCAATCTAGCCAGACAGGTGGCTTAGGACAAGACCTATTGTCATAAAATTCCTATATAAAATCTGGATGTTAAAGATGGAAAAACCTGAAAATAAGATGTCAATTGGCTCTATGTGTCTGATCCCATTTCCTCACTGGAAGGCTGGCTGGAGGTCAGTGGCACATTATACCTGGTTGGAGAATGGAGCTACGGGAAGGGACGTGAGAAGGCCAGCGACAAACCTTTATCTATCCAGGACTGGGGCTTAGAGCTCACAAGCTCAAGGTGGAAGGGTACTTTCTTTAAAGCCCAATTATGCGCAAACTCAAAAGCTAAGGCAATCAGTTGAGAAATAAGGTCACTAGAGCTAATAAGCCAAAGAGAAGCCATAAAACTAGCTGTCTCCTTCAAAGTGAAACTATGTGCTGTCCCCAGCAAACCCCCAGTTCTCAGTAGCTTCAAGCAAGCGAGAACTGTTTCTCCTCTATGTTAAATCCACTGTTTTTCTCAAGCATGACTTGTGTTCCTCCTGTCTGTGGCTCCACCCTTTACAAGTGCCTTGGACCTGCTGAATCCTCTGGCTCTGGCTCACAGATCTGGAAAAACAGAGGGTGAAAGACTGAGTAGGAAAGTATTATGGGATAGGCCTGGGAATGCATGCATTACTTTGGCCCAGAAACAGTTGATGAGAACTTAGTCACATTTACCCCACCTAAATGCAGGGGGACTGGGAAAAATAGTTCCTGATTTAGACAGAACTTCCTAGCAAACTGTCTACATTATGGAAGGGGAGCATGACTCCTGGTCGAGAATTAGCCATCCCTGCCACACAGCCAGACCGAAACACCTCAATAAGACAAAGCATTACTGAAAGAGGAGGTCCCTGAGACTGGACGAAATGGACCATGTGCCAATTCTGAAGCCAGCCAGAAACCAGATGCCTCTGGTATAAATATTCCTGCCAGTAAGGGCAGGACCCAGTTGATAAAGTAAATACCAGGGTAGAATGAACGATGTGGAAAAACTAATCAGAGAACAAACCCCAGTATGAAACCCAGGATTTCTTTTTCCTCCCTTCCTCTCACCAAAGATGGGTTACCTGGCACAGAATTCAATCCAATTGTGAGTTCTACTTAATATCACAAATAGAATTTTTCACTGGGCTTGTTCTGCATTCAGTGATAAAAGCAGCACACAATTATTTTCGATTGGACCAATGAGATTGTACTGAGAAGTCTCTGAAGATTGTCTGCTGAGTGCCAGTTGCTAATGAATCCCATTTGTCTTTCTTGATTAAGTCTGCTATTACCCCCGTTTACTCCTGTCACCAGCCCTTTAGCGAGAATTTTCATATCACTGTTTAGATGAGAAATTAGCCTATGAGAGCAGCACTCATCAATCAGAAGACATTTTATTTAATACAGTTTACAGTTTATAAGTTCAAAAACTCTAGCCTCAGACATTAGAAATGGATCACTGTCCCAGGCAGAGACAATCAGGGGGTTCAATTCACTTGACAAGCATGGAGAAATGACTTTGAATTTGACATACACACTTAGGGAAGGCCTGCGGTATCGCAAGCCTGCAGCTGATACCAGGAGACTTTTTCTTCTGATTAGGAAATCCCCTTTGGTTTAAGCAAATGCTCCATTCTGGGTACTTAACCACACCTTCCTACAACACTACAACCAGAAAAATTAAAAATGAAATTTTAAAATAGCCTCACTTCTTTGTGATATCAAATCTTTTTTCTTGTTTGAAATATTTTGAAAAAAGCTCCTATAGAATATTTATTTGTTCCTTGAAATTATAAAGAGCAAGATGTCCCTGAAAATCTTAATTTTGAAAAAATAACACTATTTAGCGGTCACATATAAATAGCACAGAAGAAAATGGAGCTTTGGCACTTAAGGAACAGAGCTAGATGGCTATGTGACTATACAAACTAGATGATTCTGGGCCCCGAGAGGATTTTGGAAGGGCCACGTTGGCAGGATATGTTGGTTATTTAATGGTATCAAAGATCATAGTTATTTTAAGAATTCTAGTTCACATCACCATGTAACAAGCCACACTTAAGGAACTGTTTCCTGTAATCTTTCATTTAGAGCTTTGGTTCCAAATTTATTTTACCCAAGACTCCCCTTTACGTATTTTCCAAATCAATGTTTTAAGAGCAAAGACTGTTATTTGCATACCTGGTTAAGTTTAGAGAAGTAATAACTGGCAAAAATTTGCTAGGAGCCCTCAATTCTTATCTTCCACTTGCTCTGTTGGCCTTAAATCTTAGAAAGAGAAATCCCTTAAAAGGACTTATTAGGTAGAGAACACTAGCTACTATTAGAGCGTATAAACTTTGCCATCACAGTTACCCCTTGGTGACTATTTGGAGACATATAACTCCAACTTCTGTGACCTCTTTGAAATTCTTAATGACCTCATCTGACATTGGTTTCTATTTTAAAGAATAGTCTAGTTTTCTCCTTAGGATGATGTCTTTTATATTTAGATTGGGGTATGTATGCCAAAGAGTATTTCATTATAGTTATTCATCAAGTATTATTTCAGTCTTTATTTTAATTGTTTAAGTTGTTGTCTCACATAAAGAATATATGTTCATTGTAAAAAAAAAATGAAACAATATAGAAGTATATAAAGTAAAAAAATCAGTCTCCCTATCAACTCCTCATTTCCTCTTGCCAAGTGTAAGCACTTTTAAGATTGATGTGTATCTTTTAATCCATTTTATGCATGCATGACAAGACACTATAATTCTTAAGACAAAAAATGAGATTATACTACATATGTTATCCTACAACTTGTTTGCTTCATTCATACAACATTGTGCTAATCAGGGTTCTCCAGAAGAAAAAAACATATATATAATAAGATTTATTATAAGAAATTGGCTCATGCAATTATGGAAGCTGAGAAGTCCCCACAATCTGCACAAGCTGGAGACACAGGAATGTCAGAGGTATAAATTCAAGCCTGAGTTCAAAGGCCTATGAACCGGGAACACCAATGGTGTAAGACCTAGTTCAAGGGCAGGAGAAGACTGATGTTTCCACTCAGCAGTCAGGCAGAGAGAAGAAATTCAACCTTCCTCCACCATTTTGTTCTATTCAGGCCTCCAGTGAATTGAATTGAATGCTGCCCACCCAACAAGGGAGGGCAAGATGCTTTAATGAGTCCACCAATTCAACTGATAATCTCGTCAGGAAACACCCTCAAAATACACCCAAAAATAACGTTAATCTGACCACTCAGTGTCCCAGCCAAGCTGACACATAAAAATTACCATCACCAGCATATACCATGAGCAATGTTCCATTTCAGTACATTCATATAAATCATGCTCTTATCGGCTGCTAAATGGATGTACAGACTTAGCTAAAACATTCCTCTATTGAAAGGCATTAAAGTAGTCTCCAATACGTTGGTTAGAATGAAACAAAAATTGGAGATCTTTAAACTTTTTCTCTTGACCCTTTATGTGCAATTCAGACTTGATGAGTTAAAGTCTATGTATTTTTAAACTTTATGTATTACTGGCAAATCTCTGCAAGATAAATTAGAATTTAACACCTTTGAACTTCTCACGCACTATAAAATTCAATTTTTCACAAGCTGATGTTCTTGAGCTAGACTCGTCTAACTCACAGTTAACAAAGATTCAAATATGGCACAAAACAAAAAAAAATAAGTAAAAATACATGCAATAACTCAACTGCTGCATATTTCTACCATGCTAAAGTAAGTTATTCTGTGGCTGTCTGTATTTCAGAATAATTTATATCAATGTTTCATGAAATTGAACAATGTCCACAGTACTTTGGAAAATGCACAGAAGTAAATCAAAGAGTGTATTTGGTTTTGAACCTACCCATTTATTATTGTCAGGATAGGTTAAGTTATGCCACAATAACAAATTAACCTGAAAATCCCATTGGTTTAACACAATGACTTATTTCTTACTTACACTACATGTATACCATATGTTCATAGTACTGCTCAGGTCAATAGGGGTCTCTGTTCTCCATAGTCTCTTGGGGACTCAGGCTGATGGAGGCTCCTCTTTTAATTATACTTTCTGGAGCCCAGGGCTTCCTCAGTCACTGGGGTAGGGGAAGAGTGACTGGAGAACTGTGCAGGGACTTGTCTGGTTCTGTACCATCACTACAAAATAATGTCAGCCTCATTTGCTTTAATATCAGAATTACAGTTCTGAAAGCTCCTGGCCAGTGGTCACTGTCCTATTGCTCCATCCATGTCGGTGCTGGATCACCAGTGTCTGATAGCACTGCTGAAACAGCAGTATGCAAAAATGGGATGTGAGTGGCCCACCTTCTTCTGCTGTTCCTGTTCTTGTCTTCTCTTGCCACTACCTCTGCTGACCTCAAGCCATTGACCAAGGTCCCCATTTGTTCCTCTAGGTATGAGAGAGCACGCTCCCTCTGTGAGAATCACACTCAGAAGGTGTTTTCTACAGCAACCTAGCGATTATCGTTCTTGGGAAATAAAGCTCTTTCAGGTCAATTCATAGGATGACTTGGCTTGTAGAATGTTCCAGTCCCTTCCTAAGACCTATGATCTAGAATTAAGCCCACAAATCACCCCTCCCTTATGGTTAGTTCCTTCTCAGGACTCCCTATCACCCCTTCCTGCCCCCAACATCAATGAGTCTGGCAGACATGACCTCGAAGGAAAAGAAAGGAGCAATACTCCTGTCCTTTTTCTCTTAAGAGGTTCCTCACTACTGTGTAAATCCCTGAAATCAAATAGATATACGTGAAAGGGCACTGCTTACCTCCACACCACATTATCCAGAGACCAAATGTCACTGCCTTTGCCCAACTAAATATGTTAAATGGATTATTGTTAATATATAAAATATCTCCCTTCCATCCTTTACTTTCATTAACACTGGCTTCTGCACATCCACAGAACCTGACCACTGCTACTACAACACTGTGAAAACAAATCCTCAGACAGCGTTTGTTAGGGTCATCATTGTATGCAGATAAATACATTATGAAGAAGTGTTATTCTTTTTCTGTCTTCATAATTAGAAACAAAATACCTTAATATTTCAGATCAAGAAATATAAAATTGATAAAATCTTGATGATTTGTTTAAATAATCATAAGGATTATTTTAATTTTGAATATTTCTTCAACTTTAAAAATTGCACACCTGGCTGACCTCAACTTCTGTAGTTTATCGTGTGTCTTGTTATAATATGTTGGGTAATTTAAAAAAAATTTTCTAAACCATTTGATACATTTCAAAGTCAGAGGCAGGTGTGGGATTCATGATCAGATTTGGTCAAATAATTTATGATTGTGTAGAGACGTTATGCTATTTAAACAAAAGGAAAAATTTTTTTGAAACTTTAAATAGCGAACAGCAGATTGAAACAGGTATTGCTTTTTCTCCCAGTAAGAAATTCCTGGAAATTCCTGTTGCTAACCAGGTTCTGCTGCAGATGTTCAGACTTACTACAGACGCTCTCAAGATAGGATGCCAAAAACCTGGTGGGAAAGAGAAAGCGAGATTTATGCTCAAATTTCCCAAAGAGGCTTCATCACCCAGGATTCTGTACAGTCGCATCATTTCATTGCTCACATCTCCGGAATGTTTATTAGAAAACAATTCTCTCATGATATTAGCTATCTCATTCAATGTTTGGCAATAGAATTGCTAAAAATACCCCAAACTGTGACTCCTAACTTTAGGAAGCTCACACTTGTTTAGAAACAACTACAGTAAACTATATTAAAAAAAAAATACAAGTTAAAAAGTAAAAGGAATCGATCTCCAACCTCTCCCGTTGCGGAGCACAGGCTCAGCAGCCATGGCTCATGGGCCCAGCCACTCCGCAGCATGTGGGATCTTCCCAGACCGTGGCACGAACCCATGTCCCCTGCATTGGCAGGCGGACTCTCAACCACTGCGCCACCAGGGAAGCCCACTCTTGATCTTTTTGATGCTACTTACATGGCAGATGTTCCTTCAAGCTGTGAAGGTTGGTGCTGTTCATTATGAGAACATGACACTGCATAGGGGCCAGCGGCAGGATTTGCTGCCATATCAGAAGACTGAACAGGATTCTGTCGAGGTAGAAAGGATTGTGAAAAGTCTCATGCTGGGATGCTCATGAGGGAAGCCAGACAGCAGATAAAACTAGATAGGAGAGGAGACAGGGCAAAGAGTTGAGGATTTCAAAGGGCACAACGTGGGTGAGGCAGGCACACAGTGCAGCTTTCCATTAGCAGCTGGATTGCTGGTGGGGGGTGTGTGTGGGGGGGTGTGGTCCAGGGTCCCAGTGAACTTCATTGCTGGTTTATTGATTAGGAGGAAAAATGTGTGTTGAAGGGGTGACTCTCAAATTTGTTGAGAAACTAGACATGGAATATTCAGAATATGGACTTTTAGCTGAGGTATAGAATTTATTTATTGAGATAGTCACCTTGGTGTCATAGTCATTTCCCTCTTTCCCTACAGAACCTTCCAGTTGCTTCCTAAAGTCAAAACTAACAAGATCTGACCCTCAACCTATTTATGCTAAAGCAGCCCAGTATAAGACAAAGAGCAGTGGACAGAAAGTCAGAAGTAATGGATGCTGGTTTTGGTGCTGTGTGTCATTAGCAGTGTACCCTAACCAACAGCACTTAACACCTTTGGGCCTCAGTGTTCTCATAAGGGTTTCCATGAGCCTTCCTAGTTCTACTATTTCTGCTAGTTTCTGTGGTATATTTTATCAATTTCACATGTCAACAAAGTAAAAAAGCAAATTTTACCTGCTGGCATTGTTACATTTTGCTATTTACATTTCCTGAATATTTGATTGTTAATGGACTGGAAGAAAGAAAATTGTAGAAAATTTCTTGTTGGAGTCATTTGAATATCATTACTAAATCTATAGCTCGTAGCAAAGCAAACCATGACTCCTAGGCCTTCCTTTCGGAGTCATTCATAAATGAACACGTTTTATTTTAATAGAAAACAAGAACATTTTAATTGCCTAAGCTGAGTACTTTTATTTTGTTTTATGTGTGCAGTCAGAACCAGACCCTTGTGGATAAGGTTAAAAGATGGATATTCTTTTCCCTGAGCTTTTTTCTTTTTGTGTGTAAATTACAACAATTGCTTGGGGGATTGGGCATTTGGACAAGCCATAAAATAATCAAAATTTTAATACTGTTTGGTGGCAGCCTAGGACTCTTTGAATTAGTGGCTAGATTAACCATTCACAGGTATAAGCACTCCATTCCTAGCTGGATTTAATAGTCCTGCTCATTGGGGGAATAAATTCTCCTGGTTGGTTCGAGGGTTTAACAAAATAATTTCTTGAATGTAAGCAAGTGACCCCAGCATTCACAACTAGGTTTTCTTTTGGTCTAATGGTATTTCTACCCTCTGACAGAATAACAATTTGAAAGTGAACTACTCATCCTTCATTACTACAAAAGAACCAAGGCAAGAACCAGTTCAACCCCAAATCATTTAGCTACATTTGCCAAATTGTGTGTGTTGTTAAAAACCACAATCTCAAGAAAACTATCTTTAGGAATACCTATAAGTACTAGAGCTCATTAAAACAACAAATATCTTGGCTTTGATCTTGGTCACTGTTGGGGGGTTTCAAAGGAAATCTCAGATAAGACAGGCCTCAGCTCAATTTTGAGTATAATTAGTTTCTCTCTCTCTCTCTCAATTACTTTAAATCTATTCTGTCACTTTAACATTTCAAACTCAACTGTTTTATGACTGTGAAATATTGTCATACTATATCATGCTAATGGACCTAATTAATTCCCAGGGCAACTTTCCTGTGGATTGTGGTAGGGTATATGATAACGCCACTAGTTCTCAGTGGTGAGTAGATTTGTTTTTCAAACTTGATGTTTACAACTGCTGCTGTATGATTTGTTTTCCTATGTCAGAATGCTAGTGAGCATGTTTCAGTAGCTCCAGTGCATCTATATTCTTCATCAGACTCCTGGTTATCAAAGTGCAAGTTATCACCTGCTTAATATCCAGGCAAGTATGAGAAACTCAGTAATTAATTCTTATGACTGTCAGTCTGTCCAGACTTCCAGCTACCATGAAAGAGATAGCTATTGAGAGTAAGAAAATCCACAACCTGCCCACTCAAATTTCCCACCCTAAGGTACTCAAACAGAGAAAATTTTGGAAAGAGGTGGCAGAGTGGAGATGTGCTATATTCAACATGAAACTCTTTATAATAAATAATTCTTTTTCCCCAAAAGTAGAATCCAAACTCTGATTCTGATCTTTGCCAATTCTTACTGTGCTCTAGTAAAGGCATCAGATACACTGTGTTCTGCAGGGCTAGAGACACTTTAAAGAAGGAGACCGAACGTTCCATTTGGATCTGAGAAGCGGGAGGAAATGGGTAGGAGAAATTGCCCCAAGAATATAATAAGCTCTAGGTTGTCTACAGAATGCTGCACAGGGTGACCAAAACTTCACTGCGCCGAGTGCCAGGAAACTTGCGTCTGAATCCTTGCTCTGGCTTGTAATGCATATAGACTACTTAATGTTTTTTGCTTTAGTTTTCGAAATTGGGCATAATATTTACCTTAAAAGGTGACAAACAAGCTAACCAAAAAAAGCCTAAAAATGTATGGCACGAAGGGTAAACTGGGACGAAGTGAGAGAGTGGCATGGACATATATACACTACCAAATGTAAAATAGATAGCTAGTGGGAAGCAGCCGCATAGCACAGGGAGATCAGCTCGGTGCTTTGTGTCCACCTAGAGGGGTGGGATAGGGAGGGTGAGAGGGAGACGCAAGAGGGAGTAGATATGGGGATATATGTATATGTATAGCTGATTCACTTTGTTATACAGCAGAAACTAACACACCATTGTAAAGCAATTATTCTCTGATAAAGATGTTAAAAAAAAATGTATGGCACGAAGTAGATACTTTGTGTTATTTTCATCTCTTCCAAAAGCCTTTCAGCTCCTCTATGTCATAGGGTCTTTCCCGTCTTTGTGCTTAGTAGAATTTCTTATTTGCACATCACATTTGGGCACAGAATCAGGCACTGCCTGATAACAATAGCCCTTCATTTTATGTGACTATATATCTTCTCTTCCTGAAAACATGTTAATTTCTTTGAGGTCAGGAACTCCATCTTCTCATTTCTCTGCTCTGTCTACCACCTATCCCTGCAACAATATCTGGTACAATGTACTGATAAATACTTGTTGAATTGAATTAAATTTTTTTCTCATCCTGTTGTCCCCCTCCTCCTGCTATTTTTTCTTTTTTTTTTTTTTGCTGTACGCGGGTCTCTCGCTGTTGTGGCCTCTCCCGTTGCAGATCACAGGCTCCGGACGTGCAGGCTCAGCGGCCATGGCTCACGGGCCCAGCCGCTCTGCGGCATGTGGGATCTTCCCGGACCAGGGCACGAACCCGCGTCCCCTGCATCGGCAGGCGGACTCTCAACCACTGCGCCACTAGGGAAGCCCTGCTGCTATTCTTTTTTTTTTTTGAGTATGAATTTACAAATGTGTTTATTGCCCAGGTTAAGTTTTAAAATATATGGCATAACCTTGTCTAATTATAAATGGAAGATTTATGTCGACAATTATATACATTGTATATATTGTAGACAATTGAGCATCACTAAATTAAAACAGCAACAATTTATTTGCAAGAAAATATATCAAGAGCTTTGAGCACTAATACAAGCCTATGAGACATCCAATACCAGCAGCACAACTCCTGCCTTCTCTATAGACTTTCTACAAAGTGTTAGTCTCACTTTGCTCTTCACTAAAAAGATTACTCAAATTTTCTGGATAGGTTAACAGAAGCACCTAAAAAGATGACTGTGTACAGGTGGTGCCGATGATCCCCCCCGCCACTACTTCATTTAAATAAACAACCAACAACCAAAAATAGTTTTCCACCACCCATCTATTAATGCCAACATACTTGGACACTCTGACACTGAACAGGAATACTGAAACCAGGCCCTGGGGCTCGGGATACTGAGCCTAAATTGGACACCGGTGTTATGCGTGCCATGTTGCTTAGTTGGGACAACAAACCGGGCCCACATATGGACAGGCTGAAGCGAGGACCAGCCAGGCAGTAGATCTACCCATAGAAGAGTTTCCCGTTCCCAGCACTTGGCAGAGACCACCAACAATCCTCACATTTCCAATCTGCATAGACTTCAGTTGGAACCTAGAAAAGATGACTGTCCATTGAAAACTGTGTGCTCTCTCTTCCAGGGTTTAGAGTGGTTTGGGGGAAGTGGCTGTCCAGTCAGGAACTACATAGTTCAGCCTCCCTTGCATCTAAGTGAACTCAGATGATTAGTTCTTTTCTATGGAATTTGAGTGGCAATGGTGTGTGACATATCTGGGCAAATATAGTTAAAAAGCAAGTGTACATCATCTTCTCTTTGACCACCTACTAGATAGATACCAAGGACTACAGGATGCTAGGGAATGGCCAAGCCATATGATGGATAAATTCTCCATTTCTCAATCACTAAGTGGAGGAAAGTTGCCTGATAGTCAGGATTATCAAATGTGAGTGATTAGGGTAATAACTTACTGTGTTAAGTTATTAAAGTTGGGTATTTATTATATTTGTTATGGCATTTTGTTACCCTACCCAGTACACTTATTAAATCAACTGCACTTTACACTGATGATGGTGTATTTCTTGATATTTGCTACTGCCTGTATTAATCCCATCCTCTCTTTGATCCACCCCCTACCATGCTGAATCCTTTTTCTCCATCTATCTCTTTTAAAGTTGGCATCCTAAGCCCACTGCCTGTGTTTGCCCCTTCCCCCCTCCCCACCAGGCAATCCTATTACAGCTTTAAGGCATATTGCTGGCTTCCAAATATTACCTCTTGCCTAATTTTTAGCCTGGCGTGGTCAAATGCCTACAGAACTTCTCTTCCTGGGGGTCCCATTGACATCTCAAACTTAATTTGTCTGAAACTGAGATCAACATTTTTCTCCCTTCCTTCCCCATCTCTAGTACACCCCTTACTACATTCTCTATCTCAGTAAATAGCACCATCATTATCTCAGAAAAGAGCACTGCAAATTATCCCAGACTCCTCTTTTCTCCTCATTTTCCATATTCAGTGCATTACTAAGTCCAGCAAATTTTACCTACTAAATAGTTGGTAAATCCATTCTGTCGTCTCCGCCCTGAATAACACTGTCCTGATTCAGGGTCCCATTATTTTTCATGTAGGCCACACCAGAACATAGTGGTTAGTCACATGGACTTTGGAATCAGGCAGATCTTTGCTTACGTCTCAGCTCTGCAACTAGTTCTTGGTTGTGTCATCTGGGGAAATTAACTATCGATTTAAACCCATTTCCTCTCATCTGTGAAATAGGAGATATTAATAGTACTTTCCAAATGGTGCTGTTATAAGCAATGAAGGAAATTAGGTATAGAGGAACCTTAAAACAGCCTGACATAAAGTAAGGGCACCATAATGTTAGCTATTGTGATTGGAGACTCTGCTTCCAAACTCACCTCCATGAATCCACCCTCCTTAAGGGAGTGATCTCTCTACAATAGAAATTCTGCCATCTTTGATCCCTGCATTATGGATGGAAAGGAAGAGATAGGGTATGAGAAATTTTCAGAGGTAGAACTGGTAGGAATTGGATGATAACTGATAGGCATCTTACTAGAAATGCCTATTGTGAAATATATAAATTGGATAAATTTGCCTTCGTAGGTAAATTAAATGTATTTTTAAGATTCCTTACTTCCTTTTATCTTCGCTAAATTGGATCTGCACATAAAAAACTCAGGTACTAAATCAGTGATTATCTAAGCTTAGCATAAACCCTACTTACTGCATAATGGCCAACTCATTTGTTTACTTGCAGAACATGCATGACAGCTAAAAAATAGGAAATTCAAATTAACCAAAATTTCTTTCTGAGAGAACATAATACAAGGAAAGATTTAAGCATAGTATATTTTAATTCTCATTACTATTCTCTTCACATACAACTCATTCCAGTAATACTTTCCTTTCCTTTATTTATCTCATCCACAGGGTATCCTGAACAGACAATGAGAGCATTTTGAAGATAAGAAATACACGGGTGATTAGAGTAGAAATAACTGAGGAGGAATCAAACCAAGACTCACTATACATCTACCATGTGCCAGACAATAGGGATGATCATCACATATGTTGTCTCATTTAGTTCTCAAAGTAAAACAAAAATCAATTAATATATTAGTTAAAGTAAAATAAACTCCATGATTTGTATATGTACCATGTACCATGAGGAACATATAATTCTTATTTTACAGAAAAGGATCTCAGTGAAGTTAAACTACCTGCTTGAAATCATACAGAAAACGTATTTATTTGCCAAGATTTGAACTTACTTTCATCTGACTCCAAAGCCCACTGGTATGATATTATAATAGCCTAGATATCCAAACTATGAAAACAAGTCTACAAAACTATGTATTTGACTACTCTGTACCCCTTTAGTGTGTATGTGAACAATAAAAGAAAAAGAAAGTACAGTTTGTGGATAACCACTTCGCACATTGTCACATTGTTTATATCTACATGGGAGCTGAGCCTATGAAACACAGAAACTTCCTGAGGAAGAAACCAGTCACAAATCCATGATTTGTATATGTACCATGTACCATGAGGAACATATAATTCCTATTTTACAGAAAAGGATCTCAGTGAAGTTAAACTACCTGCTTGAAATCATACAGAAAAGGTATTTATTTGCCAAGATTTGAACTTACTTTCATCTGACTCCAAAGCCCACTGGTATGATATTATAATAGCCTAGATATCCAAACTATGAAAACAAGTCTACAAAACTATGTATTTGACTACTCTGTACCCCTTTAGTGTGTATGTGAACAATAAAAGAAAAAGAAAGTACAGGTTGTGGATAACCACTTCGCACATTGTCACATTGTTTATATCTACATGGGAGCTGAGCCTATGAAACACAGAAACTTCCCTGAGGAAGAAACCAGTCACAGAAGCCACCAGAAGTACCAATAATACACACACGTGTCCTGGTGGGATCATCCTCCATCCTTGTGCCCTTCCCTCTTGATGAAATAAACATCCCCTAGTTTCCCGTGCTTTAGGCTTCAGACTCTTCGGAGAGTAAATTCACATTCTTCTCTATCTGTGCCATGGGGAGAAGGAGTTCTATAAAGCAGCAGAAAACAAACGATTGGTGAATAATTTTTTTTTAATCAGATTCTTTCTGAGACACTGATCTCATTATATGTTCACCAGACAAGCTCCTACTAAATCTATTCACAATTAAAAAAAAAAATTACCCAGCTAGTAGTATTGAACTGTGCCTTAATTAGGGCAGCCAAGAATGTCTTGTATAATTAACTGGGCTTTGTTTATAATTATTTCCTTGTGGTTAGAACTGTTTTCTGCATGTAACTGGGGCAATGCTAATAGTAACACTAAACTTGGATTTTCACGTGAGAATAACTGAAGGACAGGCAGAAAAAACAAGGCCAGGGCTTCCCTGGTGGCACAGTGGTTGAGAATCTGCCTGCTAATGCAGGGGACTATGGGTTCGAGCCTTGGTCTGGGAAGATCCCACATGCCGCGGAGCAACTAGGCCCGTGCGCCACAACTACTGAGCCTGCGCGTCTGGAGCCTGTGCTCTGCAACAAGAGAGGCCGCGATAGTGAGAGGCCCGCGCACTGTGATGAAAAGTGACCCCCGCTTGCCACAACTAGAGAAAGCCCTTGCACAGAAACAAAGACCCAACACAGCAAAAATAAATAAATAAATAAATAAACTCCTACCGCCAACATCTTCTAAAAAAAAAAAGAAACAAGGCCAGACCTGGGAAAGCAAAACCAAAAATATGAAACACAAGATCTCTTATAATCCTGTTTTGCCTCAGGATGCACAACGTGTCCCTAACCTCTGACCCAATCTAACGTCTAGATGCTGACATCTGGGCTCCTTTATCCTTCTATCAAAGTAAAAAAAACTATTTCTTCACTTTTGGAAAATGGAGTGATTCCTTTTCTCACTGAGGCCCATGTGTTGTTTTACCTCTCCAGATCCAGACTCCTATCTCCCGGACCCAGCTGTGCATCCTGTTGGATGACATCAACATCCTTTGACTTCCCATTAGGTTTGACCAACAAGAAACTCTAGTGAGATATCTGGAAGGAGGAAGGATGGGAGGGAGGAAGGGTGGAAGGACAGGTGGATAGGAGAGCAGGCAGAGACTGATGTCTCAGTACTTATTCCCCTGGTTTGTTCTCTGCAGTTATCTTGGGCAGGCTATATCCAATCCCTAAGCCAAAGTCTTCATGCCTATAAACAGCCATCTTCAAATAGCCACCGGTCTATGGACACCTGTAATCACTCTGTCCTCTTACCACTTATCTCAGAGGTTGGAAACAGTTATAATAACAGAACGCTGTTGTTGCACTTGCCCGAGATACTATACTATCTCTTTTGGTTATCCTACACCCTACCAAAACTTTGTAAAAAGTCCCTACTAAACGCTACTCAAATTATCATAATTTGAGTGTAACCTCTATTCTTGGCTAGTAAAATTGGCACAGCCTGGATTTGTAATACCATGTACCCTTACCCATGCATATCCCTTATGTTCTAGAAGACTACAGGAATAATAGAATTCTTAGTTGTAAGGAATTAGGAAACTCCCTGCATGAGTAATTAATCAAAAGTATTTGAGGTACTAGAATGTGGCTGAGTAGACTCAGAGACTCTTGGCCAAATAAGATTGTCCAAGTCTTGCTGAATAACAACAGGAATTTAAATACTGACAAAATAGATACTGACAAAGTAGGAATTATTTTTTTTCCTATAAATCTTGTTAATTGTGGCTAGTGTGGTAGCATACACATCTAAACATTCTGTAAATTCTTATCACATTCCTTCTGCTTGATGTTTCAGATACACTTTCTTAGAAAGAGAGGTCAAGGTAAAAGAAGTATAATAGAAATAAGGATAACTGAGCTCTATTAAACATATCACTTTTTGATCTCTGTGGGGTGTGGAGCAACTTGTTATGCTGCTAGGTTTCTTCCTTCAGGTTTCTCATAGCCTAATAAGAGAAACAGATTGCTATAGGGTATAAAAGAGAGCAAAAAGATTTTTTTTTGAGTAGTAAAAGTAATTTTAAATAGCTTGACAGAGAGGATAACAGTGAAGGAAAATCTGGAGGGACCCCATCAGGTTGATCAAGTAAAGGATGGAAATTCCATACAGAAGAAGAGCAGTGCCAAAGGCAAGAAGGCTTAATAATAAAAATAATCAAATATAATTGAAATAATTGTGAGTAGTTTGTTACACAAAAAAGACAGGATTTTCAGTAGTGGAAATTTAATAGAGCATAAGATTCAAGAGGGAGAATGTTTAGAGATGAGACTAGAAAGCTCAGAGATGGTGAAATAATAAAGTTCCTACCAAAGCAGCACAGCTTAAGAAAGTCTTCAAATGGATTTGGAGTTTATACTATAGATAATGATGAGCTTATGAGGTTATTTTTAACAGAAGAGTGATGTGACTAAATTTGTTTTTAAGAAATGTAATTTCAGAGACTTCCCTGGCAGTCCAGTGGTTAGGACTTCACCTTCCAATGCAGGGGGTGCAGGTTCAATTCCTGGTCGGGGAGGTAAGATCCCACATGCCTCACAGCCAAAAAACCAAAGCATAAAACAGAAACAATATTGTAACAAATTCAATAAAGACTTAAAAAATTGTCCACATTAAAAAAAATCTTTAAATAAAAATAAAAGAAAAAGAAAAGAAATGTAATTTCAGGGAGAGGATATTAGGACCAAGAAAACAATTGGAAATCTAATTAAATAGTCTTTTTGCCTATACCAAGTGAAAGTCAAAGTAAGTTGTTTGAAAGGACTAAACAAGTAGGTAAGCATCGAGAAGACAGACCAATAAAAGATAATAGAAGACACAAATTATCAATATCAGTAATGAAAAAGGAGACAGAACTAAAATTTCTCCATAGATATTAAAAAGATCAAAGAAGATATTATTAAAGTCTTTGTCCAATAAATTTACTAATTTTTGTGAAATGAAGAAAGCACTTGATAAACACAATTTATAAAAATGATACAAGAAGAAATAGAAAATTTGAATAGTCTCATTCTATTAAATTGATTTCATATTTGAAGATCTTCCCACAGGGGAGATCTTCAAGCCAAAATAGCTTTACTGGTGAATATTTACAGAGAATTAATGAAGAAATAATTCAAATTTCACACAAACTTTACCAATTTTTTTTAAATTGTCAGTGCAATAATACAAGAAAAAAGAATAGATAAAAGCATTGAAAAGTAAGTAATAAGCAAACTGTCATTAGTCATAAATTACATAATGTTGAACATAAAAATTTAAAAATGACCTTTATAGATAAACTATTAGACTTATTAAGTAAAATTAGTAGGGTAAATATATAAACACTAATTGTATTTCTACACACTCTCCCCCCCAAAAAATTTTAATAATATTATTAACAATAGCATCAAAAACATATTTATAGAAATAAATGTAACAAAATTATGTAAGACCTCTACACAGAAAATTATAAAATATTATTGAGAGAAATTAAAGACCTAAATACATGGAGAGATATATCATGTTCATGGGTTGGAAGTTTCAGTGGTGTAGTCAGTTCTCCCTATATCGAGTAAATGCAATTCTAATCAAATTTTCAGCATGATTTTGTGTTGGAAGTGGAAAAAAAATACACAAAATTCTAAAATTTATATGGAAATTCAAAGGACAAAGAGAATCAAGACAATCTTGAAGCAAAAGATTATATAGTTACAATTAATATAAAGTAGTATATATATAAAGACAGTCAAATAGTCCAATGAAACTGACTTTGAGTCCAGAAATAGATCACATGTACATAGTCCCTTAACATTTGACAAAAATGATACTGCAATCCAGTGATAAAGAATAGTCTTCATAATAAATTTTGCTAGGTTAACTGGATATTTCTATGAGGAAAATATTTATCTCAACTTCTTCCTTATACCAAACATAAAATTCAACAGCAGATGATTGCATATGTAAAAGGGAAGGCTAAAATACAAAGACTAAAATACAAATACAACTCCTCTGGAAGATAATATAAGAGAATATTTTTATGATTTGGGGGTAGGCAAAACCACACTTATGTTTCTTAAGTAAAACATTAAAAGGACCAACCAAAAAGGAAAAGATTGATACATTGAACTGTATTCAAATTAAGAATGTCCATTTATTAAATATATCTCTAAGAGAATGAAAATTCAAGTCACAGAGTAGCAGAAGATATTTCCAAAATATATATTCAACAAAGAACTTATATCTGAAATGTATAAAAAACTGCTACTTAACAATAAGGAAAATATAAGCCAATAGAAAAATGGGTAAAACATTACCAAAAGGATATGCAAATGGGAATATATGAAAATATACTCAGATTTAATAGTTATCAAGGACACATAAATTAAAACTACAATGAAATACCTATATATGTATATTCACTAGAATTGTTGAAATATAAGGGCTTAATTTGTCAAGGATTTAGAGGAACTGGAACTCTCATAAATTGCTGATGGGTGTGTTAATTGGCAGAACAACTTTGGAAACTGACAACATTATCCAAAGTTGATCATACATATACCTCATAATTCAGTAATTCTAGTTTTAAGGATTTACCTATAAAAATTACATGCATATGTACATGAAAAGACACATATAACAATGTTCCCAGCCGCCCTATTTATAATAGCGCAAACACTCAAGTATCCATTGACAGTGAGCTGTGTCAACTTACACACACACACACACACACACACACACACAACGTAAGAGCTGTGAGTTTAGGTTTTATTCAGAGTCTTACTGAGGACTATAGCCCAGGAGACAGCCTCTCAGTAGCTCTGAGGAAACTGTTCTAAAGAAGTAGGGGAGAAGCCAGTATATATATAGATTTTTTGGCTAGGGAATGCCTGCAGTAAAGTATACTTCTTGCTAAAAGATTACAGTTAGGCACAAAGAGCAGACATCTCAAGTTAATGATTTTAGTGCTTTTCTATCTATGGGAAGATGCAAGAATCTGGGTTCATTCAGATTCTTCTTGAGATATACATCTAATTATCTAAGGCGCCTGTTTGACCAAAGCACAGAGAGCTTCATTCTGTTATCATCTTAATTTCCTCTCATTCTGTTATCGTCTTAATTTCCTCCATTCTGTTATTGTCACTGCACTGTCAGGCAGTGACTGCAGTGGGTTATGACTTAATTCTTGTAGAATTGAGTAGTGAGCAATCCTCTTTGTTCTTCTTTGTTTACAGATGGGTAAATAAGTTGTGACATATTCTTATAATGGAACACTAGAAAGCAATGAAAATAAATATTTCCTCATGCGCCAATATAGATAAGTTTCACAGACATAATACTGATCAAAGAAGCCAGACAGCAAAGAGAACATTGCATTATTCCATTATACAAATTTCAAAATATAGGTAAAACTAACCTATGGTGATGAAAGTAAGGATAGTAGTTTCTTTAGTAGTAATCGGAAAAGGATGTGAGGAGTCCTTAGTTTGTGAGTAGTCATGGATTATTTCCTGATATGGATAGTTTTATGAATTTGTTCACATTCTAAAAATTCATTAATCTGTGAATTCTAGATTCACTAACTTTACTGTATGTATGTAATACTTCAGTAAAAATGGTTATTAAATAGTTGCATGAATTGTTCAATCTCTATGTAGATAAGAATTAGCTCAGAAAAAGGAGAACCTATAGTGAGTGGTATCATGAAATCAAGAGAGAAGTAAATTTTAAGAATGAGCAGGCAGTTAATAGTGTCACGTGCTCAAAAGTCAAGGGGGAGGCCCTGTAAAAGGACACTGGCAACAGTATTGAGGAGGATGTTGCATCCCTCTGAATAGTGCATCAGTTTCTAAGGGTTCCAGATTTAGGATGAGATGGTCTCACTCTCACACCACTGCTTGATGCTCTGAATAAGGGGTGAAGATTACGATAGAGTTTTCTTGGCATTGTAGGGTGTTTTTGTTTTTTTTGTGGAGTTTTTAATGGAATTAACCAATAAATTAATCCAGTAGTTAACTGTTCCCTTACAGAGACACAGTAAGTTCTGGATTAAAATGTATCTAACATACTTTGTAATTTTGGTAAATGGAATGAGTTTAGATTACTATTTTTGTTTGATGTGTGTTCAGGAAGTAATAAAAGGAATGGGTGCATTGTAATGCAACACAAATCAACTTGTTTAACTTCAGCTAACTTATTATAGCTCTGTTCCCTTATTTTATAAGAGTAAAATTATAAGCTACTTCTATATTCAGCTGAGCAAATATAAACCCATTACTAATGAAGTTAAGATGACAGTTAAGATGATTTTTCCATGAGGACCTCTTGAATGAGCCCTCAAACTCCAAAGCTCTTTATACATTAACTCTATCTCAAGTTTGTTCTTATAACCAATACATATGGAGTGACCACCATGTGCCCTAAGAACCTAAAACACATTTACTGAATTTAGTAAACTCTTGAAATAGTACTAAACACTTCAGGCAAGAATTACTTTATACTGTGCTCTCCATATCCTTAACTATTTTGTTCTCTCAACAGCTACCTAATTTTCAAAAGTGGAGAGAGGAGAAGTGAATTCTTATCATGGGATTTATGTGTATCTATTATTAAAAGTACTGAGTTAATGCTTTGAAACCAAACCACTGCAGTAGATTTTTTAAAATGGGTTTAATTCTACTCTGAAAGAGACCTTCCCCTCCTCTTCCTCCTCTTTAAACATAGGCATAATTAAATTGTTGATATCATGAACATGAAACTGAGCAGAATATTGTGAGGCCCTCCTGGGTACAAAAGCCTTTTGTGTCCCCCATTTCTTGTTCGTAGGAGAAAGGTTTCAGCCTCTAGACCTTCCCTGTGTTCCAAAGCGCAGATTCAAACAGTTACTAACTAGGGAAGGGAGGGAATGCAGAAACAAAGGAGGAGCAGTCAAGAAACAATAGTGCAGTGACTCCTGCTTCCTCCTCAAGGAATATACGTAACAATCAGGTACAAATCTCTGAGTTCTTCTATAGGAACTAAAGCCCCCCACCCAGGTGAAGGATGGTAACTTCAGACTGAGCATAAGCCATGGACCCTGGACTGGTTGGATCCAGGCTGACAACTGAGATTCCTGGAACATCACCCTGTTACCTCCCCGCCAATCAATCAGAGGAAGATCACACACCCTGCAGCTCTCCCCGCAAATTTTGCCTCTAAAAACTCTTTCCTGAAAACCTTCAAGGAGTTCAGGTCTTTTGAGAATGAACCACTCATTCTCCTTCCTTGGCCCTTGCAATAAAACTTTCTCTGTTCCAAACTTCAGTGTTTCGGTTTGTTTGGCCTCACTGTGCTTCAGGCACATGAACTTGGGTTCAAGAACAGACAACTGATGGTTGATGATGAAAAATGCATTATGGTACAGTTTTACTCACTAATGTATTTAGGAGTACAATTTTTAAAGTATGGGCTCTGGGGTCACACAGCTTTGAATTGGATTCTCAGTGCCGTCACCCAGTTATGCGACCTTGTACAAATTACTTAGCATCTCAAAGTCTCAATTTTTTATATGCAAATGGCAATAGCAATTACCGTAAAAGTTGTTATGAGAAATTCACAATATAAGATTTTAGCAAAGTGTCCAAAATGTAATAACTACTAAATAAATGGAAGCTATTCATGAGATTTTAAAATTTATCTTCAGATACTTGAAATGTTAATAAATATTTCTTTCCTGAGACTAGCCAGGTATAAATTAATTCTATATGAAAAGTCAAGGCTAAGCTCAAGGATCCTCTTCTACAGACACAAGTAACTGATAAAAAATTGAATATCCAAAGGAGAAAAAAAAAGATAAACATTAAAGTAGAGCTTACTAGACAACATCCATAAGTAACCCTAGACCAGATGAAAAAAAAAAGATTTTCTCAATAGTGTTCACAATTTATGAAAAAGAAATGCAAATATACTTCAGTTGTTTTTCATCTTTATCCCCTTCCACTGTTTTGAAAGCTCATGTGAGTTCTAATTATTTGTTGACAATTTTTCATGGAGGAAAAAAGAGACAGAATGAAGGAATAAAGAAAAAGTAAGAGCTTTCCAGCTTAACCCAGCCTGCCTCTATGTGACACTAAAGTCTCAGCCCTTCACAGTCTTATAATTCTACTTCATGTCCAGACCTATTGACATCTAGTGTCCGATGTCCAAGAAATACCAGCTTCATGTGGTCATAGGTGGTGTAACTTTACTACATCTAGAACAGAAATTGGGTGAGATGAAAGAGGTAATCTCCTGGTAGAGATGTGGAAGTGCAAACCATGCTCATTTGACTTATTCTGTGTTATCTCATTCACTTCTTGCATCAATTTACTTAATTTTACTTTATAGTGGTATTCACAGAAAGACTAACGGTTACAGCTATTGTTCCTTTAGATTCATATCTAAATTACTTTTAAGTGTTCATTTTAGATTTTGCTGATGTTCTTTGGAAAAGAAATAGTCAGGGGATGCTTTCTTCATTTAAAAGAAATTGATTCACATACAAAGGAATAAATTTTCTCTACGGATATGCAACATTTGAAAAAAACAGCTAAGAAAATTAAATGAAATATCCTTTGGTACCACTAAGGATTTGATGTAAAACTGAATCAAATGGTTTACAGAGGGAAAAAATCCCAAATTTAAATAGATATTGCTTTCAGAAACTCACTTTATTGTTTGGAATCAGCACTATTGACAGAAAATTAAAAGAAGGAGCACTGCATATATTTGCTGGCACTGACCAGGATCTACACATCACAGCTCAAGAGAACTCATTTTTTGTCATGCTAAATCTCTGCTCTTTTTTTTTTTGGTAACTTCTGTTTATTGTTTGCTATATTCTTTTAATGTTGAAACAAAATTATTGAAAAATAAAACAGCCTATTAAATGATGTATTATTTTATTCTATAAAAAATCTGTTTGACTATTTGTTTCTCTAATGTAACTGACCTGACAGGTTTTTTGTCATTAGGCAAATATAGCCCACATGGAGTAGATTATAATAGCTGATTGTCAACTTAGTAATCATTTAATAAGGACTTCTTAAGGGATCTAGACTAGTTTTTTAATAAACTACCCTGATGACTAGGGCCAAATCATTCGCTCATTCATTTATTCAACAAATGTACCTGGGTACACCAGACCTTGTACTGCAGTGTGACAATTAGGTATGAAAGTTCCTTGAGAGAAGAAACTGTTTTTTCCACATTGGTATCCCGGGTACCCTGCTTATAACATCATATTGGCAATGGGTAAAGATTTGTTATCATTGCTCTCATAATTACTTGTTATTACTGCTGATGACTGTAAAATAAGAAGGTAGCACAACAATGGAATTCATCAAATCTCTATATGTAATTTGGGAGAATTTGTCTCTAAATGGAGTTCCTTGTCCCAGTGACAAAGGAAAATCCAAATAATGAAAGTCCTTCCGATGGCAATGCTTTGTTAGGAAGAGGCTACATCATTTTCTAAGTTAAAAAAAAATTATTTGCCCCACATTCTGGAAATACAGCCTTGCTCATTATATCAAACAATGTCTGGTCCTTTTAATCACTGCTAAAATACTGACAGCTCTCTTTAATGCCTAGTCAATAAGCAGATTAAAACATAAATGCCACTAAATATGCTTTAAATATCAGCTCCATTGAAATATTTCTAAGTTCTGTATCCTCTTAAAATAATCCCCATTCAAAATTGAGAGGAAATGTCACCCATATGAGTTTCTTCAGAATTTAAGCTCTGATTACACAAGGAATTATGCACTATAGCTTTGGAAATTGGATAATTAAAGAAGCACCAGACTCTTTGTTGATGACATTTTTAAGCCTAGAAAGTTTTTATCAATGCTACAGTCAAATTTCATTTTTAAGTAGTGTTGTACACACTGAGTACATTTCTAACCCTAATTAAAGCTAGCTACCTTAAGAGGGGACTGTGAAGAAAGGCAAAGATGCACAATCACACCAAACAAGTAAAGACCTTTCCCTACTAGGATCTACAGAACTACAAAAAGGCCATCTGCTTTGAGCAGGTCTTAGTAGGGAAAGGAAGAGAAGTATAAAATTATAAAGAAACAACTAACTTTCAAGGAAATAAGTCTGCTAAAGAAACTGAGTTGGGGGGCTGCCCTGGTGCCGCAGTGGTTGAGAGTCTGCCTGCCCCCGGTCCGGGAAGATCCCACATGCCATGGAGCGGCTGGGCCCGTGAGCCATGGCCACTGAGCCTGTGCGTCCGGAGCCTGTCCTCCGCAACGGGAGAGGCCACAACAGTGAGAGGCCCGCGTACCGGAAAAAAAAAAAAAAAAAAAAGAAACTGAGTTGGTTCAAATGTGACTTGATTGACCCTTTTCAAATTTTATTATTTTACTCTCCATTTTCAAATGATATACAAACAGGAAGTCTTTCATAAGACGTCTGAATAAATCTGATTCTTTCTTGGGTGAATGTAAATAAAAGTGACCAAAATATATGTTCACATCTGATTCAGGGTAAGGGAGATTTTGGCATCGTTTTCCTTATTATCAGAGGCCTTAGGAGTACTTTCACTAAAAGGATCCATCTTTGTCTTTTTATCAGTCTAATCACAATATTTAATTCCAATAATCAGGGACTGTATTACAAGTTCCTGAAATATACATTTTACCCAGGTCTTTCAAATGTTGCATGTTTGACTTCAGCTTAATAATTAATCTGCTTATATTGGCCAGTATTTGCATCTTACAGATGTGTAATAAATCTATATTTTTCTTTGTAACTTCCTTTGTTAAGGGATCATGTGATCTACACATAATCCTATTAAAAGCCTAGAATCTAAACCCTAATATTTAAATCACCCACATTACTTTCCTTCTGGGGCTATAACCTTTTTTTCTCTCACACTGTCCTCTCTTCCCAACCAAATGCAGAAACTCATTGTTTCTCCCATTAAAATGGTGATATTTCTCACAGTTCAGTCACAGATTATAGTTGGAGTTGGAGGTTATCAGAGATCATCTATACTTTCATTTTGCAAGTGAAAAAACTGAGCTGCAGACACGTTAAGAGTCTTGCTTTAAGTCACACAGTTAGTCAGTGTCAGAACTTGGATTGCTTGTTGTATAACCTCAGGCCACCATTTAAATGGAAACTTTCCCACTCAGAGGTGTTCCCAGAAGAGAAGGAGAAAACATCATTGGAGTTGCAACCCAAGAGAACCTATCTACATGAGCAAGAGAAAGCCAAAACCCAACCTAGTGTCACTTGCCATCTTGTTTCCTGAGGGGTTGTGCTGCTCCAAACAGGCACTTTTGCTAACCTGCACCAAGGTAACATACAGGTGGGCGGTGGCCCTGATCATCATTAAGGCGCCTTTTGGAGCAATTTGATGGAAAGGTTAAGAGGGGGCTTTAGAAATCTCCTGAGAGCATTGACATCTGGGATTTCTGAAAGTGAATTAGTTGAACCTAACAGCAACCCAAGAGGAAAGGTCACACAGGTTTGGCTGAGAAATTCATGATTTGCAAATGTCAGCTAAGATTTGGATAAGCATCTGGCTTTTGGTTATACGTCTGAAAATGAATAAACACTGAAATCTGGAGGATTCATACTCACTGGACCTAATCCACCCAGGATTTAACAGCCAAAAAAGAAATGCTGGTTATGGCATGGATTCCATAAACTTTCAAATCAATTTACACACAAAAACAAAGAAGCACATATGTATATGTCTGTATACATATGTAAACATGTCTATACATAACTCACACACACAAATATGTGTATATTTCTACGCATTTCATGTATATATGCACGTAGGTTTGTGTGTGTGAGTGTGAGTGTGTGTGTGTTTAAATATTCCAAAACATTGGGCCAGTTGGCCATGCATCTAGTTTCTCTTGGAAAAGATTTGCTTCATATCTAATAGAAATATACAATCTGGTTAAATGTTGCTGGTAAAATGTCTAACACATGGGTGGATTGAGATTGTGAAAAAGTAGAGAATACTAAAGCAGCCTGATGGAGATAGACCCTTTGAAGGGAGGCCAGAAAACATTCCATTCCAAAGAGAGAGGATACGCATCTATTGTTTCTCCAGCTGGCTAAGCAACGGCAGGGATGTTTCCTACTAAACAGCCTCATTAGCATAAGCATAACTACAGGGTAAGTTTTCAAGCTCATTCCAAGTGAATTCAAAGGGGTGGGGGAAGAAAGATGCCATTAATATGCACAACTCATGCAGACAATGATATGAAGCTAATTCATTTCATCATATTATCACCATAGCATATTAACTTAAAAGAAATAATAAGACAACATGGAAATGTTTGCATATTAGAGAGAATTCTCGTTGTACCCTATTAGCACCATATCCTATTAGTATTGCATTAGGCCATCATGCTGCAATGCTAAAATGATGAAATCCCACTGTGAAAACTGATATTGAATTCTTGTAATGTTTCGGAATCATTTTTAGCACTGCATATAAATAATTCATGTGAGCAGATCTAATGAATTGATGGAAGAAAAAAAAATCCCTTGGCATTGTTAGCATATTTATGAATGTAAAGTCACGAGCAAGTTGCTTTCTCATGGAAGGTGGGCAGGGGCTGAAGTGTGACATCTATTCCAGAGCCAGTTATTAACATAACAAAGAATTCTAGGTCAAGTCCAGCTGAAATATTCCTGAAAGCACATTTCCTTCGAGGAAAGATGGCACAATATTGATTGGCACTCTCCTGTTTTTTTTTAATCTAGATTGTAGATCAACTGAGGTAGGCACCCTCACTTAAAGATACTTGCTACACAAAATCCAAATTTAATAAATTGAGAACCCAAGTGAACTAGTGTCTTTTTACTCCCAATACCTTTGTCCAAGACTTATCAAACTGTGTTCCAATTATCTGATTCCTCATCTATGCGGACCACTAAACTGTACTCTCCTAGAAGTCAGGGATCATAATTTATTTATATCCATAATCCTAATCCGTAGCACAATTCATGGCCCTGACTGGGTGCTCAATAAGCATTTGACTGAGTGGATGGATGAATGAATGAATATGTTTATTCAATTCCAAAGATTCCAATTAAAAATTTGGAATAAAGTGGGGGAGTGGGTCATTTACATTTAAATCTGAGTGTTTTACTAAATTAAATCTTTATTTGTAATGTTGAGTTCAGTCAAAGCAGTTTCAATTCAGAAAGGCATTTTAATTCAGTGGAATTCTTCCAGGGTTAGATGCAATTGTTTAAATTCCTGCCTTAGATTAAAGGTTTTGGGTTTCTCATACCACATATTGCATATTGGTGTCAGTACGCTTGCAGAGAAGTAGTCCTCATGCAATTTCAACTCCCCAGGATGGAGATTTCCTGCAAAGAGAGCTGTCATGTGAAGCATGTTCCCCTATGTAGAAATATCGCTGGCAGTTACCGTGAATTTCAGAGCAGAAGCCAATGACCTGTTTTTGGTTCTCTGTGTAGCTGGCTTGTGGGCACTGTGACTCTTTGCTACTACTCTCTGGAGTTCACTGCGCTTAAGCTCCAGATCCCTCACCGCCTATTTCCTGCATTCTGCTCAGCGGACAGATCACACATCGCCCCTAGTTCCAGGTCTTCTTTCTACACAGTTACTTGTTTCAAAACTAGAGAAACTGGGAAAGAATAACTAATAGATTTCCTTGGAAGAAATAAATGGATTTTTTTTCTCTTTTTCATATTGAAGAGAATATTCTAATGTGGGATTGAAATAGATCACTTCACCTTTCAACACCAGCCCTGCTGTGTTCAGTGCAAACACACATGCACATGCACACACACACACACACACACACACACACACACACATTGGCTCTTTAAATATGGTTGAGTGTTCATGCAAGCCTCAGAGTCATCTGTCCAGAAAAGTAGCTTTTTCTTTAGGCCAAAAGGCTAGACAGTGAGTGAGAAATGTGAGCTTCCTAAACAATGGCTCTGTGGAGAAAATGAAAGGTCATTTGTCGTCTGGTGGACAGCTTGCTACAGCAAAGCTAGGTGAGCCAGACACTAGAAAGGGGTCCCATAGGTTCTTTTTCATGCTTTTCTTACCTTTGACTGCCCAAGGGTTTTCTGGGGTAGACTCAGTAGTCAACACTGAGGGAAGTAAAGGGTCCTTTGTGTAGGATGACAGTCTTTGGAAACAGAAGTCCAAATGGAGAACAAGTGTTCCCGTCTCTTTAGACCGGTTAACAAAATCAATATGTTTTCACTCTCTTCCCCATGCACTGGGGGTTTGCACATAAGCTGACAGGTCAAGTCTGATCATGCAGTAGTATATGAGTGGTAGTGAGATTTGTTTATAAGGCATAAGAAACAAAATGAAAACTCACAATCTTTGTTTCACCAATTAAAAAGCAATTTGATAACTATGCAACTCAAAATGCAACTGGAAAACGTGAAATGTAGTTGAATTTGAACCAGTTTGAATTAAGGAAATGATCAGCAATATGAGGTGGTATCCTAAGCAACAATTTGTTCTGTTTTGCTAATGAATAGATTTGAATTACTCTGCTGTCCTTTTGTAGTTCCCAGAACACTGCAGGTAACCTGCTAAAGTTGTTTGTAGGCTGTAAAATACAGGTCAGAAAACCCTAATTGTGAGGTTTAAAAGGCTCATATTTTGTCTTTTTTGTTTGTGTTGTAAAGGCATTTTCTCCTACTTTTCATTTCTAAGTATTTGTTGAGCACCTGTCATGTATACTATGCATTCATTATTTTATTTCATCTCTATTTCACAGACTATGAAACTGAGACTCAGAAATGTTAAGTAACTTCCTCAGGATAACAGAGCTCTGTGAGTGGAGAAGATCAAATACCAATCAAGGTTTATGTTATTTCAGAACCTATGCTCTTAACTCTTTTCTCAGAATACTAACAAAAAAGGCTTAAACAAGCACCAGCAGGTTTCAAGTCTAAAACATATCTAACATTGATGAAATAAATACCAGGTCCTCATCAGGAAGATACAAATGACTAGTCTGAGCCTAAACTGTTTCCATCATCCTGTGATGAACTACTAAATGTATATACTAGGCCTGAGACCTTCCTAAGTGTTAAGAAAGTCAGGTGGGTGATTGGATCAAGATGGCAGAATAGAAGGACGTGCACTCAGTCCCTCTTGCGAGAGCACCAGAATCACAACTAACTGCTGAACAATCATTTACAGGACAACACTGCAACTCATCAGAAACAATATCCTACATCCAAAAAAAAGGAGAAACCACCATGAGACAGTAGGAGGGGCACAATCACAATAAAATCAAATCCCATAACTGCTGGGTGGGTGACTCATAAACTGGAGAACAATTATACCACAGAAGTCCACCCACTGGAGTGAAGGTTCCAAGCCCCATGTCAGGATTTCCAACCTGGGCGCCCAGCAATGGGAGGAGGAATTCCAAGAGAATCATATTTTCAAGGCTAGTGGGATTTGATTGCAGGACTTCAACAAGACTGGGGGAAACAGAGACTCTACTCTTGGAGGATACACACAAAGTAGTGTGCATATCAGGACACAGGGGGAAGGAGCAGTGACCCCATAGGAGACTGAACCAGGCCTACCTGCTAGTGTTGGAGGGTCTCCTGCAGAGGAGGGGTGTGGCTGTGGCTCACCATGGGGACAAGGACACTAGGAGCAGAAGTTCTCAGAAGTACTCCTTGGAATGAACCCTCCCAGAGTCTGCCATAAGTCCCACCAAAGAGCCTGTAGCCTCCAGTGCTGGGTCTCTTCAGGCCAAACAAACAACAGGGAGGGAACTGAGCCCCACCCATCAACAGACAGTCAGATTAAAGTTTCACTGAGCTTTGCACACCAGAGCAACACCCAGCTCTACACACCATCAGTCCCTCCCATTAGGAAGCTTGCACAAGTCTCTTAGATAGCCTCATCCACCAGAGGGCAGGCAGCAGAAACAAGAAGAACTATAATCCTGCAGCCTATGAAATAAAAACCACATTCACAGAAAGATAGACAAAATGAAAAGGCAGAGGACCATGTATCAATGAAGGAACAAGATAAACCCCCAGAAAAGCAATTAAATGAAGTGGAGATAGGCAACTTTCCAGAGAAAGAATTCAGAATAATGATAGTGAAGATAATCCAGGACCTCGGAAAAAGAATGGAGGCAAGGATAAAGAAGATGCAAGAAATGTTTAACAAAGACCTAGAAGAATTAAAGAACAAACGAACAAAGATGAACAAAACAATAACTGAAATGGAAAATACACCAGAAGGAATCAATAGCAGAATAACTGAGGCAGAAGAATGAATAAGTGACCTGGAAGACAGAATGGTGGAATTCACTGCCATGGAACACAATGAAGAAAAAAGAATGAAAACAGCCTAAGAGACCTCTGGGACAACATTAAATGCACCAACTTTTGCATTATAGGGTCCCCAGGAGGAGGAGACAGAGAGAAAGGAGCCGAGAAAAATTTGAAGAGATTATAGTCAAAAACTTCCCTAACATGAGAAAGGAAATAGCCACCCAAGTCCAGGAAGCACAGAGGGTCCCAGGCAGGATAAAGCCAAGGAGAAACATGCCAGGACACATAGTAATCAAACTGACAAAAAGTAAAGACAAAGAAAAATTATTAAAAGCAGCAAGGGAAAAATGACAAATAACATACAAGGAAACTCCCATAAGGTTAACAGCTGATTTCTCAGCAGAAACTCTACAAGCCAGAAGGGAGTGGCATGATGTACTTAAAGTGATGAAAGAGAAGAACCTACAACCAAGATTACTCTACCCAGCAAGGATCTCATTCAGATTCGATGGAGAAATCAAAAGCTTTACAGACAAGCAAAAGCTAAGAGAATTCAGTACCACCAAACCATCTCTGCAACAAATGCTAAAGGAACTTTTCTAAGTGGGAAATACAAGAGAAGAAAAGGGCCAACAAAAACAAACCCAAAACAATTAAGAAAATGGTAATAGGAACATACATATCGATAATTACCTTAAACGTGAATGGATTAAATGCTCCAACCAAAAGACACAGGCTCGCTGAATGGATACAAAAACAAGACCCATATATATGCTGTCTACAAGAGACCCACTTCAGACCTAGGGACACATACAGACTGAAAGTGAGGGGATGGAAAAAGATATTCCACACAAATGGAAATGAAAAGAAAGCTGGACTAGCAATACTCATAGCAGATAAAATAGACTTTAAAATAAAGGATGTTACCAGAGACAAGGAAGGACACTACATAATGATCAAGAGATCAATCCAAGAAGAAGCTATAACAATTGTAAATATATACGCACCCAACATAGGAGCACCTCAATACATAAGGCAAATGCTAACAGGTAAAAAAGAGGAAATCGACAGGAACACAGTAATAATGGGGGACTTTAACACTTCACTTACACCAATGGACAGATCATCCAGATAGAAAATTAATAAGGAAACACAAGCATTAAATGACACCATAGGACTTCCATGGTTGCACAGTGGTTAACAATCTGCCTGCCAATGCAGAGGACATGGGTTTGATCCCTGGTCCGGGATGACCCCACAACCATGGAGCAACTAAGCCCATGTGCCACAACTACTAAAGCCCATGTACCTAGAGCCGATGCTCTGCAACAAGAGAAGCCACTGCAATGAGACACTCAAGCACCGCAATGAAGAATAGCCCTCACTCGCCACAGCTAGGGGAAGTCTGCATGCCGCAACGAAGACCCAACACAGCCAAAAATAAATAAATTTATTTTAAATATAAATAAATAAATAAATGACACAAAAGACCAGATAGACATAATTGATATTTGTAGGACTTGCCATCTGAAAACAGCAGATTACACTTTCTTCTCCAGTGTACATGGAACATTCTCAAAGATAGATCACATCTTGGGTCATAAATCAAGCCTCAGTAAATTTAAGAGAATTAAAATCATATCAAGCATCTTTTCTGACCAAAAAGCTATGAGATTAGAAATCAGTTACAGGGAAAAAAACATAAAAACACACACAAACACATGCAGGCTAAACAATATGTTACTAAATAACCAAGAGATCACTGAAGAAATCAAAGAGGAAATCAAAAAATACCTAGAGACAAATGACAACGAAAACATGATGATCCAAAACCTATGGGATGTAGCAAAAGCAGTTTTAAGAGGGAAATTTATAGCAATACAACCCTACCTCAAGAAACAAGGAAAATCTCAAATAAACAATTTAATCTTACACCTAAATGAACTAGAAAAAGAAGAACAAACAGAACCCAAAGTTAGTAGAAGGAAAGAAATCATAAATATCAGAGCAGAAATAAATGAAATAGAAACAAAGAAAACAATAACAAAGATCAATAAAACTAAAAGCTGCTTCTTTGACAAGATAAACAAGATTGATAAACATTTAGCCAGACTCACTAAGAAAAAGAGGGAGAGGACTCAAATCAATAAAATTAGAAATGAAAAAGGAGAAGTTACAATGGACACCGCAGAAATACAAAGGATCGTGAGAGATTACTACAAGCAACTCTATGCCAAAATAATGGACAACCTGGAAGAAATTGACAAATTATTAGAAAGGCATAACCTTTCAAAATTGAACCAGGAAGAAATAGAAAATATGAACAGACCAATCTCAAGCACTGAAATTGAAACTGTGGTTAAAATTCTTACAACAAACAGAAGTCCAGGACCAGATGGCTTCACAGGTGAATTCTATCAAACATTTAGAGAAGAGCTAGCACCCATCCTTCTCAAACTCTTCCAAAAAATTGCAGAGGAAGGAACACTCCCAAACTCATTCTATGAAGCCACCATCACCCTGATACCAAAACCAGACAAAGATACTACAAAAACAGAAAGTTACAGACCAATATCACTGCTGCATATAGATGCAAAAATCCTCAACAAAATACTAGCAAACAGAATCTAGCAACACATTAAAAGGATCATACACCACGATCAAGTGGGATTTATCACAGAGATGCAAGGATTCTTCAATATACACAGATCAATTAAAGTGATACACCATATTAACAAACTGAAGAATAAAAACCATATGATCATCTCAATTGATACAGGAAAAGCTTCTGATAAAATTCAACACCTATTTATGATATAAACTCTCCAGAAAGTGGGCATAGAGGGAAACTACCTCAACATAAAAAGGCCATATATGACAAACCCACAGCAAACATCATTCTCAATGGTGAAAAATTGAAAGTATTTCCTCTAAGATCAGGAATAAGACAAGGATGTCCACTCTTGGCACTATTATTCAACATAGTTTTGGAAGTCCTAGCCACAGCAATCAGAGAAGAGAAAGAAATAAAAGGAATCCAAATTGGAAAAGAAGAAGTAAAACTGTCATTGTTTGCAGATGACATGATACTATACATAGAGAATCCTAAAGGTGCCACCAGAAAACTACTAGAGCTAATCAATGAATTTGGTAAAGTTGCAGGATACAAAATTAAAGCACAGAAATCTCTTGCATTTCTAAACACTAACAACAAAAGATCAGACAGAGGAATTAAGGAAACAATCCCATTCACCATTGCAACAAAAAAGAATAAAATACCTAGGAATAAACCTACCTAAGGAGGTAAAAGACCTGTACTCAGAAAACTATAAGACACTGATGAAAGAAATCAGAGATGACACAAACTGATGTTCTTGGATTAGAAGAATCATTTTGGGAAAATGACTATATTACTCAAAGCAATCTACAGATTCAATGCAATCCCTATCAAATTACCAATGGCATTTTTTTATAGAAATAGAACAAAAAAATATTAAAATGTCTATGGAAACACAAAACACCCTGAATAGCCAAAGCAGTCTTGAGGGAAAAAAAACGAGGTGGAGGAATCAGACTCCCTGACTTCAGACTCGACTACAAAGCTATAGTAATCAAGACAATGTGGTACTGGCAGAAAAACAGAAGTATAAATCAATGGAACAGGATAGAAAGCCCAGAGATAAACCCACGCACCTATGGTCAACTAATCTATGACAAAGGAGGCAAAGAATATACAATGGAGAAAAGACAAGTCTCTTTAATAAGTGGTGCTGGGAAAACTGGACAGCTACATGTAAAAGAATGAAATTAGAACACTCCTTAGCACCATACACAAAAATAAACTCAAAATGGATTAGAGACCTAAATGTAAGGCCAGACACTATAAAACTCTCAGAGGAAAACATAGGAAGAACACTCTCTGACATAAATCAAAGCAAGATCTTCTTTGATCTACCTCCTAGAGTAATGGAAATAAAAACCAAAATAAACAAATGGGATCTAAGGAAACTCAAAAGCTTGTGCAAAGCAAAGAAAACTACAAACAAGACAAAAGACAGTCCTCAAAATGGGAGAAAATATTTGCAAACAAATCAACCTACAAAGGATTAATCTCCAAAATATGTAAACAGCTCAACAGCTCAATATTAAAAAATCAAACAACTTAATTAAAAAATGGGCAGAAGAACTAAATAGACTTTTCTCTAAAGAAGAAATACAGATGGCGAAGAAGCACATGAAAACCTACTCAACATCACTAATTATTAGAGAAATGCAAATCAAAGCTATAGTGAGGTATCACCCCACACCAGTTAGGATGGGCATCATCAGAAAATCTACAAACAACAAATGCTGGAGAGGGTGTGGAGAAAAGGGAATCCTCTTGCACTGTTTGTGGGAATGTAGATTGATACAACCACTATGGAGAACAGTATGGAGGTCCCTTAAAAAGCTAAAAATAGAATTACCATATGACCTAGCAATCCCACTACTGGGCATATACCCAGAGAAAGCCATAATTCAAAAAGACATATGCACCCCAGTGTTCATTGCAGTGCCATTTATAATAGCCAGGTCATGGAAGCAACCTAAATACCCATCGACAGACGAATGGATAAAGAAGTTGTGGTACATATATACAATGGAATATAACTCAGCCATGAAAAGGAATGAAATTGGGTCATTTGTAGAGACGTGGATGGACCTAGAGACTGTCATACAGAGTGAATTAAGTCAGAAAGAGTAAAATAAATACTGTATATTAACACATATATGTGGAATCTAGAAAAATGGTACAGATGAACCAGTTTGTAAGACGGAAATAGACACAGATGTAGAGAACAAGCATATGGACACGAAAGGTGGAAAGCGGGGGTAGGGGATGAATTCGGAAATTGGGACTGACATATATACACTAATATACATATAAAATACATAACCAATAAGAGCCTTATGTATAAAAAAATAAAATTCAAAAAATAAATAATTAAAAATAAATAAATTTTAATATGCAAAAAAAAAAAGGAAGTCAGGTGGATCCCAAGTTAATTTCCTTTCTTAGAAAGTGGCCTGCTATGGGGGTAAGCATGCATTTATTGACTCAGATAAAAATTGCTTTACATCTCAACTTTGATGATTACTAAATGTATGATTTTAGACAAGTGTGAGTTTCTTTAAAGTCTTAATGTGTAAAACAAAGTTAATATCTAATTCATAAAGTTGTGAAAAGTAAATGAGATTATCCCAGTGGCTGGCTCAATATGGTACACAGCAATTGTTACTTCTCTTTCATCACTTAGCTAGAAGCTGACCTGGGTCAGCACAGGAGATACATTTTCCCTACTCTGCACTCCCCACACCCATGCCTACAAACTCTCCAAATAGCTCTAGATCTCAAATGCATTTTTTCAATCCAAAATTAATCTCCACCATGGTCTTAGGATTCCTAGAGGATTCAGAGCCAGGTTCAAAATGTAGACTTCCACTGTCAAGTGGTAACATGTGCCCAGCCTAAGGGCCTCACCTAAGTAATGTTTAACAGTAAGATATTCATATAAAAATATTCCACCAAGAGATATATAAATCCCAATGGTATCCTTCTTAATGTACCTATCTCACAAAATGCCCAATGCTTTTTTTTCCTATTTCCCATTCCAGCTGATTTCAGTTTTTCCAATTTAGAAATAAATCTCATACTCAGCAAAATCCCTTAAGTCCTGAACCCTGATCACCTCAGCAAGATTTCCTAGTTGCCTTAGAGGCTGGCTTTCTTTTGGATCACTCAATGGCATGCACTTCAGGTCATTCTGGCCCTAGTTGGCACACCGTTGATTTCAAGAGTCCAGGAGAGTATGAGCCAATGTGGAAGTTCAAGCAGTGTCTTAGGAACTAAATCTCACCAGAAATTCCAACCTAATCTCAGTCTTGAAAGGACTCCTGGGGGATGTTCAGTATGCCCCGCCTTCACTGCACAAGCCAGGTCTCACCAGACAGCCATGTACTGAGTGTATACTTCAGGGGAGGGCTGACCTGCTGCCATATCACTGAAATCCAAAAATGTACTAAGGAACATTCACAGAGCCTATAAGACCGTTGACAGTGCCGTTGACAGTGCAAGCCTCCCTCCTATAGTTCTAGCTTGCCAAAAATGTAATCTAAAATCGTACACTAACCCTTAAACTAGGACTATCTGACAGTTATGTATGACATAATTCCAAACCATCATGGCAACTGCAAAGTTCTAAAATGCCGTTTTTAAAGGCTTATTAAATCTCTCTTCTTCATTAAGCCTTTCCTCAAAGAGGACTGGTAGCCTCCATGGTTTCTCTGTGCTAATAAAATATTCAGAACACTTTTCTTGTAAAATCAAGACATAGCAGGGTGACCCCACACACCATCACAATTTCTCAAGGTATTTCACCTTTCAATTAACCAAGACAGATCTATGCTCATCACAGCAAGAAATTCTGCTTTTAATTGGATGCATGAGTAATACAGTAGTTAAGATGTGGAGTTATTGCTCTAGATTGTTTACATTTGCAATAACAGTTTTACCTAAATGTCTTCATGAAAATGTCAAATTTATTTCTCACTCAACAAAATACATTCAATGGCTAATCATGTACTCATTAATATCTTGTGTTGCCATCATGTCATTATTGGTTCTAATAATGCCTAATTGCAATAATAAATACCTAATTTGGGGGATTTGTTTATTTTCTAATTAGACATTTTTCACATTTCTATTCCGTAATTATTGTTAGTCACAAAATAGAATTATCGTTAAGCCTGTATAAACTGCAGCCAGCTTCTTACTGAAAAAAGGAATTCAACTTTTCCTGCTTTATGTTCTAATTACCTTTTTTTTCTGTTTCATGGAATTGTTCGAAACAATGTTGAGGGAAAATGTAAAGTAGAGGCTGATAACTCAAGACATTTTTATAATTATAAATTCACTGAAGGAAGTTTAAAGAATCATATAATTGGCGTTTTATTCTTATAGCCCTGCTTGGAAGCAAATAAGGTTTTCTCAAAAGACTTCTGATTTGTCAAAAATTTGCTTATTGCTCAGTGACCCAAGGCCTCGTTCTCCTATGTTAAAGTACTAGGCAAATAGCAACAACACAAAAGCCTTCCTGGAGCTAGATTTCGGTCTCACCCCTTCACCACCTCTTCACAGGCCATAAAAACATAACAACCACCTACATAGAACTTCTAGCTGTTTCCAATGGGCCTTTCTACTTTCGTGTCTGAGTATATATTCATCTTTCTTCTTGGAATGACCTCTTATTTTTTTCAGTCTCTAAGAGACTCATACTCATCATTTCAATAACGAATTTCTCCATGAAGCTTTCCCAAAGGCCTTAAGGAAACTTTTTTCTATTCTTCTTCCATTACAAATTTACCTCTAGCATTACCACCTACCACTCTGGATTTTAAATATGGAATTCTTGACTACGTCTCCCACTGAATTCTGTCTCCCACGGAGGCTACTAATGTGTTGGGTTTTTTTTTAAATCCTTGTTCTTGAAAGTGAGACAGACTGGGACCTGGGACACTTTACTGCTTACATCTGGAAGACCGTTTTCTCGAGCAACAGAATACAAAGAAACTATAAGGGTCTGAAAGTAACTGTACACATGTGCAATCAGTACAAATTATAAACAAGAAGATAGAAAAGGGCCAAAACCCAACTGCCACTTCTGAGGTGTCGGGAGCAAAAACAGGGTACTGCGCATGCTTCCCACACACAGCAGGACCAAGAAGGGGGGAAGACCGCCTAATCCACCCCTCTGGCCTGACCCACGGGTCCGCCCCTACCCTCAACCAATTTAAGGGACCAGTTGGGCCCACCCCGGGGAGCCAACAAGGGCACCTATAACTTCTTTTCACTCCCTCCTCCTGTGGCACCAGTCCCAATAAAGCCTTGCCTGAATTTCTTGTCTGGCCTCTTACCGATTTCTATTGATTAAAGAATCCAAGAACCCAGGTGGGTAAAAAGTATCAATACAAGGGAATTAACACTGTCCTCAAGGCTTAACCAGTGAGGATGGCAGCTGGTGTATGATTACTTCCTCTTCCATGTCTTGGGCAGACATGGCATTATGGGTAATTCCTTGGGGTGGGGGGGCGGAGTCCCAGTTGCCCACAGGGGTAACCAGTTCAATAACGTGCTTTAGTTTCCCCCCCTTTCCTGTTTTACTCTTCCCAATCACCAATTCCTTTTCCATTCCTCTTTTATTGCTGCTGTTACAAACTGCCACATACTTAGCAGTTTAAAACAACACTAATTTACTCTCTTATCACTCTAGAGGTCAGAAGTCTGGACTAAAGCCAAAGTGGTGGCAGGCCTGGTTTCTTCAGGAGACACTTAGGGGAGAATTTTCTAGCTTCCGGAGGCCACCTGCATTCATTGGCTCATGACCATTTCTTGCATCACTCCAACTTCTGGCTTCCACTATCACATCTCCTACTTCCTCCTTTGACCTTCTTGCCTCCCTCTTAAAAGGACCATGGGAGTGTATTTAAGGCCCACCCAATAATCTAGGCTAATCTACCCATCTCAAGATTTTTAACTGAATCATACTTGTAAAGTTCCTTTTGTCGTATAAGATAACAGAATCTCGGGATTAGAATGTGGATACTTTGGTGATAGGGTGGGAAGACAATTATTCAGTCTACCGCACTTCCAGAACTTACCACATACCATAAGCATGCTCATATTTCAAGCTCTGCATTTGGGGGAAATTCAATCTAAGACAGAATCCGAAAGAAATTAGAACGTCAGGATGGGAATAGTTATAATTATTAAAAGCTACAGAGCAACAAGATGTGACTTAGAAAGATAATACCACATTTGCAATGAGGAGGTCATCGGTAGACTTAGAACAATTTCAAATGGTAATTGCTAAACTGCAGTGGATTCAGAGTTAATTCTCAAAGTTGCCTGAAAATATAAATGTAAAGAAAGCTCAATCAGCCTGCTCTCTTCCATGAATCACGAGTGTTTATGAATATGAAAACAGCTCAATATTGTCACAGGATGCACTAGTTATAAAACTTAAACTTTATTTTTCAGGAAGGTCTCCCTGGCTTCGTCAATCTCATTCCTGACTACTGTGTACTTTCATAGCTTCCAATATTTTCTCTGTCCTCACATACAGCATCTTATGTAATAACTTAAGCTCTGGCTACTCCCAGTGATTGAAGTTCTGTGATGGTAGATACCATCTCTTTCTTCTTCATCTCTTTTCATTCTCAGCCCCTCACATGGTTCCTGCCACAAAGTAGACACTCATGAAATAATTATTCAATAAAAGAAAGTGCCAGCAAAATCTGTGAATATGATTTCAATGAAATCACAATCCATACGTTATGGGGCAGAGTGGAAAGGGAGCATGGAGATCTCTTTTTCAGGCTTGAATTTGTGGACTAAAAAGTGTGTTTTTTCAGTCAACAAATGCCTATATGGATCACTTGGGAATGTTGTTAAAATGCAGATTCAGCTGTGTGTGGTGAGGCCCTAAATTCTGCATTTCACTTCAAGCTCCCAGGTGATGTCAGCGCAGCCGGTTCTGGGACACTTATTTCATGAGGATCCTAGTTGAGCGGTTCTAAATCCCATGTGCGTGTTACAAAGCATCTTGGAAGATTTAAAACTGCATACCAGGGCTCCCCTGGTGGCGCAGTGGTTAAGAATCCGCCTGCTAATGCAGGGGACACGGGTTTGAGCCCTGGTCCGGGAAGATCCCACATGCCCCGGAGCAACTAAGCCTGTGCGCCACAACTACTGAGCCTGCGTGACACAACTACTGAAGCCCACATGCCTAGAGCCCATGCTCCGCAACAAGAGAAGCCACCACAATGAGAAGCCCGTGCACCACAAGCAAGAGCAGCCCCGGCTCATCGCAACTAGAGAAAGCCCGCGCACAGCAACAAAGAACCAACACAGCCAAAAATAAATAAATTAAAATAAATTAAAAAAAAAAAAAAAAACTAAAACTGCATACCAGTGCCAGGGTCCTAGGCACAGATTTTGATCTGCTGGCAGGGGTGGAACTCCAGCATTCCTTCTTAGCCATGGCTAAGAACCACTGGTCTCCGCCAAGGTCTCATTTAACATATAAAGAAACTGAGGGACAGAAAGAGTAAGCTAAAGGTCAAGGCAGAAGTGGATGGACTTGTCAGAGCTGGGAGTGGAGCCCCGCCTCCTGAGTCCCTTGGCCGGCTCTCCCGCACAATGAATTCAGGGAAAATGGGGAGATACGTTTGCATTTAGACACAGCCTCAGGGATCCCAGCGAGCAGAGCCGGTGAGAGATGACTCAGATATGAATTCCCTGCTGGCTCCCATTTTCATCCCCTTGGGCAGTGTGTAGGAGAGGTATAAACTGCATGAAGAGAGCATGGTCAAAGAAAATATCCCAGCTGATCTATTTTAGTTAAAACAGCTTTCTCCCCCCAGGTACTGTGAGATTGCTTGTCTGTCACGGTGTTGGCCTTGAGCGGGAGCTGGGCACCAGGGAAGGTGTTTTTAGTGGAGGGAAAAAATAGAAATAAAAAAGAGGGCTGAGCCACGGGGTGCTGGGAGCCACGGGGAGGGAGCCAGCGCTGTGTGCTAGGTGAATTGTTCTTCAACGCAAATATCTCTGGGCTAAAGCAGAGCCTCAGCTTTCACAGCACAGCTGCAATTAGCATTTCCCACGTCCCAGGATGTGTCTACCATCATCCACAGCATCGCACTGAACGCATCCAGTCCTTCCTAATTCTTTATGAATTTATGCTCTTTCGGAACTCCAGGCTGCTCTCTGCAAGCAGTGGCTGGATCTGAATAACAAACAGTGTGTGCCGAGTCCAGATGTCAGGATTTGGCCACGTCCCTAATGAGCAGAGGCTAACATGGGGAGCGAGGGCCTCAGCAGCGTCTGAGGGCAGCGAAAGGGGAAGAATTCCGGGTGTCAAGGTGGCAGGGTGAGGTGAAGGAGGTTCTAAAGAGATGCCCCGGAGATGGGAAAGGGAAAATTGTCAGTTATCGGTGACAAGGATGGTAAAGTTTTCAAACTGGTTCAAAGGAGGAGGTGGGAATAACTTAGGCAGACAAGAGGGCACCATGAAGGTCTTCCCCCATGGGGCTCGGCTTTGCCACACTTTGCAGTGAGGGACCCTTCTTCCCTGCTTTTGGTCACACTCTTCCAACACACAAGGGGCTTATTGAAATCAAAGCTCAGAAGGGAAAAGAGCCTCTGGTCTTGTCCACAACTTTCTCTTCCCACACTTAAAAACACACCTGACCTCAAGGACACTAATGTTTCCCTCAGCGTGACTAAATTTTAGACAGACTTCTAGACTCTAGGCCTGACCTGCCTTTTCTTAGAATATTTACTTTAGAAAACTTGTCCTTGTAAATTCTTTCTCTACCCTTTGGAGGTGTAAACCTTTTTAAAAGCCTCTTCCCAATTTTTCAAAGCAAGAGTGTTTTTCTCAAGGACCTGGGAGCCATCTCTTTGAAAAGTATCAAGGAAAACAGCACCCCTCTTTCCCAGTTTCTGTGGTAGGGAAGGAGCCTAACTTTTGGGGGTGTCTTTTGCCAAGTTGTAAATTACCTCCTGTCATGAAGATACAAGAAAGTTTACTTTCTCATTCTATAAAGCCAGTTAGCAAACAGGTGGCCTATGATGACCCTCACCCCAACTCTTAAAAATCTCTCCCACATTTTGTCTTAGCAGAATTGAGTTCAGACTACATTCTGGTCTTTCTTCCTTATTGCTACAGCTCTGAATAAAGTCTCCCTTGCTTCTTTAACTTCTTAGGGCTTTGGTGGCAGGTTTTCCATTATGTGTGCTTTTTCTCCTTGGTTCAGTTGTTCCCAAGACCTGAGTTTAAAGTAGCCTGACAACTAACTGTCTCCACTATTCAGTGATGAAGACTTAGTGAAAGGGAGTGTAACTCTTAATATACTCCAAGGAGTTTATATTAAAATCGGAACTATATATACTGCATAAGATCATTTATTCAAATCAAGAGACAATGAAATTACAAACACATTTCTCCTAATCCTCGTTTCACCAATGACTGTTTTATGCACCTTTGAGTGCATTTGCTTTTTCCTGTGTCCCTAATTATCCTCTGTGCCATGGAGGAGCCCATTCGTTTGTCTAAGAGAACTCAGAAAATGATTCTTGGGAGGGTACCTCAGGAGAGTGAACACTGGAGGAGACATATCCAGTTGTATGAGGAAACATGCTGGAGTTCGTCGTTGGTGTGTTGAAGAAATGAGAGGAGAAAAAAAAAAAAAAGATGTTTGACCTAAAAGAGGAATATTTAAGAATAAATATTCACATACTGATTAGAAGACCTAAAGTTATAGATGATATATCTGAAAATAGCATCTAGATAATGATTTGGTGAAAGGGATCAAAACAACCACAACAAATGTGCATTGGGGGAAGGCAGGCATATTAATAGAGGAAGATGTATCTGTACATGTGATGACCTGTGTTGGAATGTGCATGATGGCTTGTGTGTCTAGCATATGGATGGATGACCACTGCCCACATTTCAGAGAGCTTCAAAACCAGCAACTGAAATGCCAACACACTTTCAAAAAAATTTTTTTAATTATGCAATTTCAAATTGCCGCTGACTTGCTTTAAGCAGAATAAACAAAGCAATAAACGCATTAGAAGGTGCTTGTGAGACATTTTGATTTTAAGGGCCTTGCTCTGATGACTATGAAAATAGAACTAGTTCCCACTTGGAAAGAGTTTTTGTTATTGTGTTTAAGTCACAGCTCACAGTCCTACTGGCTTTGAAAGAAGCACAGTACAGTCATTCCCTGTTCTCCTGTAGGACCCAAGCTTTTCCAAATAAGAATGTTTAAGGGTTGATCTGCAAATGGGCAGATAACAATTTATGAAAGGTAACGTGTGTCACTTCAGTGTACATGTTCATGTGTAGCTTTGCTATTTGGTTTGCTCTTCTTATTCAAACTATCAGAATTCAGACAGCAAGACTACCATCTCCTCCAAGCTCTATATCAAATCTGTTGATATTCCCAGTGAATGCTGTTCATACTCCCAAGAATTCAGAAAACAAAGGTTTGGAACTCCCCCATCCTTTTCAACTTGGAAGCCAAGAAGCTGCCCTTCCCCTGTAGCCGCAATGTATGTAAAATCACAACAAGTTTAAGAAATCATTTTCTGCTTTCTGAGCTGAGTCACAGTTTATTACCATTGTTTTATCAGTAGATGACTCAACCTTCCATGGCAAAGAGATGCTTGAATTAATATATTGTTATTATCAAGTGCTTTGGGAAACTGAAAGTGCAGCGTAATGACAGTATTGGGATGCCTCAGTTGCTGTATTCGTATCTGTAGGAGGTTACTATCTACCTCACTGAATCACTGTGGGAATAGAATGAGATACAGGGTCTATAGAGCTCTTAGCACATTGCCTTGCACATGGCTAAGCGCTCAATAGAAATAAGTTGCAAATGCAAAGCAGAAGTTCCACCACCACATTTAATGGACCAGCGCCAATCTGTGGCCTCACCTCAACACACTTAAATAAAGTGTAAACTGTGCTGTCCTTTGGCTTTCTGATTTTACAGCCCTCCTTGGATTGGCTCCAGCACACCAGTGAGATTCCGGGGTGAAAACCTTCTAGAAGCTAAGCACCCTTGAGGGTGAGAAGAGTCAGTTGCAATAATCATCCTTGTCAGCACAGCAAGATCCCGGTCTCACACGTCTGCCTGCGTTCAACGCTCAAGACAGCATTAGACAAGTATCATTTTGTCAATTAACCTTTTTCCATTCTTAGTTTATTAGGGCCTAAGCAAATGCATTGACTAAACCGAGAGGGCCTTTTATTTCTTTGATGTGGTACTTGCAGCTTTAAACATAGCCAACCTGCACTTTCCCCTTATAACAGAGTCTCAGTTGTACCTCTCTGGCCAATCGGATAACCTTATGTCAAGCTGCATAAGAAAATCATTTTAATTTATGGGAGGCCTTGGTTTATTTAACATAAAGAGCAGTAGATGTCACGGTGTTTAACTCTGCTTTTCATATCCAGCCTGTCTAAGAAAGCGGAGGATGTAGATGTTGCCTGTGATCGGTGACTGCTTACTCCTCTCTACCTGTATCCCCCTCAGCCCTCCTTACTGGATACCTGAGACAGATGCCATGATGCACACGTGTCTACAATGCTATCTGATGTAAAACGTAATCGTCATCTCCTACCTGTATTTTTCTGTCTAAATATGAACCCACACACACAATCTTCTAAGGAATATATAATAACAGATACCATTTTGCCAGCCCCTTAAAAGGTGCTAAGTTGTACTAAGTGCTTCTCATTCACCATTGCATTTTAATCCCCAAAATGACCCACTACAGCAGGTATTGTTACTTCCATTGTACACATAAGGGAACTGTTAAAAGTCCTGTAACTAACCAGTGATCAAGCCAAGGTGGGAACCAGGTCATCCTAACTGCCTCCAACTCATGCAGTGGCTTGAATCATTAACTCCCAGCCTATACAAATATAATAAGAAGTGTGTTCCTTCCACTACACAGCCCAAATCTCAATTGAATGTGATACCAACTAAGAGATGAAGCCATAGTTAATAAAATAATTAAGAATAACTTTGGCTGTACGGTACTGTTTGGCAGTGAATGGCAATATTGAGCTTGCTGCTAGAATGTGCGAAATTTCTTAAAGCACAACATATTTACTTAAGTAAGGAAATGGAAATTCTATTATACATATGATTCATGTAAGAGGAAATAAATTTGAATTAAAACAAGGAAATATTTGTTAATTCAGTGCTCTGGTTATGAAAGATGGTGTCAGCTTGAAATTCCTCTCAGGACTGGCACGACCAGAAAGCCCCATTGCTCCTGTTTCTCCTTTCTTTGCTCCCTATGTGTAATTCCCCACCCCATTACCATGGCCTATTCTTCTGTTCCCTGCCTTCTCCCTGGATTGGACTTGGATCATCTCCCCATTGCTGTGGCTACATCGGAATCCACCTCCTTCTGTCTTCTGCTTCCCACCACCCTCTCCTACCTTATTACCATGGTTTCTCTTCCCTTTCCTGTTGTCACCTTCATCCTTGGGCATCCCTACCCTCCAGCTGGTAGGTAGTTACTTCTGTCGTTCTCCCTGATGTTTATATCACTGTGGAGTTAGAGCCTCAATTTGAAATCATAAAATTTGACAGAGTCTGGTAAGAAAGCACACACTGGTTTAAAAAAATGAACTTCCCTATTTCTTAATTTTAAAAATAAATTCATCACTGAGAATTTGGGAAAATTAAGATCAAGTGTGCTTTTGTTATAGAAACATACATGTATACACAAAATATATCTACAAAATGATGGTCTACAATTGTCTGTGCTCTCTCTGTGGCTTCTGAAGCAATAGTTAACAACTGGGTCTCCCTGCTCCAGCTATGTTGACCTCATCAGTGAGTCCGGTAAGACAAACAAGGAGACAAATGGAAAGCCATTTAATTTTGAGGTCTATAAGGAAAAAAACACACAAAAACATTAACATTTGCCAAATAGACTCAATCAGAAGGGGAATAGGGAGCATATTTTCAAGATTGGAAGAAGTATAAACCATGGGGAGTAAAAATGGAAACTATAGAAAAAGAGTTCTCATAATCCTAGCTTTGCATGTTATTCTAACCATCAAGTTATCATTATTAGTATTATTATTGTTATTACCAATAATAAACGTAACCTGGCTGCCAACGGGATGCCTGGCGCTGCACAAGAGAGAATTAGACTCTGTCCCTGCAGTGCAAGCTCACAACAGACTATAATTGCAATAGAAACTCATATTAATAGGGATTCAATATTTTATTAGAAAAGTAACATTGTATTTCTCCTCTCTCTGGGTTTTCTACCACCAAGTAAAATACGGACTCGAAGAATGATGGTTCCTGGACCACAAAGCTAATAAATCTCCCACTAAGAATTTATCCTGCTGTTTCTCAAAATCAAACACTTCTTCACTTCTGCTTTCATACGATCCAGTGGAGTCATCCTACATCTGTTCAGTTTTCTACCTTTTAGATTGATGGAATCTCTGGTTTAGGTCGAGTTGATGGATTTTACAGCAGTCATTTTAAGCAGTGATTTTCAAACTGCTTGCTGCAGCCTATTAGTGGGTCTTGGAATCTGTTTAGAAAGTCACACCAGGATTCTAATAAGAATAATAGAATGTACAAGCATAGAATCTAAAAAAATCCAAATATATTACATTTTGTAAGAGTATATTTTCCTGAAACTTTTGTTTCACTCTTATTCATGTGTGTGTATGTGTGTGTGTGTGTGTGTGTGTGTGTGTGTGTGTTTAATGGGTCGTTAAAATTAAAAGCATTTCGTGCTATTGTTCGTAATCAAAAAATGTTGAAAAAAGCACTAAAGGTACAAAGATATACTTTCCACTCAATATGAAGTTCAGGCTACCAGTCAATCAGTAAACATGACAGACAGTGAACACAATTTTCAATTATTCATTGTACCTCAAAAATCACCTAATATTTATTATGGTTACAGTGATCTTATATCTCTGAATTAATTCTAATTTCAAATATTCCTTTCCATTGCCACCATGAATATGTCCAGACTTGTTAGACCCCATGTCCTGACTGTTGGTACATAAAAAACACTCACCAGGGGCTTCCCTGGTGGCGCAGTGGTTGAGAGTCCGCCTGCCGATGCAGGGCACACGGATTCGTGCCCCAGTCCGGGAAGATCCCACATGCCGCGGAGTGGCTGGTCCCATGAGCCATAGCCGCTGAGCCTGCGCGTCTGGAGCTTGTGCTCCACAGTGGGAGAGGCCACAGCAGTGAGAGGTCCATGTACCGCAAAGAAAAAACAAAACAAAACAAAAAAAACACTCACAATATGATATCATTTGTAAAGCTGTTCATTCATTCTGTATTTTCTCAGGGTGTCACAGGCCTGTCTCTTCATACACCTTTTTGATGACACCCACTGGAATAGCCAGCCCCTCCTAAAGTACACCTTGCTGAACCTGCAATAGAGCTTACTTCTCACCCACCTGCTCCACCCGCCAACAAAAGAAAAAGTTTTCCAATCTTAATTCTAGAATTTAGCCATACAACTAATATATTGCAAGAAAAGTTCCCATCTGCCTCCAGTAGCTAAGTCACATATTTATCCCACCTTGGTAAGACTGCTTTCCCTTTGCCTTTATTCTAGCTAGAATTCCTATGCTTTTTCTGTACTTGTATCGTTAGATCTTTTTAAGTTTGTATAAGTTAAAGACTAGATTTATATGCTATCTCACACTTTTCTCTGATTTCTTAATTTAATCCAAGTAAAAATATTTGAACTGGAGGTGGAGAGAAGGAAACATGACTGAATTATCAAGGTAATCTTCAAGTAAAGGCTCTGCGGGAGACTACGGAAGCTGGGATAACAAAGTTTGTAGCAAGTGCCATTAGTATGAAGAGGCCCGCCTGGTGATGTTTCAAACAAAGACAGACACAGCATTGGGAGAGCTTTTATAGCCACAATTCCAGGGATGCTTCTGATTGTTCATCCTAAATAAACATTTTCTACTGCTCATGGAAATGTCCCCTGAAATTTTTATATTCCAAGCTTATAAAAATCTCATGATAATTCCAACATTGGCCATCGATAGGAAATATAGAGTTATATTCCTGCTTGGAAGGAAACTACTTGTTGATAAATCTGTTTATTTATAGTTTGTACTCTCATCAATATCAAAAAAGTAGACATAAGGGCAGTTTAAAATGCACTGGAAGATATGATGTTTAGGGCTAAAACAGAACAAAGTTCTTCTCATACTCATAGAAGGAAAAAGAGATGCTTTCAGTCACTTGAGTAAATTATAATACTTGAATAATAAATTTGGATGTACATTTTCTGGCAGCTAATGTAAAAGGGAAAGATAAAAATTATCTGAATAGACATAATCTTTCCTGGAATTGAACTCAAGCAGAACTATACCTTGTACTTGTACTAACTTGTACTTGTACTAACTTGTACTTATTCAAGGAGCCCTGAATGCAATGGCCTAGATGTCATCTGGCTCTATTCACGGCCCCACTCCTAATTTATGTTGCCTTTCAATTATGTATCTATCTGATGGGGCAGTGGGGGGATGGAGGGCACTTGGAACTAGAGAATTGCTAAAGTCTGTGTAAGCATTAAAATTCTGATTTTATGACAGGATAGATTTGAAGAAATAGGGATATTTTAAGCCAAGAACTGTATTAACCACTGAACAGTGCGGAAGTTGAAAAATAGTATATGTGTAAAATTAGTCAGTTGTTATTTTTCCATATGGAAGTAGCAGAGTCGTTCTTTCATGTACAGTTCCAAAATCCATTGCTTCGTTTCAAAATACTGTATAGTCACTCGCAGCATCTAATCAGGTGTAGATCCTATTTGCTGTCTCTTGCGTTTATGCACTGGTTTATCACCCCATTGCAACCATTCATTCTCCAGCCCCTGCCTTGTCTCCCCACCTTCAGCTTTAGCCCCCTACTCACCTGCCATGCTGCTACAAGGGTGATTTCTAAAAAATTAATACCTTTCACAGTATTCTTCAGTGACTACTCAGCACTAGCAGGATAGAGTCCAAAGTTGTAGCTCCCCATATGAAGCCCCATGACCTTGACCCTGCTTACTTCTCCCTTGAATCCTAATCCTTCCTCCAGCCATTCAGAACTACTCACAGATTCCCCAAGGACCCACGTCTTCATGACTTCGCACATCTTGGATCCTCCCCTAAATATTTTTCTTTTCCCCTCTCACTATCCCAGTTCACTTGGCAAAAGTTTCCTTATCTTTCAAGATTCTATTAAATTGTTTCCTCTTTTATGAAACCTCAATTGGCATTCTCTTCTCTAGAATTTTAACTACTCTTTCCTCTCAGCTTCACTGTATCTTGCACAAATTCTATCATAGTGCTTGTGACATTTTATTGCTTCTAGGTCTGTTTTCCTTCCTCAGTCTTTAGCACCAGGAGGCATGAAACATTTACTATTTTTATCCCTGGTACTCTGGGAATGTTTGGGATGAATAAATGTTGGAATGTTGGAATGTTGGGTCCTCTCCCTAATTTTTAACTCTTAAAAAGCTGAACAAAATCCTTCTTTGTCTCTTCCCTGTTAGTCATCATTTCAGTCTATCCTCACGTAGACTCCTGTCATAATGACATCTTTTGTTCTCCTTCCCCTACTCAGTGGGGCTGTTAGCCAGGACAGCCTGTGTGATTCAGTAGCTTACTTCACTTCACCTTCTTTAGACTTCTTTCTTTATCTGACTCGTTCATATTCTATGGTCCTACTTCATACATTTCTCATTGCCAGATTCCTCCTAGCAATTTTTATGTGTCTGTTAAATACTTCGCCCATCCCTAGCACTCCATAAATACTAAGTGTGCTTGTTAAAAAGTAATAATGTTTGCTGAATTGATTGTTGCTGTTAGGTCATATCTAGAAGTATTGCCTTTAAAAAAAAACCAGGGCAGTATAGCGTAGTGGTTAACAAAGGCAATCCAGTAGAGCAGAGCTGTTAATGGTCTTGGTTCAGCAGTCAGAGAGTCCTGAGTTTGAGCCCTGCCTCCAGCGGGTTAGCTGGGTGACTTTGGCCAAGTGGCTTAACTTCTGAATTGGTTTGCTTATCCATGAGAAGGAATAAGCACACCTACATGTTTGTATTATTGTGAGGACTAAATAAAATAACTCAGCAGGATGTGTAGCTAACAGCAAATAATGAATAGTTGTTACAATAATAATTATCGATAACTGATGATGCCAATGATGGCTGATTCAGTGCACCTCGGTGTAACATTGAAGAATATCTAGGATTATTTCCCCTTTGGGTTTGGGGTGTGGCCCAAAGTATGTTTGTAAACTGGTTTTTATTTTTCAGTATTAAGAGGCTTTGCTGCCCATTTGTTTTTTAACCAGGGCTTATGCTAATAGATAATTATTCCACAGTGATTCCATCTGGAGTCGATATTGAGCCCAACCCGCAATCAGCAGCTCCAGTGTAATCCTTGGTCCCCAAAGCCATGCTCCAGAGAATCTGTGGCAAACTGGAAGGCAGCATCGGCCTTTCTGCCTGCCTTTTCTGGGGTGGTCCCGTTATTATTGTGGTTGTTATTTTTATTATTATTCTCCATCTCTTTTTTTCAATAAAGAGCTGAGAACCACTAAAAAAAAGGAAAAAAAGACTCAGTAGCCTCAAGAATGTGATAAAGTGTCATTGGCAGCAGGAATTTGCACGATCTCACTGCTGACACAGGTAACAGCTTGTGAGTTCATCTTGGACAAAGGAAATCACTCTCTTCGATGAACACTTCGGGATGATTTTCAGCTTCTGATCTTCTCTCGCTTTTAGCCAGCTACTGTAACAAAAGCCTGTAGGGAGAGCTAAAGCTTCACCTACTTACAATAACCACATTCTGACTCTCTATTTAATTTTAAAAAACAAACTCAGAGTTCCAAATCACTCTCATATTTAATATTTTGTCTTAAACTAGCTATTTTATTTTGCTTTTTTAAAATTAAAACACAGCTTTATATAACGGGCGGCAGGAAAAAAGGAGAGAGAAAGGAAGAGACAGAAAAAAATTGTGACAACGGGAGTGGCTTTAACAACAGAAGCTCATTTCTTCCTCTTTTGAGGCAATGAAGAAGGCAACAGCTAAGGCGTTGTTAGTTCTTTCACGCCAGCTAGAGCCCAGAGTGACTACATGCCATCATTTTCAATAATGCCTGTGTTTTTCTGAGGAAATACACACACATATGCATGTACACAGAGTCATACTTTAAGTAAACTCTAACAATGAGCCACCTGCCTGTTAAATATGATTACACAAATGTGATTTAAGATGCTTTCTGAGTATTTCCTTCAATTCTCTTTCTATAGACAAACTGCAAGCCACCTGTGGATTCCAGACCATGTTATGACCCCCTCCCTCGCTTCTTTCCAAACTCAAAATCAGTAGCATAATTGCCAATCTGGGTTCAAGCCTTTGCCACCTCTTGAATAAGTTACCGACCAGTGAAATGGTACGTAGAAACACCTGCAAATCATATAACTTGGTCAATCACTTCAAAGCAGGCTGGGCTTCACACTGTCTGAGGCAGCATATTATGCAATGATGTTCCATGTTGACAGTAAACCATGGTTTTATGCCACCATTCAGTATAGCAGCTCTATTTAGCTTTATTTCTTGGATTTTTAAATCCTCTTGTACAGTAGGTGTTGATCTCTCCTGAGGTTGTGATTATAGCTTTAACTATTGACACTTCTATCAGAGCCAACCCCAATTCTTCACCTTCAAGCTGACATGAAATGGTAATTCTTCCAACATCGCAGCCTCTGAACCTTGAACCCCAGCTCCACCTATGTTGCCCCACCCAGGGAGTACACGGATGTTGGTTAGCTGGTTTCCTTAGCAAAAAGTAGGCTTCAAATCACTTTCTCTTGCTGTATTACTTCTTCAAAGAGTAGAGGTAAGTCTGTGAGGGTAAGTCTGACTAGAAACATTGAAAGTGCTCTAAGACACATGCATCTAAAAAGCTGCCTCTTTCCCACTCAAAAATTTGGTGTTCGCCATTATCTACCTGGAACACTGTCTATCAAGTTATTGAAATAATTGACAGTGATCACTTCTTTAGAAGAGATTCTACCTTTCTGTTTGTTGACGAATCTCAGGGATAAACTAACTCTGTAAGTTCCAGCAGTTTGGGTATAATTAGAAAGAAACTACATTGAAAATCAAAATATATAAGAATCAGCTCAGCCATTAATTAGCTGTGTGACTCTGAGTAAGTAACTCAACTTCTCTAAGCCTTGGGTTACTTCATTTAGAAAATGCGAAGACCTCAACCTTCCTCCCAGCCTAAGTGTGAGACTTAAATGAGAAAGTGTGCATGGAAGTATCTGGCACACAGTGGATTGTCAGTCCGTTTTCTTCATGTCCTATGTTGCCCTTTGCTCTATCAGGTTTGCAAGACCAATTGTTGCTTGTGAAAAACTAGACAATCATTCTGTCGTATTTCTTCACCCTAGTGTAGGTTAGATTAAGGAGTTTGATCTTATCAGTTGAGCTAGTCCAGTTTGTATTATCCCTACTGGCTTTGCCTTGGTGCCTGGAATTCTTCTAGCGTTTACTCCTTTTGGTGGAAGCAATGATACAATAATACGGTGATGTAATGGGCCTTGATGGGCTTTGAACCTCTTGCTTAGTTGATCAGGGAACTTCCAGTTCTAACATTTGTTTACATTGGCTTTAAAAGAGACTGTTCCAAGTAGGTCCAGGATCTTCTTAGAATACTCCTACTAAATTTTTACTGTAGAAATATATAAGCCTTGCATATAAACCTTCCATGCCTCTGGCAAAGGAAGTCCTATTCAGGGTACCATAATTTCAAGAAGAAAATACGTAGAAAACGGAAGGGAGATGAGGTAGCTTTATTCCCTTTTAAGAGTTAGGTAGATTATCATCTCTTTGTTCGAGAGATCCAACTTAGCGGAGGATTGTTTAGGTACTGGTTGTAGAAAGGCCTAAATTTGCTGTCCCTTTCTTCTTTCTTTTGAAATGTGGAAAAGAGGGACAAGGAAATACTTAGAGAGAAAGAATGTATAAGAAATAAGCTAGATAACAGATTGTCAATGTCATTTGCTGTGAATTTCCTAAACACCAAAGAGCTTGAAGTTTCTAGAATTTTAATGAAGGCTAAGTACCCCTTCAGTGATATTGTTCATAAAATCATGCATGTCAGAGTGGAAGTCACTTCAGAAACCACCTATTGTATGAATCCCTTTTGCTATCCCAGAGAAATGAACATCAGGCTCTATTTGGACATTACAGTGCAGAGAACTCAGCTCCTGGCAAGAAACCCCATTCCACTTTGAACAGATCTGACTATAAGGAAACTAGATCTGCTCCTTAATTTGAATCAGATCTCTCTCTATTACTTCTATGCATATGTTCTTATTTTACCATCTGGAGTCACAAAGATAAATCTGAATTTTCCAAAATGTGAAGGCATTTATCATCTCCCACAGGTGTGTTCTTCTGTAGCATAAATATTCCCAGTTTCTCTAACCACTCTTCTAATAACAAAGTTTCCTTTTCCTCAACACTTGATCACTCTCTTTTGAATACATTATGGTTTTTCAATGTTTATATAAATTATGACACCTAAAACTGAACACAAGATTCGGCATGTGTTTTTTGTGGCCAATCAAAAGAGAACAATAACTTCCATACTTTTTTTCTCAACACTCCATATATATATGAAGGTGTATTTAGCTTTTGCTATATGTGTCTGGTACTGTTCAACATACTTTACGTACATTAAAGCATTTAATCTCACGACAAACCTGTGAGATAGGTACTTTGATTATTCTCATTTTTTTTTGTTGTTTTTTGTTTTTTTTTTTTGCGTCATGCGGGCCTCTCACTGTTGCGGCCTCTCCCGTTGCGGAGCACAGCCTCCGGACGCGCAGGCTCAGTGGCCATGGCTCACGGGCCCAGCCGCTCCGCGGCATGCGGGATCTTCCCAGACCGGGGCACGAACCCGTGTCCCCTGTATCGGCAGGCGGACTCTCAACCACTGCGCCACCAGGGAAGCCCTATTCTCATTTTTTAAATGAGGAGACTACACCATAGTCTATATTAGTGTTTCTCAAGCTTTAATATGCATAAAAATCATATAGGATTTTTATGAAAATTCAGATGCTAATTTAGTAGGATTTCTGTGCGTCCTGAAATTCTGCATGTCTAACAAGCCCCCAGGTGATATTGGTGCTGCTGGTCCAGGGAACATAATTAAAGTAGGAAGGGCCTATATAATATGATGAAATGATATGAAATGATAAAACAGGAAATCCTTAAGCTGCAGTAGTCAGAGGTATCTTTAACAGCATTTTAGGAAGTTTCAGAGAATTTATTTAATTGGAGAACTGTTTTCAGTTTACACCTTAATTTGAAAGATGTTCTTCCTACCAGCAAGAACTGGCTTATAAAACCCCATCTACCATTTAAGTATGGAATAACAACAATAACTAACATTCATGAAGAACTTGCCATAGGTCAGGTTCTGTTCTAAGAAACTTACACATCCTATCATTTGATGTTTCCAACAGTCCTATAAGGTAAATCCTATCATTATCTTGTTTTTTTGTTTTTGTTTTTTGTTTTTTTGTGTGTTTTTTTTTTTTTTTTTTTTTTTTTGTGGTACGCGGGCCTCTCACTGTTGTGGCCTCTCCCGTTGCGGAGCACAAGCTCCGGACGCGCAGGCTCAGCGGCCATGGCTCACGGGCCCAGCCGCTCCGCGGCATGTGGGATCTTCCCGGACCGGGGCACGAACCCGCGTCCCCTGCATCGGCAGGCAGACTCTCAACCACTGCACCACCAAGGAAGCCCCATCTTGTTTTGAAGATGAGAAAACTCAAGCAAACAGGAGAGCAAAACTAACATCTCTAAGTTTCTGGCCAATGGAAACACAAAGATTTAGTAGATCACCGAGCTCACACAGTTAGGAAGTGGCAGAACTGGGATGCAAACCTACCTGATACAAGAGTCCGCCTGCCTAACTATGAAGCAACACCTGCCTGTGCTTACCTCACAGAAAATAAAGGCAGCAGTCCAAGAGTTTGAGGGGCAGAGAAATTTCAGAGGCCAGCAAGTGGAAAGTGACCACTTCCCAGGCAAGAGAGTAGCTGTGGAGAAGGTAGTTCTCTAACACTGAAGTAAATCAATCTGTGTTAAATTCTGTGATAAAGGCTATAATAAGAGTGAACGTTGACTAAGTCCATAAACAGAGACCACAGACCTTCTGTAGTTAATAATAAGGATTTTAATCTTTAATATACCAGATCTAGCTCAGATCTAGTTCAGATCCTGTGCTAGGTGCAAATGTACACATGCGAGTCCTGCCCACTCTGAGCTCATAGTCTAGCTGGGGAACAATTTACAAACACATGATTCTCTAATAGAATATAAGAGCTGCCATAGTCACAGTGTACTAGGATGAGTTGATGAAGGAAGGGCAACAGTGAAGACATTCATCGGAGAGATTGGTGCTAAAGAGCAACCTGGCAGAGAAAACCAGAAGAACCAAGGTAGGCACAACATAATCTTACTTTTTCTTAGGTAGTTGTAATGGTACATCAAATTGTTTTATATTTAAATGTTTGCTCCAGAAGGGTGATTAATTTTCATGACTCTCAAATTATGCTCCCAAGGAAGACTGCTCTAATGTAAAAACAACAGAATCTTTCCGTTGTAAGTCTGATTTTTCTTACATTTTTTTCTTAAACCCATTGGCAACTGCTTTTGTCGGCTATTTAGAAATCTCAAGCAGATATTAAAGAAACCATTAAAAGCAGATGTTTGAGCCTGGTTTAGCAGTAAATTTGGATAGTAAAATTATCCCTAGATTCTTTCCATTAATGAATTAATACAAATCAATTTCAATGTTATTGCCAAACATTGGAGTTTTCAGGGGCTCTGCTGGATGAACAAGTGTATTTTGCCTATTAAGAATTATTAAATTCACTTGTTTTGATCAGATTTATATTTTATGTTTCAAAACTTTACTACGCGCCTTAGGCCAGCATACATGACACGACAAAGGTGGACTTAGCCTATACATCAGTAATACGCGCAAGTTCAAGTCCTCTGACTTTTTATGTAATGCGTAAGAGTATAAATAGCACATACATAAAAAATAATTTAAGTCGGGAAATTTATTCTTGAAAGTATACAAGAGAGATTGTTCAAGAAACCCCATGTAGATTGCAGGCACAGCATATGGCTTATGGCTTGGACACTGTGACCAAGACATTTCCCTCCAGCTGGTACCAGTGTAACTAGTTGCAAGAAAACAACCAGGAGTAGCAGAGGCACTTCCAGTGCTGAAAGCACTGCAACACTTATTTGGCAAAAGTCATTTGGACAGAAATTTTATACTTGTTTGGGAAGGAAGGAGAGTGATATAAAGGGAAAGAAGAAGCAAAAAATTTTAGCGCCTACTGCCCACCTCACCACTTTTCAGCATCCTGCAACCTCTTTTAAGGTGTGCTACTTCAGAACTACACTACATGTGAGCACACAGATATCTTCTCCCTACTGAAGACGTCTGCTTATTCATCTGGTAGGATTCCCTGTGTTCATTGATTGTCACTCTGTTAGGGGCTGGAGAAATACCTGCCTCATGCCTACTCTTAAAGCAGCAAACAGTGTAGGAGAGAGAGAGACAGGAATGCAGAGAATGATGATTGGTTAAGCATTAGGTGCTGCACTGGGTACAGTGGGTACAAAGGAGTGAAGCCAATTCTACCTAAACCAAGTGAAGAGAGGAAGGCAGTTGTGAGGAGGAGGGGAAATGCTTCACTTGAAAGAGAAGTGACATCTGATCAGAGTATGAAAAACAAAGGTAGAATTTTAAGAAGACTAAAAGAAAGGAGATTTATAGAAAGCGAAAGCAGGATATGCAAAGCCATGGAGACCCTGAAGAACAGGACCCATAAGAAACTGCAAATAACTTGGTATGGCTGGCGCTTAGGGTGGACTCCTTAATACATACCAATTTACTATGGTTGGATCTTGAGACAAAGAGATGAACTTGAACTCTATTGTAATGGTTGAAATAGAAGAAGAAAGTCTAATTGGAATGGAGAGATGGCAAGCACAATTAGATGGCTATGACCAGAACTGAGCTGACGTTTGTCACCGACGGTGCTGGGAGTGAGGGGAAAGGACACGGTGACAGTGATTCCCTGGATTCAGTTTAGGGGTGTGTGTTGGAAAAACCTACAGTTCTCCTCCTGAACACTTCACTTCTGACACTTCTTCCAAATGTGTGGGAGGTTCCCCCCCCGGCCCAAGCTTTTCTCTGACACAGCAGGATGTCCTACAATTTAAGTCAATTCTGACACTACATACCTGGAGACAGCATCATTTCCCACAGTCTCATGAGACTGCCCCCACTTCAGACGCCAATCACGAGTAGTGGCCCCGGGGTTATCCACAACTTCTGTCCAACTTGTAGTTTCCCACGACCTCCTCCCCTTAGATTCAATTATTTGCTGATGTGACTCGCAGAACTCAAGGAAACACTTACGTTTCCCAGTTATTAAAGGATATGATAAAGGATACAGAAGAACAGCCAGATAGGGCGAGGTCTGGGAGGGGCTTGAGCACAGGAGCTTCTGTCCCTGGGGAGTAGGGTCACCTTCTTGGTTCATGGGTGTATTCACCCACCCAAGCTCCCCAAGCCCCATATTGTTGGGATTTTATGGAGACCACTTCACATAAGCATAATCAATTATTAACTCCATTTCTAGCCCCTCTGTAGAGAATGTGGTGGGTGGAAGGAGCTGAAAGTTCCAAGCTTCTAGCCATGGCTTGATCTTTGTGGTGACAGCCCCCATCCAGGAGCCCACCCAGAGCCCCCTCATTAGAACAAAAGATGCTGCTAGTGCTTTTATCACTTAGGAATTTACATGAGTTTTAGGAACCCTGTGCTAGGAACCAGAGACAAAGAACAATATATATATTTTCTATTATCTCACCAGTTGCATGACTGGTGATCCTATTTGATACATACATGGGGTATGTATCCAATTTTGGAAATGTTCTGTTACAGATCTTTTAATTCCTTCAAATTAAAGAGCACTGATTTGGCAAGAATTCATTGCATCATTTTATCTAAGTCCTAAGAGTATTCTAACAATCCCGCATGGCCTAAATGAGACTATAAAACAAAACTACATGCTGTTTGCACCACATTATTCTAATATTTCTTTTCATCTGGGACATAGCCATCCCTCTGGAAACAGTGTGGAAAAACGAATCAGGAGCAGTTAAAAATGTAAGGAGAAGCATCAAGTTATTAGGCAAGGCTTTGAAAAGATAAATGGTTTGTGAAGGAAAGTTTAATTAACAGGTTACACTATATACGTGTGCAAAATGCCTATGATGCATGAAAATGTTTTTGTCTACTTAATTTTCCTAACACTGTGTGTTTATATTTAAATTAATTAAAGGCGAACAGTCTTGTGCTCTTAAATAACTTTGTGGTAACTGATACGCGCAGAAGCCAAATTGATGGCATGTTATGAAAACTAGCTAACCCAAAGTCTTGTAGTCCAAGAAGCCACGCTCAGTGATGAGTGCCTGAGGGCAGTTGTTCTACAGAGTAAGCTACTGTCCTTATGGAGAAAGAATCTGAAAGCCTCCTGTGCAGCAGACAGAGCCTTGCCATCCAAAGGGAGATTTGCAACTCATTAAGGGAAAGCCAAGAACATAAGCGCCTCGAGAGCAGACACTTTGTCCGTTTTGTTCAGTGACATATTCCAAGTGTTGAGAACAGTGTAGGTGTCCAATAAGTATTTTCTTAATTAATGAGTTACTGAATAACTTAATTAATGAATTTCCACAGCAACTTGGCAGCATGATGTGAGAGCAAAGATTTGGCATCAGAAGTCCTGGATTTTAACCCTCATCGGTAGTGTGATCCTGAGTAATTTATTTACTTTTGAGCTTTAGTTTCCTCATCAGTAAAATGGAGACAGTGGTTATGAAAATGAGGTTATAAGAGATAGTTTATGTGAAATCACATTATAAGCATTAAAGGACTGATGTGTTCATTTATCTCCTTGAAGGCAGAGATTCTGTTTATGCATTACTGAGTAATTTCTGATCCCCACTGCTTATGTATTAGTTATTTTTTTTAAACCCCTGACGCACAGTCTGCAATAAATGTTTATTAAAATGACTTGAAGTCACCACGGCTGGTACATTTTGTATTGGGAAGCGGAGGAGGAAGTAGCTGACAGGATGATAAGAACTCATTGACAGAAACCATCAACAGTTGGTTTACTGGTTTCTAAGATCTGAATTTCTTTCTCAGTCTGGAGCCTCTCTCTCAGCCTGATTTCTAGAATCACTTTGATCATGACAGTTACTCCCCTACCTTCATGTAGAATTATTACCTTATATGACAGAGTAAGCTGTATCTATTGGCTCTTTATAGTACAGATCTATTCCTGACCAATGGCAGCTCATTTGAAAATGTCCAGATCTACAAATACCATATGTGGATATGTCAATATGTATGGTCTGTGCCCAGGAAAACTTTCTCAGAGTATAAGTCCTCATCTCATGGACAGGTTAGTTTTCAAATTTTCACTTGTAAGAAGCTTATTCAAGATTTTCTTCAACAAACATTACATTCTTATTGTTCTGGCCTCAGTGTTAAGCACTGGGAAACAAAGATGCCTAATATGTCATCCCTTCCATCTCTGGCTACTCTCATTTTCTAGAGGCATGGAGAACAGGGACAAAGCTATAAGGTAATATGAGCAAAAGATGCCTTGGAGGCAATGCAGATTTGGAGAAGGGCTTGGAAGAATAAGTGAGATACTTAGCAGCTAGAATGGACAGGTCTGGATAATTGTTTGGATATGAGAATTGGTGGAGTAGGTATAATCTAAGATGGCTCTCTGTAGTTATGGCTTCAGTGAGTGGGTGAATGGCTCTACTGTTTGCCAGAGAGACACTCAAAGAATAAGCAGTTTTAAGGCAGGAAATAATTACCCTAATTATGTATAGTACTTAGCATGACTCTGGAGTTCAACAGATTGCATCTCACCAGTATCTCCCACATGTGAGGCACTCTGTATGTATTAAATGAATCAATTGATGAATCCCCGAACTAACGTTTACTGGTTGTGAGGCACTCTGTATGTATTAAATGAATCAATCGATGAATCCCAGAATTAACGTTTACTGGTTGTGTGACTTTGGGCAAGTCATTTAACCTCTCTAAGTCTCATTTTTTTCAACTGTGGAGATAGCAGTAGCTACTTAATAAGGTAATTAATTGTTTGAAAAAATAGAAAGAAAAGGTACATGTAAAGTAGCATAATACCAGGTACATAGTAAGCTTTCAATAAATGGTAACCATTTGTATTAATCTTTGTGTCTCAGGGATTATGTCTGTCAGACGTGTCAGAGAGAGAAGATAGATGTGAATAATCATTAATTTTATTAATAATATTTAGAATGTTTTTTTACAGGTGTTGACAGAGCCTCTCTCTGACACCAAACATATAGTCTTGAATGATTTTGTGAGAACATGGCACACTAATCACTTGGGTCTGGTGCTCTCCCACCTAGGGTGTGGTTGAAATCCCTATCAGCACTAAACCCTCACCCACCCAGTCACTTTGCACCTCTCCTCTCCTCTCCCACAAGATGGCTAGATCAAAGACAGAGGATGAATAAGAAAGAGAACAAGAAAAAGTAAGAACTGACTCCCTCCAGCCTACTAACTTAAAGTTTAATATTGTGTGTAAGGGCAGATCTTACAGTCAACATAATTGTATGCATAATATGTGTGGATATGCAAAAACATGTAAATCATACTACTTTAAATGCAAATATATACATGGTTTTTTTATTATCTATGCCACTTGGATTTGACCCTCAGGATAACCTTAGTGGAAACTACTGCCCTGGGTACCATTTTTTAACTGAATCACTGATCTGAGATGTTTTTTAAAAAGGAACTCAGGAATGAAAAAGAAATATGTTTTACAGTTCACATCTGCGTGGGTTAAATGACCTGCTATGATTCTGTAGATTATATTCCTTTTACTGCCTTGGACTACTAGTTAATTTTATGTGTACATGTTTTCTCTCCCATCGCCCCCAATCCCAGGTTGCCAGTTCCTTGAAAGGAGGCACTGTGTATTATAACACATCATGTCCCATTATAACCCGGGCAAATCAGGTCTTTAAAAATGGTGGGAGTGATCTGTCATATGTGGTGATACCATCTTGTCTGTTACTCACTCCTCACTCCATTCTCTTTATCCTCTAGCTTTCACATTTTTACCCTTTTTTCACCTTACTAGTCCTTCTTGGTCTCCCTCTCTTCTCTCTGGACTGTAATTTTGTCTCTCCTCCTTAGCTCAGCATAATCCTGCATCGCAGAAATTCTCCCACTTTACCTGGATCCCCAAAAGTCCCCTTCCTGTTCCCTCCTCTCTAAAGCAAACTCCCACCACTCTTCTCCCCTCTCATGTTGGAACATACTCATCCATGGTTTTTAGTCCTCTTTTTCAGATGCTACACGAAGAATCTTTATATCTGGTTTGAAATCATCCAGACACCGGGAGTGTTTAGGGTTGTTAAAAAACAAAATTCAACTGAGTACATTTTAAATATTTTACTGGCTTTATTCAATGAGTCATGAATTGGGCAGCATCCAGTTTAATGAATAGAAAGGAGTTCTGAGGAGCTGTACAAAATGAAAGACTATTATAGACAGAAGGGTGTGGGAACAAGGTAGTTACAGTAGACAAACAAGTGGGTTGGTTATTGCAAGGTCATTTTCCTTTAGGGGAAGACAAGGATCTCAGGTAGATTACCTAACTGTTGCTAATTAGGTGATTCCTGATTGATGATTGACTGTTTTAAGGTTCTATTTTTGGGAGAGCTGAAACGGCAATTAATCTATGTCTGGTGATGTGGTGCTTAGCCTAAGAGACTCCATTTTGGGCCTGTTGCCTTATTAAACTAACAGGTGTGAATAACACTGTGTCCCTGTAGAGTTATTATTGTTTTCTCTTATAGTGAGGCAAAATGGCCTGCTTATTCCTCAAGTGTACCCTAACAAAAAAGGCCTTCACAACTTTTTCTGACAGCCATGTCTCACATTGTAGAAGGGTGGGTTATAGCCTATAGGTAACAAAAATTGCTAAGTGTAATGTCCTATCCAGGAGTTCCTTAAGTTGCTTCTGGTGCAAACATCCTGATTTCCACCTTCCATTAGTGTTTCATCCAGGGATTCTCCATATCCAAGTTCATGTTTGTTGACTGCTCTTCATTGCCACGTACCTGCCCAAGTTCCAGATCTGTCTGCTCTAGACTTGTCAATGGTTTTCACTGGGTTTGGGCATATATTACCTGCTCAAATAGCTTCTAAGGTCCACTGGGAAAGGAATAAATCATTGTTGCTCTGTCAGCACAACCTCATAGAGGATAGCTCACGATTATGTCTCTGTTTTTTAAGAATATAGCTCTTGGACTTCCCTGGTGGCATAGTGGTTGAGAGTGCGCCTGCCGATGCAGGGGACGTGGGTTCGTGCCCCGGTCTGGGAAGATCCCACATGCCGCGGAGCGGCTGGGATCTGAGCTATGGCCGCTGAGCTTGCCGGTCCGGAGCCTGTGCTCTGCAACGGGAGAGGCCACAACAGTAAGAGGCCCGCGTACCGCAAAAAAAAAGAAAATAGTTCTTTTATTTATTTATTTATTTTTAATAAATAAATTTATTTTTGGCTGCATTGGGTGTTCATTGCTGCGAGCAGGCTTTCTCTAGTTGTGGCCAGCGGTGGCTACTCTTTGTTGCTGTGCGCGGGCTTCTCATCTTGGTGGCTTGTCTTGTGGAGCACTGGCTCTAGGTGCGCGGGCTTCAGTGGTTGTGGCTCACGGGCTCTAGAGCGCAGGCTCGGTAGTTGTGGAGCACGGGTTTTGTTGCTCCGCGGCACGTGGGATCTTTCTGGGCCAGGGCTCGAACCCGTGTTCCCAGCATTGGCAGGCGGATTTTTAACCACTGCACTACCAGGGAAGTCCAAAATAGCTCTTTTAAAGAACACTTCTGTTACATATACCAGGGAGGTCCAATGTCTTTGAAATTTTTATTTCTGCAAAAAATAAAATCAAGGTGACTTAAAGCAATTAAAAACTCTTTCTGAAAACCCGCTCGTTTCTGTTTTGGTAATCCTTTCCTATATAATAGGCATCAGCAAACTTTTTCCGTAAAAGGTCAGTTTGTCAATAGTTTAGACTTTGCTGGCCTTATGGCCTCTGTCACAACTATTCAACTCTGCCTTGGTCATGCAAAAGTAGCCATAAACAAATGGGCATGGCTGTGTTAAAAGGTGGGAAGGAAGAGAGTGAGAGAATAAGAGGAAGACTGAAAACTAAGGGGGTAGATAAAGGGCCTTGCTTTGGGCTCTAATCTGGTAGAGTACACAATACAGCTGGGCGTTTGATCCCCAAGGGTGGTCCTTTCTTTCTGACTATATTTAAGGCAGTATCATGAAGTAGAAGAACAATGAGTGATAGGATTCAAATATCCATTTCTTATCATCAATTTCAATTAATGATCTGGCTGGTCAGAAAACAGAAAGTGTTTTCTGACCTACATAATGGGAATAATAGTAGCTGCATTACTGGTGTTTAATTAAACAAGGAAGCCAGGAGACTGAGGTGGCTCTAACGTCAGGGCAGCCTACCTAAGCAAACCAAAATCTAAGCTTGTACAGCCCTCAAGGTTACAAAATTGAAAACTAAACACAACCAATCACAAACTGGTAACGAGGCTTTAAGCTATAGCCAATTAAATAATTTCCTCTATTTGTTTCTGCACTTTTTCTATTTAAGTCTTCCCCTAGTTTCTAAGGGCTGGAGTGCCCCTAACCACTTCCAGTTTGGTGCCACCTGATCTGAATCAATTCTTGCTCAAATAAATTCTTAAAATGTTTAGTATGCTTCAGTTTATCTTTTAATAGTGGTTGTTTACAAAATACAGCACTTTGTAATTGTTGGGGAAAATGTATTTTTTCTCTACCCCTCTGGATTCTTTAGCTGGTCTAATAATTAAATTGACTTAAAACAGATTAACTGGAGAAAAAATTAGGTACTAACAGAGGCTCCACACAGATAATGAGACCCAAGGACAAGCAGGGCAGTGGAGGCTTAAATGCTGTCTTGAACTAAGAATTGGGATGGGGACCTGGGGCTTCAAAGGGGAAGAGGGTGATTCACAGGACAATAAGAAACGCAAATGTTTGGTAATTACATGTTTGTCCTGCCATTCAAAGAGGTCATTTAGATAAAAATTTATCTCTTAGTAATAGCTTTCTTTCTGGGCCACACCCCCTATCTTAATTTTTTTAGATATTTAAAGGAGAAGTAAAAGTTTTTCTTGAGTCTGCTGGATCTTGATTGCCTTCTGCTTAACATAGTCCACATGCCAAAGTGGCACACTTTGGGAGGCTCATTCTGAACCCCTTCATAATCTGTATAGAAAGTTTCAAATGCGAAACTTCTCGTTATTATCATTCAGATGTTTAAAATCTCCAATAAAATAATCAGCCTAATGAAAGCATTATCTTTTATGGCAAAGATACCATTTGGCCCATCCCTGAAATTTAAAGAACTTATTTGATGACATATTTACTAAAGCAAATATTCATAATGACTATGAATCTCATGGTACATTCTGTGAAGCCCTCCAGCAAATCTTCTTCACTAACTCAAAACTGATATTTGTAATGGCCCACTGTCTAGCCAACAGGAGTTTGTCATGTTATAGGTAAAATACTTTAAAGAATAGCCCTTTTTAAACTTAAACTTTTCTTCTGAATGTAAAATGTTTTCATTTGTATTAATTATATATTTTAGGAAAATAGAAGAAATACTTAAAGATGAAGTTTAAGACTATGTTTACAGTAATATCACACAGATAACAATTTTTAATATTTTGACATTCTTATTTTCTGTTCTTTTTCTGAGAATACACAGCCCCTTTAGATTTAATTGAGCTCATACTTAACACATCAAAACCCTGTGAAATTATCTTTCCTTTAACCAAAAAAAAGGTAAGAATTTCCTGCATTTCATTAAATATAATGTGAAAAGAATTTATAAGCCTTTATAGTGTGCAATCACATAGATATGCCCTACTTTAATTAATTACCAATTTAGGATATTTAGATTATTTTCAATTTTTAAACATCACAAGTAATGTCATAATAAACTTCCTTTTATATATATTTTGCCTTTGTTTCTGATTACTTTCATAGAAAAAAAAGAGAGAATTAAAGTTTAAATATATGTATGTGCATTGCATCCAAAAAAGTTTTAATAATTTATATTTCTTTTTTTCAAAACCTGCCAACACAAGGTTTCATATTTTAATCAAATTAATAAGTATTATATCATCTTAATTTATATTCATTTTAGTACAGGTGTAGTTAAATTATTGTCATAAGTTGATTGGGCATTTGCAATTTTCCTGTGTAAATTTCTTCATTTCTATTGAGTTGTTCATGCTCTAAATTACTTTGAGAAAGCTGAGATTTTTTTTTAATTAATTACTTACCTGTCATATATTGCAAATATAATTTTGTATTCAATTTATTGAAACTAAATAAAATAACAGAAACAATTCATCCATTTTTTCCCACCCCCCACCTCTCACTTCTTGCAACCAACAATCTGTTCTCTGTATCTATGAGGTCTTTTGTTGTTGTTCTTGCTTTTTTGCTTGTTTTTTTCAGATTCTTCATACAAAAGAGATCATGAGGTATTTGTCTTTCTCTGTCTGACTTATTTCATTTAGCATAAAGTCCTTGAGGTAAGATTTCATTCTTTTTTATGGTTGAATAATATTCCATTATATATATGTGTGTGTGTGTGTGTGTGTGTGTGTATGTATATATGTGTGTGTGTGCATATATATATATTTTTTTTTTTTAATTTTTAAAGAAATCTCCATACTGTTTTTCATAGTGGTTGTACTAATTTACATTCCTACCAACAGTGCACAAGTGTTCCCTTTTCTCCATGTCCTCATCAACACTTGTTATTTCTGGTCTTTTTGATAATAACCATTCTAACAGGTGCCAGGTGATATCTCATTGTGGTTTTCATTTCCATTTCTCTATGATTGGTGTTGTTTAGCATCTTTTTATGTACATGTTGGCCATCTGCAAGTCTTTAGAGAAATGTCCATTCAGATTTCTGCCCATTTTTTAATGGGATTTCTTTTTTTTTTTTAACTATTGAGTTGTATATGTACAACTTTATTCTGCACAGCAAAAGAAACCATCAACAAAATGAAAAGGCAACCTACTGAATGGGAGGAAATAATTTTTAATTATTTTTTAATTATTATTTTAATATTTAATTATTTCATCCCATTCAGTAGGTGTGACTTTTCATTTTGTTGATGGTTTCTTTTACTGTGCAGAAGTCTTTTAGTTTAATATAGTTCCATGTGTTTATTTTTGCTTTCATTGTTTTTGCTTTTGGTGTCAGATTCATAAAATCATTGCCAAAACCTATGTCAAGGTGTTTACCACCTATGTTCTCTTCTAGGAGTTTTATGATTTCCAGCCTTACTTTCAATTTTTTAATATGTTTTGAGTTAATTTTTGTGTAAGATGTAAGACGGTGATCTAGTTTTTTTTTTGTTTTTTTTTTTTTTGCATGTGGCTGTCCAATTTTCCCAGTGCCATTTGTTGAAGAGATTCTCCTTTCCCCATTGTATATCCTTGGTTCCTTCATCGTAAATTAATTGACTACATATATATGAGTTTATTTCTGAGGTCTCTGTTCCATTCCATTGATTTATGAGTCTGTATTTATGCCAATACCATACTGTTTTAATTACCATAGCTTTGTAATAAAGTTCAAAATCAGGGACTGTGATGCTGCCAGCTTTGTTCTCTCTCAAGAGTTCTTTGACTATTCTGTGTCTTTTTTTTTTTTTTTTTGCAGTACGCGGGCCTCTCACTGTTGTGGCCTGTCCTGTTGCAGAGCACAGGCTCCGGACACGCAGGCTCAGTGGCCATGGCTCATGGGCCTAGCCGCTCTGCGGCATGTGAGATCTTCCCGGACCGAGGCACAAACCTGTGTCCCCTGCATCAGCAGGCAGACTCTCATCCACTGCACCACCAGGGAAGCCCTATTCAGTGTCATGTGGTTCCATACAAACTTTAGGATTGCTTGCTCCATTTCTGCAGTAAATGTCATTGGAATTTTGATAGGGATTGCATTGAATCTATAGACTGCTTTTTGTAGTATGGACATTTTCACAATATTAATTTTTCCCATGAGCATAGAGTATCTTTCCATTTATTTTTATCTTCTTCTATTTATTTCATCAGTGTCTTATAGTTTTCAGTGTACAGGCCTTTCACCTCCTTGGTTAAATTTATTACTAGATATGTTATTCTTTTTGATGCAGTTGTAAGTGGGATTTTTTTCTTAATTTCTGTTTCTGTTACTTTGGTATTAGTGTATAGAAACTTAGATTTTTGTATATTGATTTTGCATCTTGAAATTTTACTGAATTCATTTACTAATTTTAACAGCTTTTGGAGGAGTCTTAGGGCTTTATATATATGATATTATGCCATCTGCCAATAGATACTATTTAACTTCTTCCTTTCCAACTTGGATTCTTTTTATTGCTTTTTCTTATCTAATTGTTCGGCTAGGATTTCCAATGCTATGTTGAATAAAAGTGGCAAGAATGGGTATCCTTGTCTTGTTCCTGATCTTGGAGGAAAAGCTTTCAGATTTTCACATTTGAGTTTGATGTTAGCTGTAGGATTGTTATATGTGACCTTTATTATGTTGAAGTATGTTCTTTGTGAATTCACCTTGTTGTGAGTTTTTATCATAAATGGATACTGAATTTTGTCAAGTGCTTTTTCTGCATCTATTGAGATGATTGCATGGTTTTTATCCTTCATTTTGTTAGTGTGGTGTATCACATTGATTGATTTGCAGATGTTGAGCTATCCTTGCACCGCTGGAACAGACCAGTTCCACTGATCATGGTATATGATCCTTTAATGTATTGTTGAATTTAGTTTGCTAATATTTTGTTGAGGATTTTTGCAACTATTTTCATCAGGGATATTGGCCTGTAATTTTCTTTTCTTGTGGCACCCTCATCTGGTTTTGGTATAAGGGTAATGCTGGCTTCATAAAATTAATCTGCAAGTATTCCTTCCTCTTCTGTTTTTTGGAGGAGTTTGAGAAGGATTGGTATTAAGTTTTTGAATGTTTGGTAGAATTTACTAATTAAGCCATTCGGTCCTGGACTTTTGGTTGTTGGAAAGTTTTTGGTTACTAATTTAATCTCCTTGCTAGTAATCAGTCTGTTCAGATTTTTTATTTCATCATGATTCAGTCTTGGCAGGTTATATGTTTCTAGGAATTTATCCATTTCTTTTAACTTGTCCAATTTTTTGACATATAATTGGTCATGGTAGTCTCTTATGATCCTTCGTAATTCTGTGGTATTAGTTGTAACATCTCCTCTTTCATTTCTTACTTTACTTGCTTTAGTCATCTCTTTTTTTTTTCTGTGATCCTAGCTAAAGGGTTGCCAATTTTGTTTATCTTTTTAAAGAACCAGCTCTTAATTTCATTGATCTTTTCTACTGTCTTTTGAGTCTCTATTTCAGCTATTCCTGCTCTAACCTTTGTTATTTCCCTCCTTCTACTAACTTTGGGCTTTGTTTATTCTTCTTTATCCAGCTCCTTGAGGTGTAAATTTAGGTTGTTTGAGACTTTTCTTGTTTCTTGAGTTAGACATTTATTGCTATGAACTTCCCTCTTAGAACTTCTTTTGCTGCATCTCATACATTTTAGTATGTTACATTTCCATTTTTCTTTGTCTCAAGATATTTTTTGATTTCTTCTTTGACTCATTGGTTATTCAGTAGCATGTTGTTTAATCTTCATATACTTGTGAAGTTTACAGTTTTTTTCATGTAATTAATTTCTAGTTTCATACCTTTGGGGTTGGAAAAGATGCTTACATTGATTTCAATCCTCTTAAATTTACTAATACTTATTTTGTGGCCTAACATATGATCTATATTGGAAAATGTTCCCTATCACTTGAGAAAAATGTGTGTTTTGTTGCTTTTAGTTGGAATGTCCTGTAAATATCTGTTAAGTTCATCTGGTCTTACATGTTGTTTATTAAGACTAATGTTTCCTTATTGACTTTTGTCCTGGATGGTCTATCCATTGATGTAAGTGGACTTAAAGTACTAAACTCCCCTACTATTATTGTTTTACTGTCTATTTATCCCTTTAAGTATATTAATATTTGCTTTATGTATTTAGGTGCACCTATGTTGGGTGTATAAATATTTATAAATGTTAGAGCTTGTTGTTGGTTGACCCATTTAACATTATGTGACAGCCTCCTTTGTCTCTTATCACAGTCTTTGTTTTAAAGTCTACATTGTCTAATATAAGTATAGCTACCCCAGTTTTCTTTTGGTTTCCATTTGCATAGGATATCTTTATCCATCCCTTCACTTTCAGTCTGTGTGTGTCTTTACATCTAAAGTGTGTCTCTTTCTGAAGCATATAGATGCATATTTTTTTAATCCACTCAACCACTCTATGTTTTTAATTGGAGAATTTAGTCCATTTACATTTTAAATAATTATTGATAGGTATGTGCTTATTGCCATTTTGTTAAATATTTTCTAGCTACTTCTACAGCTTCTCTTTGTTCCTTTTTTTCTTCTCTTGCTCTGTTCCTTTGTGGTTTGATGACTTTCTTTTGTGGTATGCTTATATCCTTTTATCTTTATCTTTTGTGTATTTCCTATAAGCTTTTGCTTTTTTGTTACCCTGAGGCTTACATATAACAACTTATATCTCTAACAGTCTATTTTAAGTTGATAACAATTTAAGTTTGATCCCATTCTAAAGCTCAAAATTTTTACTCTCCCCTCCCACCCACACTTTATGTTTTGATGTCACATTTTACATTTGGATATCCCTTAACTAATTATTGTAGTCACAGTTATTTTTACTACTTTTGCCTTTCCACCTTCATACTAGCTTTACAAGAAATTCATCTACTATGTTTACTATATATTTACTTTTCTAGTCAGATTTATTCTTTCATATTTGTTCTTTTTACTAATTAGTTCCCTTTTCAGCTTAAAAATAAAATCACTTTAACATTTCTCGTAAGACCAGTTTAGTGGTGCTGAACTCCTTTAGCTTTTGCTTGTCTGGAAAACTCTTTTATCTCTCCTTCAATTCTGAATGATAACTTTGTCATATAGAGTATTCTTGACTGGAATGTTTGGAAGTTGGCTTTTCTTGCTGCTTTTAATATTCTCTCCTGTTTTTACCTTTTGACATTTTAATTGTAATGTGTTTTGGTGTGGATCTCTTTGGGCTTATCTTATCTGGAACTCTCTGGGCTTCCTGGATCTGGATGTCTGTTTCTTCCTACAACTTAGAAAAGTTTTCAGCCATTATTTCTTCAAATAAGATTTCTGCCCCTTTCTCTCTCTCTTCTCCTTCTGGGAGCCCTATAATGTAAATGTTAGTCATTTAATGTTGCCCCATAAACCCCTTAAGCTACCTTCATATTTTTTTCATTCTTTTCCCTTTTTGCTGCTCTGATGGTTGAGTTCCACTGCCTTGTCTTGGAGTTGATTGATCCTTTTTCCTACTTCATCTAGTCTATTATTGAACCCATTTAATGTGCTTTTCAGTTCAGTTATTGTATTCTTCAGCTCTGTGACTTATATTTGGTACTTTCTTATATTCTCCATCTCTTTGTTGAAGTTCTCACTGTGTTCATCTATTCTTCTCCCCAGTTCAATGAGCATCTTTATGACCATTACTTTGAAGTCTTTATCAGGTAAATTACTTATCTCCATGTTATTAAGGTTGTTTCTGAGATTTTATATTGTTCTTTCATTTGGAACATATTCCTGTTTCTTCATTTCACTTGACTCATTTTAGTTTCTATATAGTAGCTGAAACAATCAGCTCTCCTAGTCTTGAAAGAGTGACCTCATGTAGGATGTGAAACTTTTCATTCAGCCCTGCCCTAGCTCTTGGTCATTCCTCAAACCTCTGTGCTTGTCCGAGCAGCCTGTTATATTTTTAACAGCTCACAAATATATTTTTATTTGACATTTGCCTTTTAATTTTATTTCTATAATTTAACATATTAACACTTTATTTTTATATAATTTGTATAATCAAATCAATCACTCTTTGTCTTTATAGTTTCTATCTATATTTTTATGCTTAAGTATATCCTTCTCAACCAGATTTCAAATTAATTTTTAATCAATTTCTTTTCTTTCTTTCTTTCTTTTTTTTTTTTTCTTTTGCAGTATGCGGGCCTCTCACTGTTGTGGCCTCTCTCGTTGCAGAGCACAAGCTCTGGACGCACAGGCTCAGTGGCCATGGCTCACGGGCCCAGCCACTCCACGGCATGTGGGATCCTCCCGGACCGGGGCACGAACCCGTGTCCCCTGTATCGGCAGGTGGACTCTCAACCACTGCGCCACTAGGGAAGCCCTCTTTCTTTCTTTTTAAATTTCTCTATAGGAATTTAATTTTTTAGTTATAAAATAAATTTCCCCAAACTATTGAAATCTTACCTTTATTCATATATATACATGCACAAGTAAAAACACAAATATATAAGGTTGTATATCAGGGCTTTCTCATAGTTGGCCAATCCTTGTATGACAATCACTTTGTTTTAATTACTGTAGTTTTGGATACAACTTAAATTTATCTGATAGGACAAATCACTCCTTGTTAATCTTTCTGAAAATTTTTGTGGTTGTTATTATGCAACTATAAATAGTGCCTCATCTTGGGGCTAGTTACAGTCAAAAATCATTATCACCCTTAGGTCTGAAGGTGCAGAGAGAGCTGTGTCAAGATCTACTTGACATTAGAGGGCTTATCCAAATCCCAGTGCTCTGGATCAAGGAGGCATGGGTTAGAATAAATACTACTCCCCACCAATAACCTACCTCTTGCCCTTTATTTATTGCCAGGCAAACTCAACCCAAAACCAGAAGATAAGAGAGGCCTGTGATGCACTCTTTCTAGATCAGACTTACAGGATACAGAGCAGGGTGGAAAAGAGTCAGGGGGATAAAATGGAAGGCATCCAGCACCTAATCACCTCATTTAGTTATAAAAGCAATGTCCCACAAATTCTTAATGGGATTGAATGACATTTATGACTAAATTTTCTGAAAATTGACATAGTTATAATTCTGAACTTTCAAATCTGAGAATATGGCATGCATTTTCTTTTAGTAAAGTCTTCCTTTTAGTCCTTGAAAAACATCCTACTATGTATTAAATTTACTATTTTATTTTCTTCCTTCCTTCCCTTCCTTCTTTTTATTCTTTTACACTACCTTTCAAGACTCCATTTATTTATTTATTTATTTATTTATTTATTCCCTTTGACTTCTATTCCCCATTCTTATTTCCTCCCTTGCCTCAAATGGAACAATTTTCATTGGTTTTTATATTGTTTCAAGTCTTCCTCTGGGTTTCTGTTTAATGTGTATTTGTTTGTGTACATGAATTGCTAATTTACACATGCCATTGTGTGTTGTAGATTCTATTGTTTCTTGCCTTTTTTTATTCCACCCAAGGTTTTTAAATTTTAGCCATGTTGCTCTAAGTATACATCTACATGTTGTTCATTAATCCTAACTGGTATGGATTTCCATAGCATGCAATCACAATATTTATATATCCATTCCTCCAGCAAAGACTTACTGGATTGCCTCCAACTACCTGTCACCACAAACAATGCTTCGAGGAATGTCTTCATTCATTTCCAATTATGGTTTTATAAGGAGAGGAATCACTTGTCATATGGCATGCCTCTATTTAATTTGGTTAGGTATTGCCAGTTTGCTACAGGTTGTCTGTGTTATTCTATATTCTAACCAGCAGTTCCTGAGCATTCCTACATTCCCTCCACCTACTAATACTTAGCAGTATCAGCTAATATTTTATCTATCTGACAGATCTTCAGGGATATGTCATTGTTATTTTACTTTACATTCATCTAATTACTAATGATTTTGAGCATCTCTTTGTAAGTGTTTTAGTCCCTTAGGTTCTCTCTTTGATGAACTGCCTCTACATATATTCCTGGATCATTTTTCTATTGGGGTTCATATCTGCTTCTTATTTGTTCATATGCAGCTCATGTATATTCTAGATATTGGTCCCAATGGTATCCAACATTGAATAAAAATCTTTAGTGTGATGCAATCAGGTTCAGCAGTTTTCCACCCCATGATTCTGGAGTGTTGTTGTATTTTTCCACAATTAGGATACTAAGATATTCTTCTGTGTTATTTTCTATTAGCTTTATGGTTTTACCTTCACATTTAGATATTTTACCCATCTGAAATCCTTCTCTATACATCACATTTTATTTTTCTTTATATAGTAAGACATTTTTCCCAATACTATCTACTAAACAATCTGTCTCTTTTCTATTAATACCTTGGACTCCCTCTATTGTATATTAATTTTCCACATAAACATGAGTCTGCTTCTGAGATCTCTAGACTATTCTATTTGTCTAATTTTTTTGGCAACAGATTTTATAACCATAGTTTTATAATGATTCTTTCATACAAATTTTAAAATAAGTTTAATGAGTTTCTTTCTTGTTAAATTTATTCAAGAACTTATGTAGATTTTGTATTTCTAAAGTGACTAGTGCTTCATTTATATTGCACTGTGATTATTGATAATATGTATATATATAGTTAATTTTTCTATACTTTATTTGCATTTCACTTTTTTATTGAATTCTATTTTTTATTTGTTTTTATGTTGATTTTATTGGATTTCCCAAATAGAAAATTCACACATTATGTAAATCTCTTATAATACTTATTTATCTGAATTCTTTTTCTTTATATGTTGCATTGGCTAGAACTTCTTGAAGAATGTTGAATAATGGCAATGGTATCAGACATCTTTGCTGTATTTAATGGGAATGGTTCATGAATTTTCCATTAAGTATGATAGTTATGCCCTACCATATTAAAAGATTATTCTACTATTATTAATTTATGAACAGATTGCATAATAACTAGTTTGAATACTATCAAATGCTTATTTATCATTTAAGGATCAAATTTCTCATTTCATTTTTTAATCTGATTGCTAGTCTAATACATGTTTTAAATAAATCATTAAAGCATATTGATTTTGCCTGTGATTACAGTTTTGACTGGATCTCTCATGTTTTGATATGTGCTGTTCTGACTTTCCGTAGCTTCTTATCATTGAAACTGCAGTTTTTGAATCCTGCTTTAATCCAACAATTATTTAGGAAAATTCTCGTGGTTGTTTAATTCCCAAACAGCTGGAATAAGGGAGTTTTTAAATATATTTTCTTGTACTGTGATCAAACAATGAATCCTGCACACTTTTTGCTCCATTGCATTTATTTACAGAGATTTTTAATCTAATATACTTTGAAATTTTTAAAAATATTTATTGCTTAAATGAATAAAATATATTATCTCTGATTTAGGAAACAGGGTAATAGTTAAATGTGTTAAATCTGTTTTGAAACCATTTAAATCTTTTACAACCTTATTTGTTTTTGCTGTTACTCTTTGAAATATAGAGGGATATTTCTGTCAGCTTTAAGGCATTGATAACTTTTTCAATTTGAAATTAGCCTCTTTACTCCATTTAAAGCTCTTTTGCACTAAAATCTACTTTAATAATAGTGTTTCTCTCTTTACTTCCATTTTTTTTCATTTGCTTTAAATATTTTTGCCTATCCTGTGACTTTTAATTGCTCTGAGTTATTTGAGGTAGAGGGAATGGTTGCTTTTGTAGACAGCATAGAATTGGGTTTGATTTTTGGTTCTATTTAATTCGTTTACTCAATGTGAGTCATTTTTTTAAATAGGGGAATTTAACTTAATTATATTTATTATCATAATTAACCTGGCTAGTCTTAATTAAGCCACCAAGTTTATATTTTGTAACTTTTATGATTCATTGTTCTAGCCTCTGTATTCTATTGTTATTTTTAAATTTTCTATTTTTTTCTTTAGGTATATTAAAAACATTATTCTATAAAATGAAGAGAACATAAACACTTAAGTCTTAAATCAGTTGTGAGGTTTCACTTACTTACCATGTAAAAGCATGTTGAAAAATACCTGATGCATTAAAATGCTCAGGAAGTCTTTGTTATTATTTTTGTCACTCGGCATCATCACCGTTATCATTATTCTGGCTTTTAGAATTATCAAAGAAAATTCAGGGACCCCTTGACTTTTATTCCTTTCTAAGTATCCATCAGGATGATTATGAAAATTGTTTGTGAATCTTTGAAGTTCATAAATTTCCCAATAATGTATCTAGCTGTTCTCTTCTAATTAGTTTTGCTGAGCACATGGTAAGGTCTTTGAATCCACTAGTTTCCTTCTGAAATCTCAAGTAGCTACTTCTATTTTGCAATCAAGAAATAACATGATTGTTGCTTCTTTTTGTCTTGTTTTTCTCTTTTTCAGGAACATAAAATATCTATGTATTGGATTTCCTCACTGAATTTCACAAGTTTGCTCTTTTTTTCCATCTCTTCTTAGTTTTGTAAACTCTCCTCAATTTCCTTCCATATATGACTTGATTTTCTTCAGTGTTGATTTTGCCTGTTTCTAGTGCATGTTTTGACTCTCCTATTACAGACCTATTATATTATTTCCTCATCTTGTTATTTGTGTACATAAGACAGTTCTTATCCTCTCTCTTTTGTGTCTCTCATTTCATCTTTCATCTCTTCCTAAAGTCCACGTATTCAGGAATTTGATGGGGTGCACAAAGTAGATGTTATAAATTTACTTCTGTATTGTTTCAAAAAATTGTTTTAAAATGATGTTTCTCTACTCTAAAGTACCCTAGTTTCCTTGTTCTTTTATGTTGAAAAATCTTTTTTGCTGTTCCTTGTTATTATTTATCTTCGAATGAAAATTTGGATCTCCTGACCTCATATTTGCTTAGGAGCAGAGAGTGTATTACCTCCCAACCTCTATTTTATCTTCATGATGAGAAACCTTTTTCCAGTCCTCATGCTAGAGGGCAGATAGATGTACAAGATCCAACCAAATGAGGAATGGGGAAAAAGAGTCCAAGCCCTGGGAAGTTCATGCCATGGTCTCCAACCATATGTTGAGGGGAGTGGCCACAGCTATCCTTAGCTTTCTGTTGCCCTGCTCTCCACACTGTTTACCTTGTGTCACTGTCCAGGCCTCCTTTCTGGTGCTACCCCCTGGTCAGGGAAAATAACCACTGGTATTCAGATAGAATTCTGCTTTACTACTATATTGTCTATAGTGTGTCCATTTGCATAAACCTCACAACCTCCCAGGGCAGACACAACTCAATGTATCAGCCTTCAAAGAAAAAGAAATTCTAAGGAGAATGCTTCCATCTTCCCACGGCCCACTGCATTTAATAGGTGTCAATTGGACTCTACCAGGTACTTTACTCTTTTCCAGATACTTTAACACTTTACTGCTATGTTAGGGAAGAGAACGTATACCAAGCTGCAATGACTTTTTTCGATTTTATTCCACCTATATTAGAGTTAATTCAGTCAAAGTGGCAGTCAGGGAAATGGTAATACTCCCAAATTTCCCATTTTGATGCAGATTTCCCCTGTTTTTTAATTTGTTTATTGTATTTTATTTTTTGGTCATTTCAACTTCTTAGGTGGAACTGTGAGGGCAGTTAGAGGAGAAAGTTCCATGTGTGTCCTCAAGTTGTTAGAGAGTCTGAAAGTAAGAGAAGCCAATGTATTTCTGTCCATATTACAAAAGTCTGTGAATCCTACTATTACCAGAATGTATGCTCTTGAACCTATACTTAGATTCATACTATCACTGATGTTCAGAATATAAAAGGTGGCACCATCTTTAAAAAATATTCAGAAAACTTCAAAATAAATTTCAGAAAAGGGCATAGCAGTCACTTCATCTGGCATTGGAGAGTTTACCTTGCAATCATGACAAACAAGCCTGGGAATTCATGGGAAGTTTCAGGGGGTTCATGGGAAGATATCTGAGGATACTGCAGCATTTTGCACAGAATTAGAAAATGGCCCAAGAGGGCCAGATGGCAGTCAATACTAGCTCTGCTGTGTCAGTCGGTAAAGATATCAACATGAGGCTTTTTGCCAGCATGTGGAGGCCACCATGCACTTCTCAAGATTGTAATCATCACACAGATGGTATTCCCAGAAGCTACAGGCTGAATATGCTGCATAGCTCCTTGAGAGAGAAATCTTCCATCAACTTTGAAAGGGGCATTAGAAGCCTCTTTGTTAAGAAACTAGATTCTACCACAAAAAGCTGCACCCAAGGCATTTACAACCACTAGAACAGCCTGGCTACAGGAATTTGTGAACAGATATTCTGAGGTACTCTCCATGGGTCCATCCTAAAACCATTCACTTTAAGATTCTTTATGCTCTAAGGAAATTTTTTTATTGTTTAAGTATATAATCCAAAAAGAGGTTCTTGAGACAATTACAAACAGATCCTTTGAAAGAAACATATTTTGACTACATTAGGCAAAGAAATGAGGTCACATATTCAAGACTTAAAAAGATTAGCAACCCTTCCCAATAGTGCCTAGTCCATACGCAGGAAGCAATTTTCTCATCTGGCAGAAGCTGACCTAACTATTTTGGACAGGTATAGCAGTTGGTCAAAATGCTGAATTGTTGGTGCCCAACAATTCTTTGGCTTCATCCTCTGCAAAAGGCTCTAGAATTGTGAAGGGAACAAGCTGAATGATATATGACAATCTTATAAATAGATCCATAACTCTAAAATATATCCAAGGCTGAATATCTCAAATGGCCCATCTCCCATTAGTCAATTGCTTCAGCACCTCAGGTGTATGGCAGCCTCACATGTCTTTCAGCATCATCTATTATTTCATTTCTCACTGATGTTAAATTACCTTTGCAGAATTCAACTCATGAACATTCTAGTTTATTTTCAAGTGGAATGTGTTTTCTGGATGTGGTATTAAATGCGAATTGTACTTTAAACTTTCATAATTTGTTGTATTCAACAAGTCTAATAAGTGGTGAAATAGTATATGAAGACCTTGACCAATTCTGCTGCTTGGGTGTCCAAAAAAATCAAAATAATACAACCTCAAAGCCTTAGCTGAACTGTTGGCTCCCTCATAGGGAAGGGAGTGATCCCCTTGCGTCCTGCCATGAAACAGGCTGCCACATACACCCCGCTCCCAAGCTAAGGGGAGAATGCAGACATAAGGCTCCTCCAGTTACATTCCTTGTTAGTGTTGTTTTTTGTTAGATTGGTGTTTTTTGACGTTTAATTGACATATAGCATTATTTCGTTTCAGGTGTACAACATAATCATATTTGTGTACACTGCAAAATGATCACCACAGTAAGTCTAGTCACCATCTGTCACCCTACCTAGTTATTAATCCCATTAGTTATTATTGGTCTCTCTTCAGTTATCTGCTGATACATCCAGAGGCGACTAAAAGCAAGGAAACACATTCTCCTTTCTGGACAGGCTGCCTTTCTTATGTTAACAGAGACCTTTAATATTACTATGAACATTATCTCATTTAATCCTTACAGAAATTCAGAGAAGTAAATTCTATTATTTTTGCTATTCCACAGATGAAGAAACTAAAGTATGTAGGGATTAAATAACTTGTCCAAGCCTATGTAGCCCATAAATGGTAAAGCCAGGATTCAAACAAAAGCCCTGAGACTAAAGCTCACCCTCGTAACCCCTCTGCTTAGCTCTGCTGCCATCTGACACAATTCAAAAAGAGCTGATGCAAGGATCCTACTGCAGGAAGGACTCTTAAGGCACAAGTCAATAAATATCGAGGGCCACTTACAAACAAGGGCTTCCATTTGGCATGGGTTTGAATCCAACAATCTGTCCCTGGTGTGTGCTCTTACTGTTTCTCTCTCTCATCCATTAGCCCCTCCTAAGACATAGCCTTGACTTTCCTCTAAGTCTTCCCTGGTATCTCTGCCAGGCACTTGTCAAGGCCCCTTCTCCTGATCCCAAGATCTAGGAATACAGACATCTTTTCCTGTCTGGGCCCAGACCCTTTTGACTTTGGGAGAGCCTTTGTCAGTGATGGCTGCTTCATGTACTTAACAGGAGACCCTCCTGGTTCAGCCCATTGAGTATTTCTTTTAACTGTGAAGGCTCATCTGTGATTCACTCTCCCTAAACTGAATTCCAATATAATCAGCTCTTCCTGGTTTCTGTTGTCTCTGTCCCCTTCCTGCACCCCACCCTCCTGCCCTCCCTGTCACCACCTAATCTTATTTCCTTTCTATTTTGTCTCTCCTTTCCTTCCTCCTAATCCTTTTCAAACTGCTGTTTTTTAGGCCCTTAACCCGCCTCAATTCCTCTCTACTCCTTTAAGCCTCTTTCTCCCTTCTTTCTGTCAACACACAGGTTCACTGAAAGCCTCTGCCTCCACCCCCCCGACACCTGACCAGATAGGTATTCCATCCCTCTCCCCTGTCCCCCCATTAGGAGCAATCACATCTCCCTTTCAAGGTTTCCTGTCACTTAAAAAACACCCCTTGGCATGTTGAAAGACAGCCACCATCTGGCTCTGGTAAAGTCCATCAGCACACATCCTTAGAAATATTAAAATCATTTATATTTGATGACATTTACTTCCCGTTTCCAGAACTTTAATCCACACTCACTATTTGGAAATCAATGCTGATTCATTTATTTGGGGCAATTATCTCTCAAGCTTGAACTTTTTTTTTTTTTTTTTTGTGGTACGCGGGCCTCTCACTGTTTTGGCCTCTCCCGTTGCAGAGCACAGGCTCCGGACGCGCAGGCTCAGCGGCCATGGCTCACGGGCCCAGCCGCTCCGCGGCATGTGGGATCTTCCCAGACCGGGGCACGAACCCGTGTCTCCTGCATCTGCAGGCGGACTCTCAACCACTGCGTCACCAGGGAAGCCCAAGCTTGAATTTTTTATACAAATATTTTCGGTGTTACAATGTCTCATAAGCAATATATTCCATAGCCAGGGCTTGCTAGAGAATAGGACAAATTAAACTTCTATCTTGGTTTTTGAAAGTTTTGCATATTCATTGTTATCAAACTATGTTCTAAGCATAGTTACAGACACAGAGGGCAGGACACATCCCCAACGGCAGGATATAGACAAGAGAAAGTCCAGGCAGATGGCAAATGTGCATCAAGGGAGCGTCAAGGGTGAGCAACAGGTGTGCTGGCAAAGAAGGCAAATGCAGCACCAGGAGCCAGGTTGGCAGCAGGCAGAGTTGATGTTGGGGAAATCTGGCAACAGGTAAAAGGAGCCAACCACAAACACTAAAGTACAGGTCCATAAAATGACTCCCGTGGCAGGACAGGATCGTAGCGGTGGAGGATATAGGATTCTAGGCAGAGGCAGACGGTAAACATAGGGGTACCAAAAGATTTATCTCAGTTATTGGAATTGAGATTCAAGGTAGGATTTTATTCACAAGGAAGGTGATAGCTAGGGTGGAAAGTCAACAAGCCTGATGAACAACTGAATCACTGCCTTCCCCTCAGTTCCACCTGCCCAAGGGTTGAAAATGGAATCCAACTTCCAGGTGGGAGCCAAGCAGCTCAGCTCTCCAGTTCAAGGCAAATGAGCCCATCGGATGGTTACCTGGCGAAGCAGGGGGTGGACGGTTATGAAAGGGGTTATAGTGGCAGCACGGGCATCTTCTGGGACCACAGGATCACCTGAAAATCCTCAGCACTTAGAAGAGTTTGTCTGGCACAGACTCCAGCCTCCCAGTGGAGACCTGCCTACCTGCCCATGGGATGTGTCCCAGGGCCACCTGCTCTACAAATCCATAAATCCAAGGTATAGGACAACAACTTCTGTATAGGCATTGGAAGCAAACAAAATTTGCCCTGGCAGGATCATCTCACATGCATTTGACAGGTAAGTTAAATTTACGGAACCCTTTAGGCATGCAGGCCAGAGAAAGCAACGGACTTCCAGAATGCCTTGTGGTCAGTGTGGACACTCGATAATTGTTTGGAGACTGATTGATCTTGCCATTATCTTTAGGTTTCCAGAGAAGTAGAAACTTGATTCTAACCAGGTCCCTGGCCACTGTCATTTATCCAGTAGCAAAATATGGTAATCTTGACCTCAGTATATTCTTTGGTAATATTCAAGGGTTGAGTTTTACATAAAGGAATAATTCCCTGAGAGCAGGGAGACTGTCATAGAGTTGTAGACATTGTAATGTCTACAACTCAAAATGCCAAATATCTACTGTCTGGGAAATTGTCCAGATTTTCAGTGCTGGCAAGTTGCTGAGTTACGCAGGTAAATGCTTTTATTTAAATACAAAGAATGGTGTGTATAAGTGTGTACCAGCTATTTGAATGTGAATTTTTTCAGAATTAAATGCACTTCTAATGACTCTTATTTGTATGTTTCTCTGTAAAGTCATTTCTGCCAAATAAATCATGCCCTAATTGAGCACGGCAGAAACTTGCACTTTCTGCCATCATGATCCGTTTTGGAGACCCTCGTTTCCACTGCCACAGAGCAAATACTGATACCATACTACCATTCAAGCGTGCACAAGGTGACCAATAAATGCCTGAAATGCCTCTACTTTGTCCAAGCAGGAGACAGAAAGAAGTAATCCATTTCATTTAGATTTGTGAGTATCATTTTGGCATCAAAATGACAAATGATCCTTCTCCATGTGTGAAGCATGCTAGAGTTACTGGGCTATGTACCAGGGCTATAAAAACTTGGAAATGTCAACGGCATTTTCAAGCATCTGCTCTCTCTAGCCCCACATTTTTGGGCAATGGCAAAAATTCTTCAGGATGATGCATTCAAGCCCCAGTCTTCCAACATAAACTGTCAGGAGAAATTTTAAATTTACATCAAAGAAATTAGGCGAATCATCCTACTCTCCCCTGTTACTGCTCCATGGGGGTCTCTAGGATGAAATGAAATTGTGGTTACATTTCCAAATGGGTCATAAACCCAATACAACTCTCCTTGGAGACTCACAACTTATACTTCCCTTTTCCTGATACACTACTGCATCTCTAAAGCTACTGTAGCTTTACATGCTATACATGCAGTGTAGCAGTGCATGCCTTGGGGAAAAGGCAAAAATAAGGAAGACAATTCTGTCTATGGGTGGTTGAGAGCTTAGTGGACCTTATTAAACACACGTGCGTACACACACACACACAGACTCTCCAGCTCTGCATCACTGTTTCCTGAATTACTCTGTCCCATTATATGCTGATATAATGGCATACTAGTAAATAGCTAAATAACAGCTCTCCACCTCTGACAGTGAATTTACACCCTGTGAAGCCTTCTTTATTTTTGTGACTACTGAGCTTTCAGTGGGGCTTCCCTTCACAGCTTTCAAAGATAGTAATTTTTTTTGGTGCTGATACCCTGAATCTAACTAGACTTTTTACCCGAAGTTTTGGATTAAATACTCACGTTATCCAGAGGAGAATTTCCAGTTGGAGACAGAATAATTTTCTTTTGATAAGACCTACCCCTTGCCTCACGCCAGAAACAATGGTTAAGAACCCCAAATGGCACTCTGACAGCCTTTATCATGCTCTGGTTCAGCTTCCAGGGAATTACCAAGATACACATAGCCTTCTCTAGATATTTTTAGAAAACAGACAATAACTACAAAATAAACTACATTGGCTAAGTGTGGCACATCACCGAGATGATTGCTAATTTAGAAATATACTTCTAGAAACTCATTTTCTCCTACTGTTTCCAGGCAGAGGACCAGTAAGAAATTAATTGCCTGGGTTGGGGGAGGGAGAATATAAGTAAAATAAAATCAAACTTCTCTTCAAAAAATCATCACATATGGATTTTTAAGAACATTTTCAGCTTTCCCAGTTAACTGAGTAGTCAGGCTCCTCTTCAGTCATCTGAGACTGCAGTCAAAGACACAAAACAGGGCTTCCCTGGTGGCACAGTGGTTGAGAGTCTGCCTGCCGATGCAGGCGACACGGGTTCGTGCCCCGGTCCGGGAAGATCCCACATGCCGCGGAGCGGCTGTGCCCGTGAGCCATGGCCGCTGAGCCTGCACGTCCGGAGCCTGTGCTCCGCAGCGGGAGAGGCCACAACAGTGAGAGGCCCACGTACCGCAAAAAAAAAAAAAAAAAAAGACACAAAACACACTTTACCAGTCGTGACAGTGGCACCTCTCTGGCAGTTTCTGTGATGTATGCACACTTCTACTCATTATGAAGGTTTTGATTAATGTGCAGTTAATCTTCCTTCTTGCTAATAGACCAAAATATTTCTCATCAAGGAATAAATGATCAGACTACTGATACAAGTGGCTTTTGAGAAGTCCATTTATAATGCGGCACCTTCAGCAAAACTTCTCGTTTTCAAAAAAAGAAAAAAACTAAAATTGTTATCTTTAGACTTTTTCAACTCTCTTCCACTTCTTCTCTTGAGCAGGGGCTTTTGAGTGGCAAAAGTGGAAAGAGGAAGGTGGGAAAGAAAGCAAAGTGGAATTTATGGGGGACTCCAAATGGGCAAGGCTCCATGTTAGGTCCTGAATTAACACATATCTCATTTAACTCCCATAGCAACCTTTCAGAGCAGGAATCATAACTGATGAAAAAACTGAGCTTTATTTACTCATGTTGAGTAGTTGGAGGTCATGCAGCTAGCAAGTGGTGAGAGCTGGTTTCGAACTGTTACCCATTTGACCATAAACTCCATGCTATCACCACCCCATACATGCTAATGTGCATTCACACTTTGATCATAAAGAGAAAGCGTGTAACTCTACCATTAAAAATGTTAATTTGAGACCCACTACTATAAAAATATACAATGTTTCCTGATTAGCCAAATTAAGGGTGCCGAGCATTTACACAGATATTAAAACAGAAAATAATGCCCAGGGCTTATCTTCCCATGAGAGCATTAGAGCTCCAAAGAAATAGAGGTCATCAGCCAGAAGATCAGAAGTGTTTTACTCACAGGACCAGTGCTGACACTAAAATAGATGCCTTGAAAACCTATTGCGTATGTCCACTTCAACCCACAATAAGGAGTAATCACTAATTTCTGGTCAGATAATATAGGCAGCAATAATTCTCGGTGTGATGGTCAAAATTTGGGGCCAAGTCTATGAGGAGGGCATGAAACCCTGAGAGGTTGACAGATGTACTGTTGAAATGACACAAAAATGAGAATCAGGTGGTATGAATTCTGGTTCTAATCCTTATTTGTGTAAGATTCTATCTAGACAAGTCACTTAACCTCTCTGGGCTTAGTTTCCTCATCTCTTAAATAAGGGTCTTATATCAACTATCTGTAAGGTTTCCTGCAGACTGTTTTATGCTTTGAAGTCTGTGTTCAACAAAGTGGAGCCAGGAAAGGGTTCAGAGTTGGGGCACAGAGAAGGCTGTGCTGAAGTTCAGACTTGCATCACAGCAAAGAGCAAAGAGAAAACATCAAAGCCCCATTGTTCCAGGCCAAGGAATCAAAGAAAAGAGGAAGCCAAAACCCAGGCAAAATCTAGCATAACAGTGATAAGATACCAGCAGCAAGAAGGATATAAGGAACAATCCACTAAAGTTTTATCCCCAGCTTTCTTCTCCAAGAAACTTAAAAATTAATCCTTGGGACTTCTCTGGTGGCGCAGTCGTTAAGAATCTGCCTGTCAATGCAGGGGTCACTGGTTCGAGCCCTGGTCCTGGAAGATCCCACATGCCGCGCAGCAATGTATCCCGTGAGCCACAACTACCGAGACTGCGCTCTAGAGCCCGAGAGCCAAAACTACTGAAGGCCGCACGGCTAAAACGCATGCTCTGCAACAAAGAGAAGCCATTGCAATGAGAAACGTGCGCACCGCAACGAAGAGTAGCCCTGCTCGCGGCAACTAGAGAAAGCCCGCGTGCAGCAACAGAGACCCAATGCAGCCAAAAATAAATATAAATCAATAAATAAATGTATGTAAAAAATTGTATAAAAAATGAATCCTTAATGAGGGCTAACAGGACGACAGATGGAAGTAACGGACATGTCTGGTTAGAATGAGAAACATCCTCCAAGAAAGGTTTTTAATTAACTCTTTCATATTGACACACTACTTTTATTGTCTCTAAATACAATTATGATGGGGATTTCCAAGCATTTGGTATCAGTCTCAGCTCTGCAATCACCATATTCTTAAAGGAGCAGACTAAATAAATCAATAAACCACAGACATTTTAATAAACATCCTTCTAATAACGGAATTTGGGTCCTTAGGTTTTTCTTTGAGGGAGACTGGTTTAATTGACTGAAAGTAATAGCAGCTTGATTTATGAAGAATTTATTTTAAATTAAATTAGTTTTAAAATTTAAAGTTTAAATTAGTTTTGCTAAGAACCACTACCTCACTTACCCAGCTTTAAATAACATAGCCCAGCCAATGATACAGAATGTGGATTTATTTAGTTTACAATTGCATAATTTGTTGAGGAAGATGAGTAGATAATTTGGGAATTTCTTTGGGTTTGCTAACTACCTTCAAATTCAAATGGGACAGTTCTTTGACTATGGGAAAAATATATGCATACATATATAGAATATGTATTAATATATTAATAATAAATATAGTAATATATTATTTTAAAATATAAATATATAATTATATTATATTATTACTAAATTATATATACTATAATATATTAATTATGTTAATATAATACATTATGTGTGTGTGTCTATCAGACCATGTGCTTTGACTTTGAGATCTAAAAGCAAAACAGGGAATTCTGGATTAATGAATACAGTTCACAAATAAATATATACAAAAATGAACTTTGTAGCACTCACTTTGATAGGGAGCAACTGTTAATAACCTAAATACTAATTAAGTATAGATTGGTTAAATAAAATATTGTTCAGCCTACAGCAAGTACTATATAGCTGTTCAAAAATATAGACGTGGATTTATATGTTTGGACTTGCACAGACAACCAAAATACAAGACTAAGTGACTGAAATATTGCAGCATATACGTGTGTTCCCATGTCAGTATACATATAAAAAATTTAGAACAGGGCTTCCCTGGTGGCACAGTGGTTGAAAGTCTGCCTGCCAATGCAGGGGACACGGGTTTGTGCCCCAGTCCGGGAAGATCCCACATGCCGCGGAGCAGCTGGGCCCGTGAGCCATGGCCGCTGAGCCTGCACGTCCGGAGCCTGTGCTCCGCAACGGGAGAGACTGCAACAGTGAGAGGCCCACGTACCACAAAAAAAAAAAAAAAAAAAAAAAATTTAGAACAGTATGTATCATGCTGTTAATAGTTCCCTCTGGGGATAGAGCTTTCATTTTCTATACGATATATTTTGTTATGTGCAAATTAGATACAACTTTATATTACTATTCTAATCAGAAAAAAATTCGAAGGAAAAATAAGATGCAAGCAGGCTACCCATAGACGTATATGCTTCTTGACATCTAAGTTAGGCACTAGAGCAGAGTTTGGCAGTGTGCCATTTAAGCCTCATTTCAGAGGACTAATTATTTTTAAAATTTTTATATAAGGTATCTAACACATGTATCACTCAATAATCTCTTGATGATGATGATGATGATTGATGATGAGCATGATCTTGGGTTTTAAAAACCTATTTGAACACATTCCTTCAGAGGGGAGTTAAGATAGGGAACGGTGATTGATAAAATCTTATATGTGATTAAACTTCAGCAGTACCAAAAATATTTCAGGACCCATAACTCAAACCAACCCCAAATTTTTCAATCCATTAATGAACACAGACAGATAAAGGGATAGAAGAGCTGTTAGAAATATATATGGCCATTCAAAATGAGACTGGACTTAATCAAACAACTACTTGACATAGTGTTTCAAGGTCAGTTGATACAGTTACCTAGTGGCATGTGAGCCAGTTCAACACATAAGCTATTGCTGGGTTTGTTGCATTTAACATATTCCACAAACGACCAAGAGGAACAGTGCATTAAGAAGAGTCTGGCCTGGAAGTCGGAAGACCTGAACTCTAGACCCAGCTCCAGCTGTGTGATGCTGACCAATCAGCTTTCCCTCTCTGGTCTCAGTTTCCTTATCAGCATTACACTGCCTTTTGTGTACATTTTCTTCACTGAGTCCATTTCACATCACAATGAGTCTGAACTGCCTGCACTGCTGATTGCTGTATCTCCAGCATCTAGAATGGTGTTTGCTACATAGAAGATGCTTAACAAATATATGTTGAAAGGGCAAATTCTTTAGTGGTGCACTCTAAGGCTTTTTATGTGTATTTTTTCGTTGAGCATAACTCAGAGTAAAAGTGACGAGCAGTGAATAAAGCCCAGGTTCTGTTTCTTGGACTAGAGAAGTCCTTTGCCTAAAAACCAAAACCAAACAAACTAAACCAAAAACCATCATGGAGTCTTATGGAGTCTCATTCTGCATCAGAAAACTCACTGCAAGCCCTGCAAAGTGCCCGCTGAGAAGGTTCACAAACAAAGCAGAGCCCACTCAGAGCTCCAATAATTGGGACCCCTCCTCTTTGCATTACTTCTCTCCTTCTTTCACTGTCGCTGAAACCTGCCCTATAAATCAGACTTAATTATCTATAAAATTTGGTGTAGAAAAGGATTTACTCATTAAAAATGTTCATCAACTTGCTACCCACGTTCCAGACTAATAGAAGCGGAAAAGGAACACCATGGAAACACCAGACGGGCTGAGGAGATAAGCGAGCTTTGAAATACCTGAACCTCAATTAAATAACAAGTGCCAGTCTCTGTATCTGCCTTTTCCAATATCGCGTCGGGAATAAGTAAATGTCACCAAGCCATCAGTCTATTTCCCCCTCTTTTCTTTTTAGGTTACTTGCTTCAACAGGTTTTTAAAAATGGGTTTTCTGAGTTCACTTCCTTTGCCCGTGTGTTACTCAAGATATTTTCCCTAGCGGTGCGTGTGTGTTTGCAAAATGTCATAATCCTCGCTACAGCCAAACACAAGGGCTCACGTTTAGTCACAGAGGGAGGAGCGGTTAATTAATGAGAGCCGAGGGAGGCAGTGAGGAAACATTGGAGAGAAACGTTGCCAGTGGAAGATCAGAGGGGAAATGTCTCAAGTCAGTCCAAGATAAATCAACAGTCCTTAGAGGTAGCCCTGGGATAGATGATGCTGGCTGCCAACTAAGTTAGATTTCGTGTGTGTGTGTGTGTGTGTGTGTGTGTGTGTGTGTGTGTGTGTGTTTGGGGGGGCGGGTATTTTTGTTTGTTAAGGTGGTGGAGGCAGGGTGTGTCGGGACTTGGAGAGAATGTTAAAGTAGCTTTAACAAGACACAGCAGCTCTCAAATTGCACATCGGTTTCCAAGAAACTCTCCATTTGTGAAAAGGCAGAGATCTAAAACTTTTTCTCCTTTTCCAGCACATGACAGGATTTTTGTCGTGACTTTCCTAAATCCTCACAGAGCCAAGAAAGAAAGTGCCCACAGGAGTGGGAGGGAAAAGACACATGGAGGGGCGACGAGGAAGCCTGCTTACAGCAGCCAGCCTTCCCTTCTGGCCTCTCACTTCCTTCCAGAGAGAACGTCTTTCCTTGACAGGGCCTGCCTCCTGTCATTTCTTCCCAATGCTCTGCCCAACCCTGGAAATCTGGATTTTCTTTTTAAAGAAACATGTCTAGAGAGAAAAATAGACCAGGAACAGCCAAAAGAAAATACAGCACAGCTTGTTGATATGGTCCTGTCAGATATGTCAAGTGTTAGCGGTGAGGCTCACTTTTTATGTCTAGGGGTTTGTTTCCTTTCATTTCATTTTATATATTCTTTGTATTTGTCCCTACTGGATGTCTTCTTTTGTTGTTTGTCCCTACGATTTCTTGCTGAGTCTTCCATTCTGTGATTTATCTAATCTCATGAACTTACCCAAACTGACCCAAATTAAGTTTGGGGAAGTTTTCACTCTCGATTTTGGAAAAGCAGATTTGCTCCAATTGCTATCTACTCACTAATAGGACGGGTCCACTTTCTCAATTCACATACAACCTTCGAAGACTCGTGATCTTGACCATACAACTAGGAGAAGATTCCACAGCCACACCACCCAAAACGATGGTCTGATTGAGTAAGGAGGCTTGGTCTTGTCTCAGTGTTTGCCCCACAAGATTATGAAGTCAAAAAATAAATGATGTTACAGCAACGCCTTTTTCCCCTGGGCCATTGTTTTGTGAATGCACTGCCTATATGGCTCCCCAAGATGATGAGCAGCACGTGGGCGCGAATCTTGTTTTATTCATTTCATATCATTAGTGCCTAAGATGGTGCCTAGCATTTATAAAGATTTTAATACTTTGAAATAAATGAACAAATCACCTTTTTTGATGTAAGAACTGTAGAACCATCTTATTCAGATGCAAACACTAAAACTTTAACACCCATAGCATTTTGACCTTCGGGGTGCACCCCACTACTCAAAGTGCAAGACCCTATAAGTGATGGTCCTGGAATTTTCCATGAGCACTCTGTTCTCTCTTCCTTGTTCCTATTTTGTCGTTATCCTTGCTCCTGTCCCAAGTAGCCATAAGAAGGCACCTACTCAATTCACTGTGCTGTCAGTAAAGAGAATCTTTGGATTTCATTCATTCATGCATATCTGCTAAATCTGAAACTCTGTGCCAAGCAAATTCTGCTGGCAGTTAATGTGAATGCATGCACTGGGAGTAGGGGTAGAACAAAAATGTTGCAAATGATAAAAAGGAGGAAGGTGAGATGATGAGAATCAAAGACAGTGAAAAAGTCTTGTTGTTCGTTCAATCACTGTTTACCATTTCCTTACTCTAGACCCAGTACTGTGTTATTCTCTTGCAATGCAATGGTAAGTAGAGCATAGTCCCTGTTCTCCAAGAGTTAAAAATCTAGTGGGCGCTGTTGTATGTGAGCCTGGTAGGCTTACTGATTCCACTGCCCTGAAAATCATACCATACATGTGGTTATTAGGCCCCAAGCTTTCTCCTAGTGTGGAGGATAACTGATAATGGATGAAATCTCCCAGAACTTGAGCCATGAGCTTGACTGTTAGTTATGCATTGTTGAACTCTATGATAATTCTTCCATGCCAATTGGCTTGCTGTCACTGCCCAAGTGAATCCTGAATATACTCCTTAGGCAGTGGCAGAATCTGATGAAATCCAACATAGGATCAGTTAAAAGCAGTTGGCAGTCATCATTTTCTTTCCAAATTATGCAAATACGGTGGTTGGCCTTCATAGGCAGAGAAGACTGACACCTCCATCGAATGACTGAAGGACCCTCAAAGCCCATCCTGTCTTAAAAATATCCCCTTCAAATTACTGGGTAGAAAATAAGTTACAAGGATATATTGTAAAACATGAAGAATATTGCCAATATTTTATAAGAGCTATAAATGGAGTATAAGCTTTAAAAATTATGAATCACTCTATTGTACATCTGTAACTTATATAATACTGTACAGCAACTATACTTCAATTTAAAAAATTAAAAATACATATCCCCTTCAAACCAGCCACAAAATTCTGTTTTAAATTTTTTTCAAGTATAATTGATTTACAATGTTGTATAATTTCTGCTGTACAGCAAAGTGATTCAGTTATACATATATATACATTCCTTTTCATATTCTTTTCCATTATGGTTTATCACAGGATATTGAATATATTTTCTTGTGCTATACAGTAGGACCTTGTTGTTTATCCATTCTATATATAATAGTCTGCATCTACTAATCTGAAACTCCCAATCCATCCCTCTCCCACCCATTCTCCCCCTTGCCAGCCACAAAATTCTTAATGCCCCTCCAGGAAAGGCAGTTTCACTGTATTAAGTCATCAGATGCCTGGAAAGAAAACCCATGACCAATCTTACCCATTATCAGGAATTAGCTTACTTAATTAACCCATTACCCTCTCTCTTCCTAACTTCCTACCCTCATCCCCACACATTCCCACTTCCATATCTGCTCAAGTAGCTCTAAGTCCAAAACTGGGGATTGGAGTCTGGTGGCCATGATTAATCCTTGGTGGGAGAAGGACATCTGTTTATTTCAGAGTGCTTATACATGTCTCAGTGGGGACTCTTGCTTTGGTTATGGGTATCTGTAAAGAAAATGTAAAGAAAGGGAAAGAATTGCTGAAAACAAATTTTCCCCACATCACAATTATATGAGCTTCCTGATCGGCAAGTGATAGCTCTTCTCCTACTCAAATCTCAATGCTGGTTCAGAGCTCTCTAAAATGTCTGCTACAGGCACAAAAGTCCCATTAAGATGCTTGACAATCTAACCCATGCAGTTTCTCTCTCAGTAGCAGCTACACTAAGTGACATCCAAACGCTGGTAATGAGGAGACATCTGCATACACCCTGGTTTTGAAACATAAAGCACTGGAGGAGTTATGAGCTGTCAATCATTTCAGCTGTTCTCAGCCCTGTGTTTATTCAGAAATAATTTTCGAGGCTGCAGGAAGTGTTGTTACTAACTGATGAGCAAGTTTGAACACTAAGAATGAAGAATGATTGATGTTCTTTGAGGTAAGCTGGGAAACTCTCCATCCACTAGAGGCAGCCACAGCTCAGGATGCTGATAAGGTTCTGACACGGAGAATGAGTGATGAGTGGTGTGTAATGTCTGCTGAAAACGAGAAGCCATGACAACAATGTGAGGAGGAATCCTCTAAACACAAATCCTAGGGCTCCACACAAGCAAGTTAATAGCGCTGATATCTTGACTTGATCTATGGCAGAAACCCCTGTCAGGATCACTTTTCCCATTCTATAAAAGCAAAGACACATTAATTGGTAATAAAATCCTCCTTGATGTACTGATTGGTTGGTAATTTGGGAATTTTCCAAATTTGAAATGCTTAATTCAGAGTATTTTCCAACTTGTCGTATGTTAACGGTATTAGTAGAGAAAAAGACAAGACCTTGTAGAAACATTAAAATGGTTAGAATCTAGGAAATGAGGATCCTATCTTGGGATTCATGCTGGGAAGAAAACAACCCTGAAATATGGTCCAGCCAGCTTTCTTGAGCCCTGCTCTCAGGATTCAGAATGCTGATTCAATACAAACCCATGCTTTCTGATGACTGCAGAAAATTCTTTTAATCATTGCCCGTTGACTGGCTGGCTCACAAGCTATGGCAATGTACAATTATTTCTCTCCCCCAATTCACCACCCTTATGGGCGGCAGCTGCCTGGATGTACACATTCAATAACACTTGGTTGGGGCATCTGCTGTGCCAGCCATGGTATTGGCTCCAAAGATACAGTGGTGGACAAAACAGAAATGTTCTCTGTCTGCCTGGAGTTAACAGTCCAGCAGAAGACAGAGACATTGAATGTAAAATACACATTTTGATCTGAAAGATCCATTGCACAGAAGAGAATAATGAAAGGAATCTAAAGGTGTCATGGAAGGTCTCTCTGGGGAAGCTATATTTAAGCTGAAATGTGAAGCTTGAATAGGAGAAGGCCAGGCAAAAGACAGGGCTGGGTGAGTGTTCCGAAAACATTCTAGGCAGAGGATGCTGCGTATGGTAAAACCCTGTGGCAGATTAAAGGGAATAGCACGTTGATGTGACCTGTTTCCTTAGACAACTGCGGTCATTCAAATTCAATGAAGACCATCTTTATTTTAAAATCTAAAGCATCTAATTTATTATAAATAGGGATTTATTATAAATCTTGCCCCTCTCACTTACTTTGGCTTCTCAGTACTTATTAACAAGAATCTTTGGGCTCCTTCCTCTGGCCTGATCCTCATTCCGTCAAAAATGTATATATCATTTTTAGTGACAGTGATGATGAGATGGGACAATCTGTTGGGGTATGAATATGTGACTTGGACTCACTGCTAAAGAAGACTAGAAGGACGAGAAAGGTGGTAGAGGCAGGGCACGTGGGGACTTGGAGAGGACGTCAGAGCAACTTTAACAGGGCAGAGCTTCTAGCTCCCTCTCTCCCCTGCATGGGAAGGACAGCCAGCTTTCATATTTTAAGGTCTCGCTCTCTTTTTGCTATTAGAGGGGAATTAACAGCTTACTTTTGTATCAGAGGCCCCCTGAAAGTCCACTGTTGTGTAAAATGTCAACCAATCAAAATGCCCATCAAGAGGAAGAAGGTATTGAGATAAGGCTGTAGGTTGAGGAGAAAAGATGATTTGCCTTGTTGGCAACTTATTAAGACATCTTTGCCATTCTCCAACTCAGGAACCTATAACCAGGCTCCATGGTCTATAAAATTCAGTCCAAACCAGCTCAATATATATCTTCTGCTAAACTGAACCTTCAGTCTACTCCCTGACCATTTCCCTCCATGGCCAGATTCACTGCCAACACCAAATCCTACACCACCAATTCTACCTCTCCCATAGTTCAGCTCAAGTCTCTTTTCCCCTACGTTTTCTCCCATATCCACTTTTTCACTTCACCTGTATTTCAATCTCTCATTTTCCTGATGTGGCACAGTACTCACTATTCCTACTATACAAGCAGCTATTGATTATATTCTCTTGTGTATAAAACAATTAGAGAACAATGTATGTACTTTTTTCTCCTCAACTAATTTGTAGAATCCTTGATTATAGAGATGAAGTCTTATACTCCCTTGAATCTCTTCCAATGTCTAGTGCAAAGCTGGATCTATGGCAAGCTCTCAAAAATAAAAAAAAACTTAAAGAAAATAAAATCACTTGGCCTCTAGTCAATGTATAATGCCATGCTGGGTGCTATAAGGATTCGTTAAGGACGTATCAGCCTGGCCAGCTCCTTCTCATCTTTCCAGCCTCCGTTTACATACACTACCTTTTTCTTGGTAGGTTCCCCAGCTCTAAGTACAGATTAGATGCTCCTTCAGCGTGTCGCTAAAGTAACCCATGCTCCCCATAGTACACCGCTTAACATGGTGAAGCACTTTATGCAAGAGCTCCTTTGCTAAGCTTCACTCTAGGCTGAATGCGCCATGAGGCTGGGGGTCACATCTGACTTATGCAGCATTTAGCCCCAGTGCTTACTTGTCCCATGGTAGACACTCAGTAAATATTTGTTGAATAAATAAATGCAAAATTTACTGACTTCAAGGCACAAATGATCCAGTTATGGAAACAGAAATGTGCTTAAATACATATATGATGTGCTGTTTACTAATTATAGGTGTTCACGTACACTAATTCATCAGTTTACTCATTTGCCTCTAAGGCTAACTACTGTGGTTTGAATATACTTTTGGAATGGTAAGAGCTCCTCATAATGGCAGTTGATAAACTGTAAGCCTGAAAACAGTAATTCTTAACATAATGCACACATTTGTGGATTTGCCACATGTAATAGCGGATCAGAAAACAGCCAGGTACTCATCTCAGGCTCCCACACAAACACTCATCCTTCATTCTTCTTGTCTTCCTGATTCTTTATTTCTCATTAAGGCCACCTCCCAAATGAAATATATTTACTCTTAAGTTAAAACACACGTGAGAGGAAATTCCCTGGCAGTCCAGTGGTTAGGACTCCGCATTCTCACCGTGGAGGGCCCGTGTTCGATCCCTGGGTGGGGAACTAAAATCCCACAAGCCACACGGTGCACACATGAGAATAATTCTCCTCTCTATGTTTCTGCCAAGTCCAGAGAGTTTTGTAAAGACTGAATTAAGATTGGAGGAGGCTTTTATGAACTGCCGTAACCTTTCCTCTGCTTCAAAACCAGATTGCATCAGAATCTGCACTCCAAAAGCACAAATACTGAATGTAGTTTATAATTTTTGTAGTAACTTACATTCCTGAATAAACTCTTCCCACCATTTGACATTAAGACACTTCATTCTTTATCATTGGATTATCGTTGCTAGTCGATCCTTATTGAATATGACCTAACACTTCCTAGCTGTCTGTCAAAGCAGGTATTGTTTGAAATTTACTAAGTCCCACCTAGGGGTTGCAAGAACAGATAACAGATTTCCGTACCATAGCATTTTATTCATTTATTCTTTCACTGAACAAATATTTAAGGAGCATCTACTGTGTACCAGGCAACGTACTAAGTGCCAGAGATTTAGCAGTGGGCAAAAAAAAGTATATTTTCTTCCTGAGGGCTCTACTCCAAAGTAGAATTCAGTTTCTCTTTGCTTAGAAACTTTGGCAGGCACAGTTGCCTAAGTTCCTCAGTGAACATGAGGCTTCGGGTACCAAGTGAAATGGCATCATTATACTTAAATTCCTCTAACTTACTTTCTGCATCATTAATTTGGAATATCTTACATGTTATCTGGAGTGTTTGTTGTAATTTATACATCTGTTTTGTCTGCCTAAAGAGATTATAAACACCTGGAGGACAGGCACCTTGAGTAAGACCTCATTGTGTCACAGAGGCAGCGTGCCTTGCACATGAGGAAAATGCTACTTATCTTGCAGATTTTTTATTCTGGACTTCTGTTCAAGAACCACTCTGAAGACACCTGCTCCAGCTGTAGTACATCAAAAGGAGTTCCCACTGACTGAATGAATTATTTTTTAAGAACCATAAAAATAAAAATCGCGGAAACTTATTTCCACTTCATCCTATTAAATCCCACTCCTGGAATTTCAACACATTTCAACATTAAATGGAAACAAAAAAGCTATACATGTCACAGTACCAATGAAGATCACCTAAAAGAAAATAGAAAATGAGGAATATTCATAGTCCAATAGAAAAACTGTAGAAACATGATAAAGGAAAGTTATAAGCCAGAGATTAGACCTCAGAAAATTCATTTTTTTGTTCAGCAAGTTGCTGTGCTTGGTACCAGGCTGCAAGGAAGATCAAGATGAGATCTCTGCCCTTTTAGGAGTAAGTTTAGTGAGTTGCTCTTAGGGCTATGCTACTCTAATTGGTGCACATGGGCAATGGCAGCAGTGGAACAGAACAAGTGCCCTTGACCCTCAACGCTCAAGACTTTTCTTGGCCAACCTATTGAGGAAAGAGTGTTTTTTACTGTCCATCACATTGTAGAGTATATTCCCACCAATAACTTGATTGGGAAATGAGTGTTCTTGGCTATAAGGGAAGGATTGAATTAATTATTTATTGTTAACATTAGTATATCCAAGATGTCAGTTTTACTGGTTGTTCTCTCTTTTATTATGGGGAAATTGTTAAAATGTTATTCCAACATATGATTGTTTTAAATTGTAATATTTGAACTCTCCTCCTGGAAGCCCTAAGATTACGTGAATCTGCCCCCAGGGACCCTATATGGTAGCTGGTGGCCTTAAGGAAATATCTAAGGGATTCTCCTGTTTCTCCATTCCCACTTCTACTTGAGAAGCTCCATTTCATGTTTTATTTCTTTTTTTTTTTTTTTAATTTTAAAGTTCACCAGGATGTGATTTATCGAAGGGAAGAGGGACAGAGGATCCTGTAGCTTTATACAGTATATAAATCAATGACTTAAAAATGAAAAAGCTGGGGCTTCCCTGGTGGTGCAGTGGTTGAGAGTCCGCCTGCCGATGCAGGGGACACGGGTTCGTGCCCCGGTGCAGGAAGATCCCACATGCCGCGGAGCGGCTGGGCCCGTGAGCCATGGCCGCTGAGCCTGCGCATCCGGAGCCTGTGCTCCGCAACGGGAGAGGCCACAATAGTGAGAGGCCCGCGTACCACAAAAAAGAAAAAAGAAAAAGCTGCAATATACACACATGATCTGTATTTATTTCTGTTCAAGAAGCATGTTGAATTTCAGTAATGTACAGTACAGGATGCAAGGGAAAGTTCTTTGTGGGGTTTTCTTGGGGGGGTCTTTATGCAAGTTAGTGTCATGAAGATTAATCCTCTAGTAGGTCAGAGTGCTAAGTGATAACATGGAATAAACATTCTGGAAATGCAAAGCTACTTGTCAAAACAACTTAATATCGTTAAGTAGTTTTCTCCAAGAAGATCCAACGAAACTGGATATCACTGTCAAATACTGTTTCCTAGCACCGAAACCCAAGTCCACATTGAAATAAAATATATATACCAATTTTGACAGGGAGCCTAAATATATAGGGTGTTTATGTAAGATAAAGATGTGTTCATTTCCAAAGGTAGTTTAAAATTCGACCGAACTAAAATACCAAATTATTCATTATTTAAATTCTCTCATGCATTTTTACATCCTCCTAGTGTATCCTCCTAGTGTAGCCCACTGTTAACTACTGCTACAGAGAAATTTAGATGCATAATTCCCATTAACAGTATGACAGAAACAGCAACTGTGTAACTAATTCCCCACATTGTGTGTGTCCCCTGCTCACATTACATTGAACATACTCCCTCATGAGTCTAAAAGGAAGTATACAACACACCACCCCTTTGAAAAGTGGAACGAATTCAGAAATTCCTGTGATTGTTTTGGGCATAAGAAACAGAGTCCAGTCTTGGATGTGGAGTGTGCTGTACGCTGGAGCCATTATCTCCATTTCTGCACAAGACACTAATAATGACACCTAATTAGCATTACAAAACTGATTAACTCTCATTAAGGTCAGCACAAAGCAGAGAAATACATCTTGATGCCATCTATTAGGTCATTTATTTAATAGATTAAAATACTTAAGGAAGAAAAGTCAGTCTGGCATTTTCTCCAGTCTATTCTCTTTGGTGGATGACTGAATTGCAGAGAAAATTCAAAGAGTGGATGCAACACTACATTAAAAGCTCCGTAATCAAAACGGAGAGCATAAAAACACTTGAACATTGTCTAATGGATAATTTATCATCCAAACAGACGCATTCATTAAGGGAAAAATTACTTTCAAATATCAGTAAAATAAATTGGGTCTATTCTGATTTCTTATTTCTATAGCCAGAGTGTTCCAAGTTATGGAAACAAGTATATAAAAATGCTTCAGTGCACAAGCAGGACATTTTAGGCATTTAAGTTTATTGGGCAAAGCTGTTTGAACTGCTTGAAGATGGTAAATCAAGCAAATATGGAACATTCCAACTGATAATGTCTTTCTAGGCCAATTATTTCCCGCCTATATTTCAGAGACAGAGACTGTTTTGTTACTTTGTGGCTATTATTATTATTAATGGAACAACTACTACTAATAAGAAATCATTTTCTGTTTTGCCTTAGCTATGTGGACTCCAATCGCTCATGACAATTTCCCCTTCTGTGGCAGAAAACACATCTCTCAAGCACAGAGCAGAAGACCAGCGCCCTCACACTCTCTCTCCTTATGTGAATTCTGGGTGCTGAGATCACAGTCAAATGGCAGAAGGAATCACTCTGTACAGCTGGTGGCCTGAGCCGCCTGCTCCATCAGTTTGCTGCATTGCTCTGAAATTAACTCTGAGAAGCAGCACTGTAGTTGCCCTAAGGCCACAATTCAGCCACTAAGTGGGATAAAGAACTTTCATAAATAAACAGGCTAAGCAGTAGCTCACTGAGCTGTGGCCTCAGGCACGTGGAAAGCCCCACTTTTCCCTATGAGTGAACTGAGGACAGTTCTAGACTAACTGGCGCTGATGACAGTAATGATGGTGCTGGCTGTCGCTTATACAGCACCTGCTGTATGCAAGCATTAGTCCTAATCCTTACAACAATCCTGCATGAGGTATTGTTACCATCTTACAGATGGGGAAACTGAGATTCAGCATCAGATACCAAAGTCTTTCTACTACATATACTGCCTCTGTGCTTACTGATCCCTGCCTACAGAAAATGTTTAAATGCTGATAATAGTCTAATAAACATTTGGGTCATTTTATTTCTGCATATGAGAAAATAGAGGAAGCAGAAAAGTGCACATCATTAGTTTGTGTCTAATCAGGCCCCACTTTGAATACACCACCTGTTTGGAGCCAGTCTGCCGAGAGAGAAAGAGAGAGAGAGAGAGAGAGAGAGAGAGAGAGAGAGAGAGGGAGAGAGAGAGAGAGGCATTGTAGTGACAAGGACTTTGGTGTCATTCTGAACTGAGGTTGTCTCTGGCTGTGTGATCTTTGGGAAGATAGTTAACTTTTCTGATCATCATCTCTTCATTTGTGAAGTAATATAGTAATAGCCAAAATTCATTGAGCACTTACTATGAATGAAATAGTTTTCTAAACCCCTTTTAATACATAAATTCATTTAATTCTCAGAACAATTGTATTAATAACTCCAAATGATAAACCTGAGTTTCAGAAAGCTGAAATGATTTGTCTGGGGTGATATGGCTAAGAAATGCCACGACGGATGTTCTAATTCATATATTCTGACTCCCGATCTTGGGGTTACAACTAAATTACAACTAAATCCTTTCCTCCCATGGCTCTTTTAAGGATCAGAGATTATATACAGTATATGAACTACATGGTCATATGTAATATGGCTTATTGAGACTATCTTAAAGAGTATTAAATGCTAATATATCACACATAGAGTATTAAATTTTAAAGAGTATTAAATGCTAATATATCAGACATAAATAATGACTACATTATTATAATTGTTTAGGGTCAACTGACTTTGTAAATGAGGCCAGGTATATTCAATAGAAATTTGCTGTGTTATTAAAGAAACAAGTTCCCTAGAAGAAGTCTTTATTTAAAATATGTAAATGAGATAAAATGGTAAGTTTGAGGGAGAAGAGGCAGTGTCTGAGGCATCTCCTTAGCCTAGAAAGTAGTACTTGGCATTTAGAAAAGGCTCAACAAAGTGACTCAAATTGTATTGCAATAGAAAAAAAAATAAACATAACCATTGTGTTTGTATTTTAGTCATTCCTTTCTTCAACTATGCACTGAGCCCTGACCAAGACCCTGGGGCTGCAAAGATGCATTTGGCATGGCTCCTGCCCCTGGAAGTTACAATCTAGTGTCTCTAAAATATATCATAACTTGAATAGCCTCCAACTTACGCTACGGTAATGAGCAATTTCAAAATCTTAGTGCCTTAACAAACACACAAAAAAGTTTCTTTCTCATACTCAGCTACATGTCCCTTATGGGTAGTCTTTGAAGATTCTGTTCAACATAGTCTCTGGAACCCAGGCTAACAGAGGCTCCGTGGTTTGCAGCTGTACCATCTGGAACATGTGGCCTTCCATCACCAAAACAGAGCAAGAGGACGCAGAAGCGTCTTGCACAGACAATTAATCACCTGAGCTTAGACGTGGCATCCATCATTTCCTCTCTCAGCCCCTGCCCCTAATCAGTCACACAGCCCACTTTCCTGCAAGGAGGGGAAAGGTGCAGTGTTTCCCTGTGCCCGAAGGAGAAAAGAACAAGCACTTACAGTCTCCGATATCTGGGGAAAGCAGAAGCAGCTCCATCCGGGTATCTGGAAGAACATTCTGTACCCCTGGCCTTTCTGATGGAGAGATTACAGAGTGGGTGAACAGTGGTAGCTAGCAAGGCAAAGTGAGGAGGATCTGTTTTTCTTCTCCATCTTGCCACATCTACTTAAGGGAAAAAATCCAGACCATCTGAAATAATCACAGCACTAGTTCTTGGTCCAGATGAGCAGACTACGAGCCCCATATTTGGTTTGTTTTAGAGGGTTCGTTCTTTAAAATGAGTGGGTAATTTCCAGTCAGCAAGGTTTTTTGTTTAGGTTCCTTACACGTAAAGTCCATTTCTAAACTTGAAGATTTTATTCAATGAGAGAGCCAAATCACATTTTAGCAATGGCTACGTTGCATAACACAGAAAGCTTTGATTTCTCCCATCTTCGTTGAAAAAGTTGTCACAAAACACCAACAAATTCAAAACAGCTCTCAAAATTACTTTTGTTAAAGGCAGATTCCTGAACTATTCATCTGTGTTAAAATGCATTTTGCCTTGAATCATATGTCACGTTGCCAGCAAAGAGTCGTTTCCATGCCAACTCGTTTGCAACACGGGGGAAAAAAATCAAAGCTACCAACATCTGGAAGATGTCAGTACCGATGTAAGCCACTTGCAATGAAAACCATGGGATGGCAAGTGTCTGCCAAAGAGATCCTATATATGGCATAATGATTTACAATATAATTACCTAACAATGCTTACCATCACTTCTTTGGCTGTTTTCTTGATCTAAATTATATTCCAGAAAAGATTTGCAGAGAAAGAAATAATATACTTCGTATGCAGTGTTTTCGTGTTTTCTTATAAAGCTAGCACATTTTCCTGACATGAACCTTTTAACAAGCCACTTAATTTCAGGCAGAGTCTTAAAAGTGGAACCAGAAACAATTGTTTCACTTTCTGCACCTTTTCCTTTCCACCTCTGGTCTGCCAAGTCCCTTTTCAAATAAAGACCATTAGGGAGATAAATGTGAACTGGTGTTTCAAACAATGAATTTCATGATGAGCAGTTCTATATACTTACTTCTCTTTCTACGTACTACTTCTCTGTTTTACTGTATCTGTTTGTGTGTGTGTGCCCTTGTGTGCATGCACCTACATGCATCTATCTATCCATGTCTTTAAATAAAATCGATTATTTCTCAGGTAATAAAGACTGTCAGAATCCAGAGTGGCTTCTTGGAAATAGTATTCTATGGTCAAAGAACCTCAGGACACTACATTTTGAGATGATGCCTAACGCTGTCAGAACCGCTGAGGTCTTTTCACAGGTAACAGGATCTACTGACTATGCTTAACTAATAGAGGAAAAGCACAGGCGATTCACGTTCTGACTTAAAAATGGAACACATGTTTGTACTAAGCCTGAGCAAATTGTAAGCACACAGGGAGGGGGTCGTGTTCATAGACATAGTTTATGTTCCTTACTCAAGCAAGACCTCAGATTTTCCTCCAAGTCCTTCTTGCCTCCTGAATATTTCTGGGTGTCTGCAGAGTATGCCTCATCCATGTGCTCAGGAAAACTCCACTCAGCTATACTGCCAATGGTGTCTTTTGGTGCTCTGCCCACCTTCACCCCAAGACACTGGGTCTGCCACCAGGCACTGCTGCCAACGGGTTAGGGCTTCAATGTGGAAAAGCTTCGCCAGTGTCCATCACAAGATGGGAGCTAGTTTCCTTGCTAGCATTTTCCTCCTCTGGGACATTCTCAACAGTGTTATTTGTGGCCAGAATATTTGGTGAAACCATTGTTAAGGGTTGTTTTATTTTTTTAATACCTTGGCTTTCCATGGGACTCCTACATGATTCCAGTGAGACCTGGGCCAGTACTAATCGATGTGATAAATTCCCAGTGGCGTTAGCTATATTGTATCCTCCTGTCCCTGCTGACATTCAGATTCTTTTACTGAGACAACCTAGGTTTGTCCAGCGCCTCTCCATTTGGAATGAGTTCTTTCTCAAAAAGCTCATTGGTCCCTCTTACAAAGAGGTATCTGGCAGGTCCATGCTACCAGTTCACCAGACACACTACATGCTGGTATGATGCTAGGTAGGGGTCGACTACAAAGAGGTTGGAACGTCTATTGCTTGTCAAAGGCCCAAGGACTTTTGAGTCATTTTCAGAGAGGACTCTTCCTCAGGAGCAGCCCTGGGGTGGTTCCTTCAGGCCCTTCCCCTGGGCTCTCCCCATCACTAAGGTGGATTGTGGACACAGATCTGGATCTTCTCAACGTGAATATATTCATTTCTCTCTGAAGAGATGGACCAGTGGCCTCCTGAGTCATCCTGAATGCTTGACATATTGGCCTTCCTGATCCCTTGTTCACAGCTGAACTCTAGGCAGAGTTAGTTCTAGGGCCTTCCCAAACTTGCAGGTTCATCCCTGTTTTAGGCTTTAGGGCTCAGCCTGCTCTTATTGTTGAGTGAGGAGAGAGCCTTCATTCAGGTACCCAAGAGGCTCTACATCATGCCATATCCATCCTATAACCACATGTATTCCACATGTGAAACAAGTCCCCACCTTGCGGTTCTGGTCCACAAGTGAACTAGCAAATGTGAACCGGTCTTAGAGACAGACGTCTACTCCCTTCTCCCACTGCAAGGCTCTCTGCGCACTGTCTGCTCCCACACGCCTCCTCTCCCATATGCTAGAAACTCCTGACAGGCCCTGAATGACTCCCTCTGGAACTTTTGCCACCCCCCTGCTGCTCAGTTTGCACAGACCCATTGCCACCCCCTTGGGACGGTGCCTAGTTTCTAGTTCTCAGCCCCAATATCTAGTCTGTCCTCTGCCCACTGAGCTCAGAATACAGATTCCAACAGAGTCCCTCAGATTCCAACCTGGGGGCTGGAGAATCAATCTCAGCTGATGAAGTCCTGGGGTATCTCAGAGAAGCCAGACCTAGAGGAGAGATCACACAAACCACTGGGTCACACTCACGTGGCAAACAGGTACTTTTTCATCCATCTTAATAATATTTGTGCCAATCTTGAAATATCGTAAGTCTCACACAAAACCCCAATTTCCAGTTTTTCTGAGAAATGAGAAGCTCTCACAGTATTGGCTCAAATTTCCTCATGGTGACAATCAATAGGGGCTGTGCAGTGGCTGCCCCAAGGACACGCATCCCCCAGTACATGACAGTATTCAGTGTTCCCGGTGAAACAAAGATGATTTAATATTACCCTGGCACTGATGATTTTCTAGTAGTAGAGAACAATTTCTCCATGTCCCTGTCACTATCGAAAGTAAGAAAATGAAAAAAAGATAGAGAAGTTCATATATTTGAAGAAATATACAAGACAGACTACTGTGGCTATGTGTGTATATAGGTACATGTGTAAGGGAAGAATAGTCTTACATGTTGAATAAGTAAAATGTATAATTGTCGATATTTCTAATACACTGTCCATGTTACCCATTCACAGTGTTCTTGATTCAGCCCCTCACCTGAAAGATTGATGGGGCACTTGCCACCAAGTCTGGCTCTAGAAATACTTCAAATAAATAGCTACTATACATTATGACTTAAGAACTGATGAAAGTTGGCCTTATTCAGCAAGAATCTCCTGAACAGCTGGGTCATGACTTACCCTCACTTCCTCAGCACCAATGACACAGATGCAATGGCCGCTATTAGCATGTTTGATCTTATTCAACCAACATGTACTAAGCTACTCTATGTGCTTGGCACAGAACTGTGCACTTTACGTAATTATATTTACTATCATTCACAGAGGGCCTACTGTGTACAGCACCAATCCATTTCCAGATATTCTATTATTTTTAATCCTCCAAGGCAGTGATTATCTCCATCTTAGAGCCAGGAAGCTTATAGTTCAGGAAGCTACACAAGTGGCCTATAGACCCACCTTGAAAATGGTGTACCAAACCTCAAACCCAGGCCAGTCTAAGTTTAAATGTCATTATCTTTCAGGAGACTGGTGTACTATTTGCTTAGATTGCTAAGTCTCTCTACATTGCTCAAAGATGAATATTTTACACCTTGTACAGAAGAGATAGCTTAGTCTGAATCTGAGCACCATTTCCCCTTACATAACCCAGAAGAGACTCCCCTATAGACAGGAGCAATTGACTCACCCACCAGGACCCAGCCTAGTTGTTAAAAAGGCTTTATTCTTAATTTCTAAAATAAACTCAGCATGTGACAATACTGGAAAGAAGCTGGGATTGTTTTTAATAATCTGACATCAAACTGCATTCTCCACTGCAGGGTGGCACTTAGCCTTCCATGACGTTATGATTGGCACTTTAGACAAACTTTAACCTCTGCACGTGAATAAATAGCAGCAGAAACCCATATGTAGTCGCACGATGGAAAAAAGTAATAAAGCTGTTCATTACCCTTGACTCTTCTGCTCCCTTGCCCTTGTTTTCCCTCTGCACGTGGTCAGAAATTGAATTGATATCGAATTTGCTTCACTTGTGTAATACTATTCATACATGCTTTTGTAATTCATTCACTTCGTTCACATTTCACTTTTTGTCATTTCAATCACTTGAAATCTGCTTCGGCCTCTTTCTCATTCCATCTACTAAGTTCCTGGGCATGAGGAAGAGATTTATTAACTTTAATTTCTGGGCTTCCGGTTCCAGTAGGAATAATCCCACCAGGAGATGGGTTTAGATATTGACAACACCAGGCCTGAAGTAAGGCCTGGAGAGTAGATGGACGCCAACATCCACAACAGGCACATGTCAGGAAGGGGGACCTGCAGGCCATAGGGATAGTATCACTAAGTGGCTAAATGTACAGGCAATCAGATGGGCAGAGTTCACATCCTGGAGTGCCATTTTCTGCCCTGGGAACTTTTTGCAGGTTCCTTAGCCTCTGCAAGCCTGTTTCCAGGCTGCACAATGCATATAATATTATCAACCACATAGGATTATTAGGATTAAATGAGAAGAATCTGCATCAAGCACTCAGCTCACGATACATATGCAATAAATATGAATCATTATTATTATGGGGAAGCTATGAAGATGCAGAGCTAATAACTTTTCTTTTGGAATGGGCTGATGAAAACATTAAAAGGACCTAAAAAACACACTGCTTCAACAATGTAATGAACATAAAAACAACAACAAAAATGTCTCATTTAAAGCAATTGTTTATTCAGCCTAATGTTAACAGTTGCATTTAGTGAACAAGCATGGTTGTCCCTCAGTATCATTTTCTAATGTTATAAACACTATGTATTGATAAATTTCTTTCAGTGAATTAATGGAGCAATCCTTTCTTAACTTTCTTAACTTAATCCTTTCTTCACTCTTTGGGGGGATCTCCATATTTCTGCTCTATAAACTCTGGGATAATAATATTCCTTGGGCCTGCCACCTGCTATGAAAGGGGCATAATTTTTACTGCCCTAGTTCTCAAACTTTAGAAACTTGCTGAATGAATCCCAATTTTATAGACTTATCCATAATGTACTCTCCCTTTCTCATTGCAAGGAAAAGAGTGCTAATTCCTCTATCTTGAATGTAAAGACAGCATTGAGTGACCAAAGATACCGATGGAACAAAGCAGATCAAAGCAAAGCAATGTCGTAGGAAAGACATGGATGACTTCCTGGGATCAAAAATGACATCAACATTGACATGGGTGTGACGACCCAGGAAATGCTTACGGTAGGAATAACAGACAAGGAGACATTGAGTCTAGGCGCAAGTACATTTCAGAATTCAGCCTGGTTTAGCAAGCTGGGTAGATTAAAAGAATCTGGGCTGAAAACTTTAAAGTCATCTGGTTTCTCTAACAAAGATGGAAAGCAAAATAGACTTGATTATTTGGAGACAACCTAAGTCTTTTCCATCTTACGAAATCAGAGTCTGTTACTGTAAGCCTGAGTCTTTAAAGGCAGAAGTGATCTCCTCATTCATTCAGGATCACTGATGACTATATCTGTGGATAAAGCTACATGAGCCAACTAGACCCAGGGATCCTTTGCCAGCCAGACCCGAGGATCTTTCAGGAATCCAGTTTAATAGAGGCCACCCCCTTGGATCCCTCATATTCTATTTAACAGAATCTTCTTTCTTTATACCCTGTTATAGATGTTTCTTTGGTAGCAAAGGCTTCTAAGGAGCCATGATACTGATCATTTTTGTTTGTTCTCGTTGAAGCTATTCCAGCACCTTTATCAACCACAAACTGCCCCTCTCTGGCCCTTTTCCCAGTCAGTTATAGCTTTGGAAGTGTAGTGACCAGAACATGTTTTTCCTCAAGGGTAACATTATACTTTCTATTTTCATTCTAATACACTTCTTGGTGATGCCAAGAACACTCTGGCCTTTTTTTTCTGCAGCTACATACAGAGTCTTCAAGACCTGAGACTCCATGGTCCCTTAGAAGCAATTCAATCCAGCCACTATTTATTGAACTCTTAGAGAGGAAACAAAAGAAGGAAAAGGCTCAGTTTTATCCTCAAGTAGCTACAATCTTCCTGAAGACATAAATTGATGAATACCTTAAATAATAAACAATGCAATATATTGCTAATTATCATAGATTAGATTGCAAATATAGAAATTCAAAAAAATCTCAGTACTATTATTTTAAAGCAAATATATTGCTAGGTTATAGTAATGGTAATGTATAATTATTCAATAAATGGGATATAATAAAATAAATTAGGTGATTATCTCTTCTAATAGTTGGGGTACAGTGGTAAAATATTTGACCAGGATCTTATCGTTATTACACATTCTGAAGGGACATTCAGACAAAGACAGACTGATTAATATTAACTAGAACTTTTGCATGCCTAACCCTGGAGAGTTAAGGCTATCTCACATGTGAACCAGAAGAATTTCTTCTACATCGTTAGCCTAAGGCCCAAGCCGGAGATGACAAATACTGAGCATGTGTATTCCTCTGCCTCCTAAAATAAATACTAGATCACAGCCTTTTTCTCAGTGAATTTTTCTCAGTTCAGTCCTCCTAGTGGCCATCACCGCCAATCAGAAATCAGCATTGAAAACTGATACCTGTTTGTCAGCCTTACCTCAGGTCCCAGCATGTGTTAACTCATATCACAGCCTGGATACAGGGTAAAGCCTCCATCATGTCCTAATAAATTCTTAGGATGCCTTCCATCTTTATGACTCTAATGAGCTCAAATCAGTAATAATTACAGACACTTAATTATGGAAGATCTTCATTTCCAAATAGAAGTGGAAGACATGAGTATAGTCTCAGACCAATGTGCCAGCTGAGACAAGAAATACATGATGTACTCTGATGATGGGAAAGCTGTTTACTCAAGTAATGATGTATTAAAGGGCACTGTATCAGGGTTCTCTAGAGAAAAGGAAAAAAATAGGATGTATATAGAGCGAGAGAGAGAGATTTATTTTACGAAGTTGACGCCTGTGATTTTGGAGGCCAGCAAGTCCAATAACTGCAGGGTGGGCTGGCAGTCCGCAGACCCAGGGAAAAGTCAGTGCTGTAGTTCAAGTCCTAAGGTCACCTGCTGGCAGAATTCCTTCTTGCTCAAGGGAAGTCAGTCATTGTTCTATTAAGGTTTTTAACTGTCAGATGAGCACCACCCACATTATGGAGGGGAAACTGCTTTACTCAAAGCCCACTGATTTAAATGTTAATCTTGTCAGAAACCACCCTCACAGAACACATCTAGAATATCTGACCAAATATCTGGGAACCATGGCCCAGTCAATTTGACACATAAAATTAACCATCACAGCCACTTATGCTTATTTCTAATTTATAATCTGCAAAATCTGAAATCACTCAGTAGTAAAGCACCTGCACAGCCACAGTGGGTGATTTGGTGATATGTCCTCCCCTCTGGCATTTTTTATTTACCAAAGTTTTCTTTCTGTTAGGTGAGGGAGATCCATACCAAAGAGTGCACAAAATTTAAACTTACAAATGTAACATCAATATTATCTGAAATTTTACAGGCTATTCTCTGTATCCAAAGACATCCTTTAGTAAATGTCATTTTAAAAATCCCATCATCAAAGTGGTGGTCTCATGTGGTCTTACTGTCAAGTGTGGATTTTAAAAAAAAAAAAAAAACTCCAAACAGTATGGATGTCAATTTTTTGGCATATTGACTTTTTTGTAAAGTTTTTTCTTTCAAGTATTAACATATAAAAATATTTTTTAGGATAGGATCCAGATCATAAAAAGGACTCCTCCAAATCAATAAGACAAAGAAAACCCAACTGGAAAAAAATGTTAAGCTATAAAGAAGGCAACTTTACATAAAATGGCTAATAAACGTACCATGAGACAATTGATCAGTGTTCAGGGAAATTCAAATTAAAACCACAATGAGTAATCATTTCACATTGGAAATACTGTCAGAATTTTTAAATTCTCATAGCACTGAATTTTGGAAAGAATATAGAATAGCAGGAACCCCTGTTTAGAGTAAAACCACATTAGGGAACAATTTAACTATATTGACAAAGATTGAAGCTACACTTGTCTTCTGACCAAGCAATTCTACCTCTAAAAAACTCTCACACATATGCACAAAGAGATATGCTAAAATATTTCTAGCAACACTATTTTTTTGTAGTAGCCAAAATATTCCTTGGAGTAGGAGAATAAATTGTGATATTTCCATACAGTGGAATACTACACAACTCATTAAATGGGCTAGATCCACGTGTCAATACACTTTAACCTCAAAAATATTATGTTAAATTTAAAAGGCACTTGCAGAAGATATATATATATAGAGAGAGAGAGAGAGAGAGAGAGAGAAATATTTTTAACACACACAACTCTATGCATTGTATGCATTACAAGTAGGGAAATAATAAACATTTAATTTACTGGGGAAAGAAGGGAAAAATGAAATTAGGTTAGGGCTTAAAGGGTCTTCAACTAAAATAGGTATTTTTTTATTTTAAAAAGAGAAGTGAAGCAAATGTGGTAAAACGTTAACATATGCTGAGTCTGGGTAGTGGGTACACGTGATTATTCAAATATTCTCCATATCTTTCTAATATTTAAAACATTTTATTTTTATTTTATTTTCCAAATAATTTTTAAGGTATAAAATTTTTCCTCAGCATTCATGTGTTGGTCTATTTTGAATTGCCAAGGCAAATTTTAGCAAATAGAGGTAAATACAGAAAATAATACTTTCTTTGGGAATTTTACAAATCAAGCCATAGGTCCAGACAGATAAGGCCATTTCTGTCCTTCTCATAGTTGAACAGCAGTAATTTTCTCCTCTTCAGAGCTCTCTTCCCTCCAGAACCAAGGACCTCTTTTTGTGTTTGTTTTAGTTGTTGCAAATTTCTGCCTCTAAATTCATTGTTTTTTTACTGAACCAACAGTGATTATATTTTCTTTACATCCCTATCACAGCTTCCTGCATTACTTCAAGTCCATCAGTATTGGGTGGATACCAAGGCTCAAGGTTTGACTAGATGACCAGTAAGAAAATGTGGATTCCAGCCTTAGAGTTTACCACTTTGTGGATTATTTACTTAGTTATTCATATTCTTGGGTTATGTTTAGGTGCCTCAGTTTTGACAAGCATAATGTGGAAATGATGCCATTTCTAACAGGGTTGCTGGGGCATTAAAACTATTTAAAAAAGGAAATTTGTTGTAAAAGCACCAAACAAGCCAATCTCCATCTTCTCATTATTTCCTGACTTTGTTCAGTCCATCCCATTGATTCAGTCATTCATTCATTCAATAAACAAATATTCATTCTGCACCTACAATGTGAAGAAAACTGTTAAGAACTCAGGAACTCTCAAACATGCCAAGTCATTCTTTTTCACACAGTATATAAGCTAAGGGAAAAATCATAAATCCTTCAGTAGAAATGAAAGGTGTTTCATTCAAGACGACATTTCAAACAACAAAGTAAACCCTAAAACCACATGAAGTTATAGGTGAGCAAAAAATTTTACAGCTAATAGTAAGTGTTGTGCAAAGAACAAAACATATCAAGAACAATGTTGTCTGATAACATAGTACCTCACACTGCATTCTTTGACATGGTCAGACTTTGTGATTTAATAAACCAATGGAATTCCCCTCCCCAATTTTACATGATGGCCAATTTTTACTTTCCAAATAAAATCATTAAACTAACAGACAACTAAATCCTACCATAGTCTATTACCAAATTTAATTAGAAGAAGTACATAATTTATGTCTTAGGCCATTTGGACTGCTGTAGCAAAATACCACAGACTGGGTTGCTAGAAACAGCAGAACTTTATTTCTCAAAGCTCTGGAGGCTGGAAGTCTGAGATCAGCATGCCAACATGGTCAGATGAGGATCCTATTCCAGGCTGCAGACTTCTCTTGGCATCCTCACTTGGTGGAAGGAGACTAGGGTGTTTTGTGGGGGATCTTTTATAAGGGCACTAATCCCAATCATGAGGGCTCCACCCTCATAACCTAACTGCCTCCCAAAGGCCCCACCTACAAAAACGTGACCTTTGAGATTAAGATTTCAACGTATGAATTTGGGGGGGATGCAAACATTCAGGCAATGGCAATTATAAAATTAAAAACAATCCTTTCAATGGATGAATTGTTTTCTCATTTTGGGAAAACCTACTATGTTGTCATGGGAATGATGAAGTTTCACTTATACAGTAAATATGCCTATCATGTTTCAGGAACTACTTTAGGCATTTGGAGTACATCTGTGAACAAAATAAAGGTTATTGCCCTCATTCTATATTATGAAACATAAAGTTCATGATGATTAATTTAGCCTGGAATACAAAATTTGCTTTTCACATTGAACCACAACATTTTCTACTAAAAATAAATGCAGACCTCAAATGAGACAAACCTGCTCCATATTTGTAAAACACAAAGGGTCTACTTAAAAGGAAACTGAATTATTCCAACTTAAACAGTAAATTTAAAGCTGAAGACAGCAAACAACATTCAATTGATTGAACATAAAAACTGAAGTTTATTTTTATGATTAAAATCTGGATTGTTTTCACGTCCTTTTATCATTAACATGCATATATCTGGCTGAGCAGTTTTAATGACTCAATTGTTATTAATATTTCTATTGAACCTGGGAGAGGTCACTTTCTGATGGTCTATCAAAATATATTTTTTTCATAATTATTACTATTACTTTATCCTTTGGTCAACTTGGAAACATTTTTTTAGTCATGTCAGTTTTCTAGGTTAATATTATCTGATTATTTTCATATAGATTTCAGTTTTACAAGTAATCTTGAGTCAACTTATACCTTGTCTAAAAATAATTGGATCAGACTTACAAACTGTTAAAATACATCTATCAGAATTTCCTTAATTTCCCTAAAATTTATGTATTTTCCATTAACTATTGTGTGGTATGAGTTAAGAATACATCTAGATGTTTAGCAACCTTTGAGTTCTCACCTTACACTTGTCATCAAGAAAGCTTTTCAGAGAGGGCAGACAGCAGAAGCAAGAAGAACTACAATCCTGCCGCCTGTGGAACGAAAACCACATTCACAGAAAGGTAGACAAGATGAAAAGGCAGAGGGCTATGTACCAGATGAAGGAACAAGATAAAACCCCAGAAAAACAACTAAATGAAATGGAGATAGGCAATCTTCCAGAAAGAGAATTCAGAATAATGATAGTGAAGATGATCCAGGTCCTCAGAAGAAAAATGGAGGCAAAGATTGAGAAGATGCAAGAAATGTTTAACAAAGATCTACAAGAATTAAAGAACAAACAAACAGAGATGAACAATACAATAACTGAAATGAAAAATACACTAGAAGGAATCAATAGCAGAATAACTGAGGCAGAAGAATAGATAGGTGACCTGGAAGACAGAATGGTGAAATTCACTGCCATGGAACAGAATAAAGGAAAAAGAATGAAAAGAAATTAACACAGCCTAAGAGACCTCTGGGACAACATTAAATGCACTAACATTCACATTATAGGGGTCCCAGAAGGAGAAGAGAGAGAGAAAGGACCCAAGAAAATATTTGAAGAGATTATAGCTGAAAATTTCTCTAACATGGAAAGGAAATAGCCACCCAAGTCCAGGAAGCACAGAGAGGCCCATACAGTATAAACCCAAGGAGAACCACACTGAGACACATAATAATCAAATTGGCAAAAATTAAAGGCAAAGAAAAATTGCTGAAAACAGCAAGGAAAAAATGACAAATAACATACAAGGGAACTCCCATAAGGTTAACAGCTGATTTCTCAGCAGAAACTCTACAAGCCAGAAGGGAGTGGCATGACATACTTAAAGTGATGAAAGGGAAGAACCTACAACCAAGATTACTCTACCTGGCAATGATCTCATTCAGATTCAATGGAGAAATCAAAAGCTTTACAGACAAGCAAAAGCTAAGAGAATTCAGCACCACCAAACCAGCTCTACAACATCGGCTAAATGAACTTCTCTAAGTGGGAAACACAATAGAAGAAAAGGACCTACAAAAACAAACCCAAAACAATTAGAAAATGGTAATAGGAACATATATATTGATAATTATCTTAAATGTGAAAGGATTAAATGCTCCAACCAAAAGGCACAGGCTCGCTGAATGGATACAAAAACAAGACCCATATATATGCTGCCTACAAGAGACCCACTTCAGACCTAGGGACACATACAGACTGAAAGTAAGGGGATGGAAAAAGATATTCCATGCAAATGGAAATCAAAAGAAAGCTGGAGGGCTTCCCTGGTGGTGCAGTGGTTGAGAGTCCGCCTGCCACTGCAGGAGACACAGGTTTATGCCCCTGTCCAGGAAGATCCCACATGGGGTGGAGTGGCTGGGCCCATGAGCCATGGCCGCTGAGCCTGTGCCCTGCAACGGGAGAGGCCACAACAGTGAGAGGCCCGCATACCGCAAAAAAAAAAAAAAAAAAAAAAAAGAAAGCTGGAATAGCAATACTCATATCAGATAAAATAGACTTTAAAATAAAGAATGTTACAAGAGACAAGGACAGACACTACATAATGATCAAGGAATCAATCCAAGAAGAAGATATAACAATTATAAATATATATGCACCCAACATAGGAGCACCTCAATACATAAGGCTAACAGCTCTAAAAGAGGAAATTGACAGTAACACAATAATAGTGGGGGATTTTAACACCTCACTTACACCAGTGGACAGATCATCCAAACAGAAATTTAATAAAGAAATACAAGCTTTAAATGACACAAAAGACCAGATAGATTTAATTGATATTTATAGGACATTCCATCCAAAAACAGAAGATTATACTTTCTTCTCAAGTATGCATGGAACATTCTCAAGGATAGACCATATCTTGGGTCACAAATCAAGCCTCAGTAAATTTAAGAAAATTGAAATCATATCAAGCATCTTTTCTGACCACAATGCTATGAGATTAGAAATCAATTACAGGGGAAAAAAAAACATAAAATCACAAACACATGGAGGTTAGAAAATATGTTACTAAATAACCAAGAGATCACTGAAGAAATCAAAAAATACCTAGAGACAAATGACAAAGAAAACACGATGACCCAAGACCTATGGGATGCAGCAGAAGCAGTTCTAAGAGGGAAGTTTATAGCTACACAATCCTACCTCAAGAAACAAGAAAAATCTCAAATAAACAAACTAACGTTACACCTAAAGGAACTAGAGAAAGAACAAACCAAACCCAAAGTTAGCAGAAGGAAAGAAATCATAAAGACCAGAGGAGAAATAAATGAGATAGAAATAAAGAAAACAATAGCAAAGATCAATAAAACTAAAAGCTGGTTCTTTGAGAAGATAAACAAAATTGATAAGCCATTAGCCAGACTGATCAAGAAAAAGAGGGAGAGGACTCAAATCAATAAAATTAGGAATGAAAAAGGAGAAGTTACAACAGACACTGCAGAAATACATAACATCTTAAGCGACTACTACAAGCAACTTCTATGCCAATAAAATGGACAATCTGGAAGAAATGGACAAATACTTAGAAAGGTATAACCTTCCAAAACTGAACCAGGAAGAAATAGAAAATATGAACAGACCAATCACAAGCACTGAAATTGAAACTGTGATTGATTAAAAATATTCCAACAAACAAAAGTCCAGGACCAGGTGACTTCACAGGTGAATTCTTTCAAACATTTACAGAAGAGCTAACACCCATCCTTCTCAAACTCTTCCAAAAAATTGCAGAGGAAGAAAAACTCCAAAACTCATTCTATGAGACCACCATCACCCTGAAACCAAAACCAGACAAAGATACTACAAAAAAAGAAAATTCCAGACCAATATCCCTCATGAATATAGATGCAAAAATCCTCAACAAAATACTAGCAAACAGAATCCAACAACACATTAAAAGGATCATACAACATGATCAAGTGGGATTTATCCCAAGGATGCAAGGATCCTTCAATATATGCAAATCAATCCATGTGATAAACCATATTAACAAATTGAAGAATAAAACCCATATGATCATCTCAATAGATGCAGAAAAAGCTTTTGACAAAATTCAACACAAAAACTCTTCAGAAAGTGGGCACAGAGGGAACCTACCTCAACATAATGAAAGCCATATATGACAAACCCACAGCAAACATCATTCTCAATGGTGAAAAACTGAAAGCATTTCCTCTAAGATCAGGAACAAGACAAGGATGTCCACTCTTGGCACTATTATTCACCATAGTTTTGGAAGTCCTAGCCACAGCAATCAGAGAAGAAAAAGAAATAAAAGGAATACCAATTGGAAAAGAAGATGTAAAACTGTCACTGTTTGCAGATGACATGATACTATACATAGAGAATCCTAAAGATGCCACCAGAAAAGTACTAGAACTGAGCAATGAATCTGATAAAGTTGCAGGATACAAAATTAATGCACAGAAATCTCTTGCATTCCTTTACACTAATGATGAAAAATCTGAAAGAGAAACACTCATTTACCACTGCAACAAAAAGAATAAAATACCTAGGAATAAACTTACCTAGGGAGACAAAAGACCTGTATGCAGAAAACTATAAGACACTGATAAAGAAATTAAAGATGATACCAACAGATGGAGAGATATACCATGTTCTTGGATTGGAAGAATCATATTGTGAAAATGACTATACTACCCAAAGCAATCTACAGATTCAATGCAATCCCTATCAAATTACCAATGACATTTTTTACAGAACTAGAACAAAATGTCTTAAAATTTGTATGAGGACACAAAAGACCCCGAATAGCCAAAGCAGTCTTGAGGGAAAAAACAGAGCTAGAGGAATCAGACTCCATGACTTCAGACTATACTACAAAGCTACAGTAATCAAGACAATATGGTACGGGCACAAAAACAGAAATATAGATCAATGCAACAGGATAGAAAGCCCAGAGATAAACCCATACACCTACGGTCAACTAATCTATGATGAAGGAGGCAAGGATACACAATGGAGAAAAGACAGTCTCTTCAATAAGTGGTGCTGGGAAAACTGGAAAGCTACATGTAAAAGAAAGAAATTAGAACACTCCCTAACACCATACACAAAAATAAACTCAAAATGGATTAGAGACTTAAATGTAAGACTGGGCACTATAAAACTCTTAGAGGGAAATACAGGAAGAACACTCTTTGACATAAATCACAGCAAGATATTTTTTGATCCATCTCCTAGAGTAATGGAAATAAAAACAAACATAAACAAATGAGACCTAATGAAACTTAAAAGCTTTTGCACAGCAAAGGAATCCATAAACAAGACAAAAAGACAACCCTCAGAATGGGAGAAAATATTTGCAAGAGACAAAGGATTAATCTCGAAATTAATTAATTTAATTAATTTAATTAATTAATCCTTTGCAAGAGACAAAGGATTAATCTCGAAAATATATAAACAGCTCATGCAGCTCAATATTAAAAAAAGAAACAACCCAATCCAAAAATGGGTAGAAGACCTAAACAGACATTTCTCCAAAGAAGATATACAAATGGCCAAGAGGCACATGAAAAGCTACTCAACATCACTAATTGTTAGAGAAAGGCAAATCAAAACTACCATGAGGTACTACCTCACACCGGTTAGAATGGGTATCATCAGAAAATCTACAAACAACAAATGCTGGAGAAGGTGTGGAGAAAGGGGGGCCCTCTTGCACTGTTGGTGGGAATGTAAATTAATACAGCCACTATGGAGAATAGTATGAAGATTCCTTAAAAAACTAAAAATAGAATTATCATATGACCCAGCAATCCCACTACTGGGCATATACCCAGAGAAAACCATAACTCAAAAGACACACGCACCACAATGTTCATTGCAGCACTATTTACAATAGCCAGGTCATAGAAGCAACCTAAATGCCCATTGACAGACGAATGAATAACGAAGATGTGGTACATATATACAATGGAATATTACTCAGCCATAAAAAGGAGTGAAATTGGGTCATCTGTAGAGATGTGGATGCATCCAGAGACAGTCATACAGAGTGAAGTAAGTCAGAAAGAGAAAAACAAATATCATATATTAACGCATATATGTGGAACCTAGAAAATGGTACCGATGAACCGGTTTGCAGGGCAGAAATAGAGACACAGAGGTAGAGAACAAAAGTATGGACACCAAGGGGGGAAAGTGGCGGGGGGTGGGGGGTGTGTGATGAATTGGGCGATTGGGATTGACATGTATACACTCATGTGTATAAAATGGATGATTAATAAGAACCTGCTGTATAAAAAAATAAATAAAGTTAAAACATAAAGCTTTTCTCTATCTGTGCTTTATTTAAAGGAGATACCTCCATTTCTCTAGTGCAATTTTTAATACTTTTACTTTAGGCTTAAACCAAGATACATAAATGCCTAAGACAGCCAGAAAGGTGAGAGAAATGAACTGCTCATGAACTTAGTCTATAAGATAGTAGGAAATTATAGGGGCTACAGCAGAACTGGAATACATATTCCTTCTAAAGATATTTAAATATGTATGATTTTTCTGTGCGTGACCAAATCAAACACATCTGCAGATATCAACTGCAGGTCTGCAGTTTACTGACTGCTTGCCTAGATTACTATAATATTCTTGACATACATTAGCCTGACATAAATCCTCAGGTTCTAATTACTGTTACAGAAAATGAGTACTATTAAATAACCCGTAAAGTTATATTTTATTGTTCTACTACTATGCTAGCTACTATGATTAATCAAAAGAAATATAAGATGTGGCTTCCTCCCCTATGGAATAAGAGAAAGGAGCAATTATTTGGCACCTGCTATGTGCAAAGCATTATGTAAATAAAAAAGAAATAGTATTTCTTTTAATTGTCACAACTTCACAATTAGCTGTTATTTGTTTTATTCATTCATTCAATAAATATTTATTAAGTGCATCCACATACTTAGTACTTTGCTAAAGAGTAAAATTTTAAAGATGAAGGAAATGAAAGTCTGAAAGATTAGGGAATTTGCTCAAAGCCCAGGATTCAACCTCATGCCTTTCTGAGCCCATGGTCTTTTCCCCAAAGGAAAGTACAGAGGAAGAGTATGAGCTTGGAGTGAATCTGACATGATTTTGAATTCTACCCTAGCACTTTAGAGCCACATCTCTTTCTTTCTGTGTTGCACTTCTTACTGTCTCTCTCAGAGTATTGTGGCAACAGAAAGGGCTTTATAACCAGTCCTGGCTTTCGGATGGATAGAGAAAACTTTCCAAGCTGAATTCTACCTGAAATTGTTTTCTCAGTGTGCAAAAGTCATTGATTCTGTGATACTTCCTGTGTAACCATATCAAAGATCTCCTTGCCTTATGGAGACTAAGGTTTTGCTATTTAACTATTTCTAGCATACATGGATTAAGCTGTTAAATCTGTAACCTTACCATTCCTCTCCTATTTGCATATATATGTATAGATAGATATACATATATCTGTTGTTATCAGTAATGAGCTGGTCATTGTTCAACATGAATAAATAGTTTTGGTTTTGAGGTTATTATTTCATGACTAATATAATAGAGTCAGCTGTTTTTAATTGAGATGTTGGTATATTTTGGAGTACACTAACTATTAACCATCAATCAAACTGTTCATTTCTACCTTGTACTGGCAGGAGCTTAACTAAAGACCAGGTGTTCTTTTAAGGACAGAGGCTAGAACTCCTTTCACTTACTTCAATTCCTCACAGCACAGGGAGAGGAGTTGATGAATGAGCAAGTGCGGGTGTAGATAAAAAGGCTAGTCCTTCTCCAGATGGTCTCTAAATTTGAACAAGTCATTTTTTTAAGGGAAGCCCATATCTCAGGGATTCGTTTTCTCTCCTGTTTGACAAATATCCAATGTCTCAGGACATGATGCCGTGCCCTGGCATTCAGTCAACGTTTGATGGATAGGGAGAGGTGAGTATATGTTTGGAATAGGAACACTTGTAATTGAATGTTATGTTACTGTTAGTCAAGTTCTGTGGCTTAAGCATTAAAGCAACTAAATAAAAATCTTCATACCAAAGTGTCACTTTAGGAAATTATCTAAAAACTTTTTCTAGGAGAAAGGAGGATACATTTGCTATTTCACCCACCAGGGGAATTTGGTAACACTTGCACTTCAATTTTCATCAGTCATTATTTTCCTGATCATACTTATATTTCTTAATGTAGCATCCAGTTTATATCCTCAAGGGTACATTTAATCTGGTTTATATTGAGCTAATCGGCAATTTTACTCGTGTTGACCTTATTTCTCATCTGCAACTGCTATTTGCAACTATCTCTTTGAACGCTAAGCTCTTTGGATAGTGACCCCGATTTTGTCTATTAGCCTTTCACGTAGAGAAGAATCGACATTACTGCATTGGGAAAAGTATAACTGCCCTCTGCCCATAGTCATTCCTGTGGGCCTCATACAATGCACTTGATTCATTTTTTGTTCTGGCTTTGCCTCTCCAGAGTGAACCCATAAAAGCTGATTTGCCCTGAGCTAATTGAGCACTAACACTGCTGGAACCTTCTCATCTTCTATTTCATTTAGCTTTGGCCCCATAGTAGGCTTTAAGTCTTTTCTTCCTATATGTGTACTACAGCCATACTGATGTACATAGCTTCTTCCAAAACTCACTAAGCAATTTCCCAAGATAATAACTAACGTTATTAAGTTCTTGCCATCTCATCTTCACAACAACTCCGAGAAGTAGGTATTCTTCTTCTTCTTATACCATGTTCTTAACCACTGCTGTGCTTGCAGGGCCGCTGTCTCAAGCCAGCATGCCTTCACATACTTTTCTTCTGTTCTTCAGTCGGTACTGCACTTATTCCTCCTCCACAGCCTTGCAAGCTTCTACTTAACCTTTAAGACCCATTTCAGATGCTTTGTGAACTCTTTGAATCCATCGCAAAGATTCGATCATTACTTTTTTTGTGCTGGAACTATACTACCAACCACAAAATTTTAGTATTGCTCATCTCACACTTCACTGTTTTCTTTACATATCTGCTTCCCTTGCCAAATGATAATGACTTTGAGAGCAGGAACTTGGATTGTTTACCTTTAAATCCTTGTCTTATATGCCCAATAACTGGCATATCTCAGGGTTACTTTCTATCCACTGCATTGCTTCACGAATATGAATCATAATTTCCTATTTCTTTGTATGTCTACTCATTTCTTTATTGAATACTGGACATTGTCGCTAATACATTGCAGAGACTCTCTTCTGTCATCTTCTTAGGATGAGTATAAATTCTTGTGTCATCAGACAGTTCAATTGCTGGCTGGTCCCTGTGTACTGGAGTGATTGGGTTTTATGTTCTGTTATCGAGATCCATGCAAAGTTTAATGTGTTTCCCAAATGTATCAATATCCAAACTCTGTCTTCTATGCAGATCTGTTGGATTTAATCTTTAGGCTTTGTTAGGGAGGGTTTAGGGTGGGCCTTACTTTAGGTTGTGGCCCTTAGCCCTAAGGTCTGGCCTTTCCTGTGTCTCAACATCATGTGAAAGTGTTATCAAGGTGTTAAGATGATTTTTCCACTCTGGAGGGCCAGAATTTCAATGTTCCCTGGCACTGTTCTTCCCACAGATGCCCGTCACCTAGTGTCCCTGCTCTACTCTCTAAATGAATCTTAAGTTGTTAAGTAGTTTCACCCTACACATCTATAGCCCAGTCCTCAGCCACAAATTCATGGGGGACACCACACAGAGGATTCTGGAGCCTCCATTCTGCATAGTTCCCTAACTTTGATGCCTCATTCTGCATAATCCAGCCACTTAAGTTGACTCAAACTTTGATCTCAAACTCTTTAGCTCAGTGACTTGCCATCACAATTTTCTCAGATACCAGCTCTCTGCACCATTATCAGAAAATTGTCTGGACAATGGTGAGTTTCATCTCTTATTTCCTTTGTCCTCCAGTATTACAGTGTTGTGCCTGCTGTTATCCAATGCCTGGAAATAGTTGCCTCATATGTTCTGTCAGTTTTATAGTTGATGATGGCAGAAGAAGTAGTCTGGGATCCGTTCTAACAGCACAGTTATAACTGTGCACAGTAGATGCAGAAATCTACTCTCTTCTTTATATCCCCAGCACTTCCCACAGTTGACCCTTGAAACACGTGGAGGTTAGTGGTGTCCACTCTCCACATATTTGAAAATCTTCGTATAACTTTATGGTTGGCCTTCTGTTGTCTGTGGTTCCACCTCCAGGATACAACCAACTGTGGATTGTATAGTACTATATTACGTATATTGAAAAAAATCCACATATAAGTGGGCCCACACCATTCAAACCCCTGTTGTTCGAGGGTCAACTCTATCCAGCAAATAGTTAGTCTCCAACACCAATAAATCTTTATTTAACAAAAGATTGACAGACTGATACTTTTCAATGAGTTATACTAATCCAGTTAAGTAATATTTTTATTATCCTATGAGATCTCCAAAATAGATTTTATTCTGATATAAAATTAATTTCCTAAAATTAATAGGGGATGAGGAGATAATTTTCTCTGGGAGTTTTCAGTTGCTTCCATTTATTTATAACTAACACAACTTTCTAGTCCTTTGATGATAAATAGATAAATACTCAGGCAAATTATAGTGAAAATCTAGGTTAACAGGAGTGCCTCAGAGAATGGAATTTTCTATTAATGTAATTTTCCCACCTTGTGAGGGTTAACAGAAAACCCTTCTGTTTTGTTACTTATTATTGAAAATGTCTATGAAATAAAGCAATTCACTTTCCTTTAGACGAGGTAGCCTTTTAACATACAGCAAATTTGAGACAGATCTTCCTTCAGTGCCTTTGAATGCCAATCCATGCTGTCCAGTCTAGACCTGGAACAAGTTCACAGAAGGAAGAAAATATCTAGGCAGCTCCCCTAAATTATGACTTCACCAAATTCTGATCATACACAACATAGGCCCTTTCGGAAAATGAATAACACTCTCCTACCAGGTTCAAGTGTGATTCCAGAGACAAATGAATATCCTCTCACAACATCTTTTATAAACAAGATACAGTCTCCAACCCCAGATTTTGTAGAACAAATTGAAGGAACACACAGTTCCTTTCCCTGTTTCTAGCTAAGATCAGAGGAAAAGCAATACCCCAGTTCTCTGAGATTCTTGAACTGTCTCATGGTGCAAAGCTGCAACTGGAGGAATCCTGGACCAGCTCCTGAGAAGTGTCCCCATGTTGCTGCACTTTGTCTCTTTTCATTTACAGCCCTCACAAGCAAGGGAGCCAACCAATCACTTTGCTGGCTGAAGGACAAAACTTGTTCCCTTTCCTTTTTTATTTATTTATTTTAAAATTTATCTTACTTGAGATTTATTTGACTCCTTGAATTTGTGAATTGTATCTTTCAACACTTCTGAAAAATCTATTATTATTCTCTTCAGATATGGCCTCTGTTACATTTTATTTTTCTCACATTCTATTCTCCATGATTCTTTATCTTTCTTTTATGTTTTCCATCTGTTTATATTTCCTGGATGCAGTCTGGATATTTCTTCTGATCTACATTCCAACTTATTAATTCTCTCTTTAGCTAATACAAGCTGCTATCAAATGCATCCACTGGGTGTTTGTATTCACTGCAGTGTTACTCAAAGTGTAGTTTTCAGAGAAGCAGCACTGATATCACCTGGGAGCTTGTTAGATATGGCAGTTCTTGGACCTGACTTCAAACCAACTAAGTCAGAATCTATGAGAGTAGGGTCCAGGAAACTGTTTTGACATGCAACCTAGTGAATTTTTATACATGTTAAACTATAATATGCAGCCATTTATAATATATTTTTTAAATTTTATAAATTCTATTTGATTGATTTTAAAATGTGATTGGTAATTCCTTGTTTTCTGTTTCCCAGAACATTTCTTTAAATTTGTCTTTTACTTCTTTTTTTTTTAAATAAATTTATTTTTATTTATTTATTTTTGGCTGCATTGGGTCTTCATTGCTGCGTGCAGGCTTTCTCTAGTTGTGACGAGTGGGGGCTACTCTTCATTGTGGTGCGCCACGCGGGCTCAGCAGTTGTAGTGCACAGGCTTCTTAGTTGCTCCATGGCATGTGTGATCTTCCCGGACCAGGGCTCGAACCTCTGTCCCCTGCATTGGCCCTTGACCACTGCACCACCAGAGAAGTCCCTGTCTTTTACTTCCTTAAACATAATAACCATATTAGTTTTCTATTCTAATATTTGAAGTCTGTGGGGACCTGTTTCTGCATTATGCTTTTTCCATGGGTTTCATGCACAGTGCCATATTTCCTTCTGAACTTAATGTTTTTTTGTAAAATGCTCATTTTTCTTTCAAAATTGTTTCTGGGATGAAGGTGCACTCCCCCAGAAATAATCAGCATTTTTGGTGTGACATTTGTAAGGGTACGTTAGACTTACAGAGTGTTTAGATTTACAGAACCACTTGTGTGGGCTACCAATACATTTGAGAGCTAGCTAGTGGTTAAAACTTCTCAGAAGCAATTTTTTTTTTCTCCTGATCTGATTAGTTGGATGACATATTTCCATTCAGTCCCCAGAGGCTGGAGGAAGGTGGAATTACTTCTGATTACAGTGAAGATCTAGCTCTTAGAGTCCCTTTATGTAGATATGCTCTTTAATTAGACTCCCCACCTTGTATGAGCCTAAGGCTTATTCTGCTATTGCCCAAGCTCAGGCGTCCACATAATTCAAAGCTCAAAGTCACCACTTTCAGCAAATGACCTCAAAGCAGCAACAGTGCTTAATTTTATTTATATTTTAGTCCTATAATTTATACCATTTTATCAGTACTTCCATGTATTTAAGGTCACATATGTATGATACACACACACACACACACACACACACACACACACACACACACACACACACACACAGTGGTATGCTGGAGCTGGCTTCTGCTCTCAAGATTGAATTCTTAACATCTCTTAACATCTCTTCCCAGGTATGCATTCAGTGACATCACGTTGGTACTTTGAATGCGGCTATGATGGGACTGTTCACACCACGAAATTTGACAAATACAATAAATTAGGATGCTTTTTTTCTAGAAAGCCAGCTGTTAAATATTAAACAGCCCATAGCAATATACATATATAGTCCAACGTTTTTCCTGTGTTTTTCAGGAGGATCTGTCTATCTAACAGATGGTACTGTCTTTGCTCTCTCCTCCCCACTACTGCAGACCTTGCTTTCACGGGAGACCCACTGTGTTTACCCAAGATATATGCTGGGCTTCTTTTGCTTCTCCTAGCTCCTCATTAATAAACATTCCAAATAATTCAACTCCAGATCAAGACTCTTGTTTTTTGGTTTCCAATTATTTAAACTTTAGTCTTCAAAAATATCCTGTAAGGTTGTTATTATTGTTATTTCTCTGTTTTGTAGATGAGGAAACTGAGGCCTGGAAAAATTATGTAACCTGATAAAGTTTACACACCTAGAAAGGGCTAGAAGTGAGTTTCAAACCCAGGCCTAACTCTAAAGCCATCCTGCCTCAACTGACTCTGTCTTTTCTGTTCCCTAAAACCAACTAGTCTTTCACAATTCATTCCTTCCTCCCTAAGTAATCTTTTCTTCCTCCGTAGTCTTTTATAATATCTATCTTTCTTCCTTCTGTTTCAAAATGATAATTTTCCGAAGTGTTTTCATGAAAAATAAGGTGAGGGGATGTTCTGGAGTCAATTTATTCTTGGAAATGATGACTATTATAGCCTCCTTTTTATAGATCCATATGTACAATAACATATCAAGAACTCTAAAGAGTACTTCAAAAAAAAAAAAAAAAACCTCTTTAAGTATATCCACAGCTCCCTGGTCAACTATCTCTTTAAACTCCAAATTAACTACATGGAACTTCCTTCTTATTTTATTTTATTTTATTTGCCACAATGCATTTCTGGAAACTGAGTTATAAAGAGGCTTTGGAATAATGTTGTGATTTGGATGCCGTATTCTTAATGAAGGACTTACAATCATATAAATTATAAATATGAATAATAATCTTCCTATAAAGCAAAAGTACCAAAATAAGATTTCATAGAATTTTAAAATACTAAAATGGTACAAATAGACTGCATATTTGATATTGAATAGACACCATTGTACTATAAAGAGAATTCACATCTCATGAAATATGCAATCCTGCTGTCTCATAAATTTGATCTGAAACTAGTATTCTGCCATAATAAATACGACTAAACTTTCAAAGTGTTGTTGACTTCTAGGATATTAGAAGGACTTTGGACATTGGTGGAAACTCCTAAAAGGGACAAGTGTGTTAACATGGCAACTCATAGATAATGAATATTGCCTTTACTTAATTTATATTTTAACTATTGGTATTGCAACTCTGTAATTTTCTTTTTACTATAAATGTATAGCATATCAAATCTGTCCTGGTCTTTTGTGGGCTTGATATACAAGCTATCATTTATCATACTGATGCTATTGAAAAATATATTCTGACTTTCAAACAATCAAATAAGAGATAAGCATTGGAACTTGACACTCTGGGGCTGCCTATCCCAAGATAAAGTAGAACAAGCTGATTGGTCCAAATGCATACTGAAATCAGATTCTATATATAAGTATGTATATATTCCTATAAGAGCTTATTTGCTTGAAAGTTACTTTCTTCTTATAAAAGTTGATAGGTGACTTGTGTTAACTGAACCTATTGCTCAATTAAGATTTTACTATACTTTGAAGTATTGCCAATGCAGCTAATATTTTGAGAAACTGGGCTAAGATTATCCATCTTTCATCTTCTTAGACTCTTTTAGGACATTACTTCCCTACTCATGTTTCAATTATTTGACCTTGCTATGTGACAAATTAACCTAGGCATCTGAGGATTGTTTGTCTGAGAAAGGCTTTATTGCTCCTTCACTTTTGTAGGGTAATTTTGCAGGGTACAGAATCTTAGGTTGGTGGTGTCTTTTCTCAACACTTTAAATATTTCACTCCACACTCTTTGCTTGTGTGGTTTCTGAGGATAAGTTAGATGTAATTCTTATCTTTTCTCCTCTACAGGTAAGGTTTTTGTCCCCCATCTGTCTTCTTTAAGGACTTTTTCTTTACCTTTGATTTTTCTGTCATTGGAAAATGTTTTGCCCAGGTGTAGTATTTCTGGTAATTTTTCTGCTTGGTGTTCTCTGAGCTTCCTGGATCTGTGGTTTGTTGTCTGACATTAATCTAGGGTACTTCTCAGCTATTATTGTTTCAAATGTTTCTTCTGTTTTTTTCTTTCTTTCTTTTGGAATTCCCATTATGCCTATGTTACATCTTTTGTAGTTGTCCCAGAGTTCTTGGTTATTCTGTTCTGATTTTTTTCAGTCTTTTTTTTTCATCTTTGCTTTTCAGTTTTGGAAGTTTTTACTGAGATAGCTTCAAGCTCAAAGAGTCTTTCCTCAGTCATGTCCAGTCTACTAGTAAACCTATCAAAAGCATTATTCACATCTGTTACATTATTTTTTACCTGTAGCATTCATTTTTGGCTTTTTTTCTTAAACTATCTCTCTGCTTGCATATTTTTCAGTTCTCCTCCTCCTTCCACTTCTCAAGTGAGACAGGATGGCTAAAAAAGGCTGGAGTTGTGTATTTTCCTTTTCCCATTTCAGTTAGGCACTAATAAAACCCCAGCAGGTTAGGCTCTGGTTAAATATTTTTTCTTTTTTTTTTCCTTGAAAAAATAAGAGAAAAACTTTATTTCAAACAGGTTCAGTGGTATGTATGCTATAGCAAAGTCTAGTTGTAATAGCAGTTTCATTTCAAACCTGAATTGATGCACAAATGTGACACTGTTTAATGATCAATTACTGATAAAATGTGGATTAAATCCATCAATGTGCCAATTCTGACATTTATTATAGACCTTATTTTTTATTTTAGTAGTAGAGGCTAATTTTCATCAGAAGAAAATGAAAACAACCTTATGGCTTCTACTAAGGCAATGAGCTGTATCCCCAGTATTGCTTTGAAATTTTACACCTAGGTTGTTAAGAGAAATTCTGACTTCATCCAAATGTATTATTTAACTGATAATCTTCAGTCATCATCTGCTGGTGGCTTGATTGTTACTCCTCTTCTTATCTGACCCCAACCAATTAAACACCAGTGTTTCTCAACTCTCTGGCTAAGGGCTATTTTTTCTCCCACTTCTGTGCACACAGGATTGGTGAGAACGATTTTACCCAAATCAGCCTTGACTGCCCCAACTCTTTCTCCTGTTGAAAGGGATCCTGTGTTCACCATAAGCACTTCATTCTTAGATAGCTTTTGACCCTTTGCTGCTTTTTTGTCTCCTTCCATGTGTACACCAAGAAGTCGTCTAAGTAGGAAATAGGAAATTTCCAATTCTGTGAAGATCTCTGGTAAAGCTCCAACTACACCAAGTATGTGCCCCACCATTCTGTCAGCCCAGCACAAAGTGGGGTGAATTTTTCTTCCAACTCCAATAAGACCCCCTGGAGCAGCATACTGAAGATCATTTTGTTCCTCAAAAGTAATACAATTTTGGAAAAGATTGGTTTACACGAGTTTTCCTTTGCTATCTTTGGAAACAATACCAGGTCTGACTTCTATCTCCTGGCCCACCTTTAATACTCCTTTTAAAATACTACTACTAGCCACACCACCTTTAAGGTCATCAAACTCACAGCCAGGTTTGGTGACATCAAAGGACCTAATAACAGTAAGTTGGGGTTCTGAAGTAAAGTCTCTTAGAGGTACTGGAATTTTCTTAATGATATACTCACAGACAACTTCAGTATTATATTTCAGATGAGCAGAAATTGGAATAATAGGAGCTCCTCTTGCTACTGTACCTTGTACAAATGCAAGGATCTGTTCATACTGTTCTTTAGCCTGACTTTCTTTTACCAAATCAATTTCATTCTGCAGAATCAAAATATGTTTCAGCTTCATAATTTCTATGGCAGCCAGGTGTTCAGAAGTCTGAGGTTGAGGACAGGATTCATTACCAGCTATTAACCGAAGAGCTGCAACCATCACTGCTGCACCATTCAGCACAGTAGCCATCAAAATATCATGGCCAGGACAGTCAACAAAGAAAACATGTCTGACTAGTCTGAAGTTCCCTTTGGTCCATGGAATGTCTATAGGAAACTCATCAGGTATACTACTTCCATAAGATCTGTAACATTCTGGCTAAGACAGTTTGCCTCATTAAGTTTGTAAATCTTGACATTAGCCTATCCAAGCTTGATCATAATATTTCTTTCTAGTTCGTTTTTGAACCTGACAGTGTGAATTCCAGAAATAGCTTTCACAAAGGTAGATTTTCCATGGGCAATGTGACCAAGTGTACCTATATTAATTGTGGCTTGTCTGCTGATAACTTCATGCGAGAGTTGAGTCAACCTGGTAACATCCAGTGTGGTGAGATCTTGGTGAGAAAGATGTTGCTGCCCCAGAGTCACACCAGCCTCGCCCCCCGCCATCTAAGGACAGATCTTGTTATGAAGAACAGAATGCTCTGACATATCTCAGGATGGTTCCTTTACCCCTCCTCCTGCCAGAAGCACAAGGAGATTTTTCTTCGATATTCACTGTGAGAACTTCTAAAGGTAAAACTCACAAAAGGTCAAGCTTGTAAAGGTAAAACTCACAAAAGTACGGGGATCCCCTTATGACTGAATCATCCTGGAGTTTTTAACTCTCAGAAGTTGTCCACACTGAGCCTTCAGCAATTCATTGATTACATTTTAGGTTTCCCTACCCTGATGGTACTAGTTCCCGTGAGGTTGCTGCTCGTGAGTTTCTGTGTTGGTAAGTTCTGATTCTATGTGCTTGCCTTTCAGTCTCTCAATTGGAGGGGGACGGCAGTTTGCCCTGCGACTTCACTTCTCTTATGGATCTAAGAAGAGTTGATTTTTCATTATGTTTAGCTTTTACTTGTTATTAGGATGAAATGGTAACTTCCAAGCTTCTTGTATGGCAGACTGGAAATCGTCTTTTGGGATCTGGGGGTTATTGACAGTCTAGACTTGTGTTGACTTGAATACTCTTCAAATCTCTTTTTAGTTTATGACCATCTTTGCAAAGGAGAAACATTCTGTTGGTTCTTTTATTGAAGCTTTCAGCTGTACTCACAACAATTTTTTTCAAAATTTGGTTAAACTTAAATCATCTTTGGAATTTAGGAGTATTTCTCTTATCTCTACCAGTCTATTTGCCTGATGAATTTTCTACATTGGAACAGATAAACTGATGAAACTCTGGATAATTTCTCCTGTTATGATTCCAGAGTTACATTTCTAGTTCTTTGTCTTTTTCATCTTTTTCATTTGTTCTTTTCCTGTGCTCTCTGAGGATACTGTCTTTGCTGTTATTGTTGAGGTCAGACAGACATCTGGTCTCTCTGAACTTTTCCCATTGGGTTTTATTCATAGACTTCTTTCTCTTTCTTTTCTTATCTAATAGCAAACAATATCTCATATTCCCTCATATCTTGGATTTTTTCATCTAATTTAAATTGCCAATTGGTTGCCTCTATTATATGAAAAAGGTTAATGAAGAATTTAGCTAGGGATTATCACCTACTGGCCCAGTCAATCTTTACATATTAGATTCAAACTGTGGAGCCCAATTTTTCTCGGCTTACATACTCACAATTTGGTGCACAAAATTCAACCCAGATAGAGTATAACTCATTCAGAAGTTATACCATTAAAAACATCTGGTGAAAATATAGTCACAAAGATGAATGATTTATCATTAGTTGCCATCTGGAGTCTTCTCTTGAGGGAACTAAAACTTTCATCATAGTAGGATGTTTTGCTATCAATTGGCCATCCTTAAATTTCAAAATTAAATATATACAAATAAAGCAGCTCTTATGGTTCTAATAGCTGTTTTTCCGTTCTTTGCTTATTTGAGTTCTCCTGTTCTATGATATTGTGTTAGGATTTTTCAGTATTATGAGTTGGCACCTTTTAGATATTTGGGTACCCACTGATGCTTTTTAATTTTTTAGATTTTATTTATCATTGATGTGCTGATAATGTCAAATATAAATTGATCTCCCCACTTTTCCAGAAATAAAAGCCATCACATCTTTTTGTACTCAGATATCATGAAATGATATAATTCTGTGGCACTGATCATATTTTACTCCTGACCTTTAAATTCTTAGTAAATTTCCTTCTCCTTTAAGTATAATTTTAGATATGAATCATAAATGTTTACCCATATTAACTAGAAAACAATGTGATTAATAACCAGTCTTCAAGTATTTTAAATATTTAGCAAACTGATACCAGTGGTTTTATTCTTTATTTAATTCTTAAAATTATGTCCCCTGGAAGTTCCTAGTTGAAGTCAACGTGGTGCTTAGATACACTATCTAAATTATACTCATGGTAATGATAACTCTTATGGAGTGCCCATTATGTGACAGTAACTCTACATATTTTTAACCCTTTAAAGAGACTGTTTTTAAGGTGGCTAAAACTTATAGAAATTAATTAATTTGCTCAAATTGTGCTCATATATGGAAAATTCATGGTAATAACCTGGACTTTTGCAACTCTAATGCCTGCGTCCTTTTCTCTCTACAGCATTACCTCTCCATAGTACAGGTGAGCCATCTCTTCAGTTATTATGATGTCTGATTAGTATCTCAACTCTCTACCTCATTTTTCCTGTATAGATTATTAATATGTGGCAGAACCAATGAATTTGGCAGAGTAAATATATTTATTTACTCTCTAAGTGACTGACAGATCACTGGATGGTCATTAACACCATGGCTGTTAATATACATTGTAAAAGATGGCTGAAATGAATGAATCAGCTCTGGGATGAAGGCACAGCACGTGGTGTTTCCCAGCGTTCCATGGTGATGAAACTTAGAGCACTAAGTTTGGGGTCACAAGCTTGCATTGAGACTCTGCTCCACTACTTACTGGCTGTGTAATATTGCACAACCCACTTAACCTCTCTGAACTTCTATACTGATCTCAGTGTTTTCAAGAAGATTAAATGAGATATAATGTCTGTAAAATGGTATTACCTTCTGAAGAGCACTCTATAAATATACTTATTTTATTAGAGCAGCAGCCACTGGTAAATTCTAATGCTACTGAGATTACTTGGAAAAGAGAGAAAATGTGTTGCGTGTTACTGTTCTATTATTTAAATCTTTTCACACTTGGACTCCTACATTGCTTTACAGTCTGGATCATGCTTAACTTTCTGTTTGCAGCTTAACATCCTGCAAATGATTTATCACTTGCTTTACCATCTGTGCCTGCTACAAAATCTAGGTTAAATTATAGGATTTTTGTGTGTTTAGTGTCCTATGAAGACTTGAGTAAATATTTGGGGGATCTTCTAATGCGTGTTTAAGTCTTCCTTCTTCCTTCTATAATATTCCTCAATATTTAGGTATGAGTGAAAGGGAGTATATGAATTAATCAATAATAATTAATAAGCTTTTGACTGTGGCATATGCTGGATACAATCAAGCTCCCGGAGGGCAACACATACAGCATGTTACAAGTCTGTCACAATATGTATGATTTATGTATGTAAATACTAGGTCATAATCAATCTTCATTTGAAGAAATCACATATTTATAAAACAAAACAAGTCAGCATTTAACATTACTTCTGTCATCAGCAATGTTGTCTGAAGCTATCCTACTCTGTACTCTGCTGTACCATTAGAATAATCTATTATGGTATTTACAGAGAAGAACACTCCATACAGGAATTTCTGAGTAAGATGGAAATAAAATAGGATGTTGCTTTTTTATTTTTTTGCGGTACGCGGGCCTCTCACTGTTGTGGCCTCGCCCGTTGCGGAGCACAGGCTCCGGACGCGCAGGCTCAGCGGCCATGGCTCACGGGCCCAGCCGCTCCGCGGCATGTGGGATCTTCCTGCACCGGGGCACGAACCCGTGTCCCCTGCATCGGCAGGCGGACTCTCAACCACTGCACCACCAGGGAAGCCCTGATGTTGCTTTTTTAATGACATATTTTTCCTTTATTCCAAGTAAAATACACAATGAACAATAATTAAGAGGACAATTTGATGGTCCATATGACAAATTTTAGTGGGTACATTTCCCGTGGAAAGTATACATAGTTGACATACCAAAAACAACCAAACAAACAAAAAACTTTCCATGTGCTTTAATTAGGGAGCTTTGATAGTATTCATTATAGTAAATTATTTCAGATATAATGTTAAAACAAAGATGTAGCACACAAAGCAAAATTGAACAAAGGTCCAAATGGGATATTATTAAAATGTCAAAATGAGTAAGCAGATGGGGTTTGTATGGCTCAGTGGATTAGTCACCAGGCCCCATTACCGTGGGGACTCTAGTGAAATCCAGTCTCAGTAGAATGATCAGAAAGTAAAAATAAAGGGTATATGCAGAAGCAAATAAATCATTTTATTTGTGTTCCCAACTAAAACACAGAGGTTTTTTAATATTTACTTTTCTTTCTTTAACCACAAGACTACATGAAGATTACAATACAGCTACATTTATTTTTGTCAGAGCTTTTTTCCTCTAAGATTGTAGAAATGAAAATAGACGAAGAGATTGGAAACTATACAGATTTGTCATGCTCTTCACGTAACAGAGCACGTGCCCTGCAGAGGCCGGATGAAAGCACGCACTTTCTCTAGTGAAGCTTCAGCACAATACACCAGCGATCGCGTGGGGAGGTGCCACTCAAAGCACTGACTCTGTAACAATCTCATAAAGAAGAAATTAAGATTTTTTTTTTTTTTACTGTCTTTCATCCTGATCATCCCGCTAAAGCAATTACTACTACCTACTCTTTGCAGACACAAATTGAAACGTAGCCATTTACACTTCCTCCAAATTTTGACAAATCACTTTGACTTTTATTATGGCTCTACAGTTTAACACTCATCAAACCTCACAATCTGTACTGGTAAGTTAAGATTTAGAACACGAACACACATCCTGCAGGAAAAATTAGAATTGGTAGAAAGTCCTTTCCCTAGATCAAATAAAAGCATTACTCGGATATTTTATGATAAAAAGAAAGTAATTGCATGTTACCCACTAGAGTTTGTGAAGTGTGCTTTCTGGATGACTTTTTGGTAAGAGCTCAGAACTGTTTGGGTGGCACTCCACTACATAAAATAAACACTTGCTGAATGCAGATTCCCCCATATAAGTAGCTCTTGAGACAGCAGCTGCAGTGTAATCGTGAATCCATTATTACTCTAGAGATGGAAGTCAAAGCAAGCTAAAAGAGTAAGATGATACAACCCAATCTATTCAGAATACTATGTTGATTTGGGGGGATTCCATAGATAAGCACAGGCTACTATTAAAATATAGTCTGCTCTTTGAGAATTCACTGAGTTCATTGGTGCTAAATACGTGTGCGTATATACAGGGTTTTCCAAGGAATCGTAACCAATAGAATTTTATGTACGTATGTAATTCTAAATATATATGGCAAGATATATAATTAAGATACTGCAATAAAGGACAAAATTGAAAGTAGAATAGGAATCTCATATTGCTGCACTGGTGCCAATTACATTACCACATTGTTTCCTCACTGCAAGACTGATAAGAATCTGCAAGCGCCCAGAGCCCAAGAGACTTGAACATGCCTGGTGAAAATTGGAAATCAATAGGAGTCTATAATCGCAAGCAAACGGAATCATTTCCATTGGGGTGAAAGACGGCAGGCAACACAGAGCTTGTGCACAGCTGTTGTACACAGGGCCAAATGGTGCCCTTTCTCTTCTGCCTGCCTTGGTGTTCCTAGGTGGACACACCTGTTTGTTTGTTTGTTTAACATTGCTCTTGTTTATAAAAGAAAAGGAAATTGTTCTTTAATTTTAGGCATCAAAGGAATAGCAAACGCATTGAACTCATGCTAATTAAATAATGATTTTTTTCTGAATTTACTAGGAATGGGGGATAATTCATCTGAATTTGCCTCCTCTGCCTATCTGTACTCCTGGTACCAAGTGAGCAAATGTTTCCAGATTTTCCGTCAACTCACCACAAATTCATCTCAATTCTGGCTCGAGGTAAACTCCATTTCCAAAGCTAAGAGGTAATTTAGTCTCCAGGGTCATTTGGTTCTGCCCCTCATTTAAGGAAAGTCTACAAATTCTAAATGAAAATGAACATTACTATCCCCTAGGGGCCAAGCTAAACCAAACATTTAATTTCATTGCAAATGCCTATTTTCTCCTAGTTGAAATTACAAAGGTCTTTTTGTTGTTGTTCTTGATTTTTAGTCTATTACATGATGCACCCAATTCAAAGCTGTCCTTGAGCTCTCTGGCTGAGACAGAAACACACAGTTCAGTGATAGGAACGTGGAGTCCTTATGAAAGACACGAATGCATCCACCCACAGAAAAGCAGGTAGTACACTCAGTGACAGCCTCCGTGAGACAAAAACGGAAAGAGGTGTTGCTCTTCAGACAACAGCGCCTTCAAAAGACTTTCAAAATGTAAACCGAAGTTAGCTTCATAGTATTCACGGCTATCCTGTCCACTTTTCGAGCAAAGGTGATTGTACTGAACTTGATGGGTGCCTAGGTCAGTTCTCAACAAACAATGCTGACCCAAATGTCAGTTTATTTCTAACAGTTTGAAAATATAAAATATGCTAGGATGCTACCTTGTTAGTGAAAAGTGTGGAAATGTTGTAAATGTTGCCCCTGTAGGATGACCAATACATGCCTGGATTTAAGGGCATTTTTAAGGTTGGGGTGGATCTATCTTGAAGGTTCTATAAATCCGCATTAATAGTTTCCAGAGAAATTGGGACTTAACTTGTTGAATGAGATATAGATTACTAGTTACCAATGTTCTACAGTGCACAAAATTCAGATTTAAGAGAAAACGGCTTCTCCTACAAATTGACTTTTTCTACCCCTTCTACACTGCTTATGTTCTAGTAATTTAGTTTGTTAAAAGGAAATACGGACCCCAAATAGAGATAAACAACAAAGAAAAATACCCAGTATGATGTTTTACACAGATAATACAGTAAATAAATATCTTTGAAATTCATATAGGATTTTCTATAGAGTTTAATGTATGCCCTATTCAGCATCTTGGTTTCATGCAGCATGATTTTTTTCCTTCAGAGAAAGCGGCCTCTTCCTGCCATGAGTTGAGATATATTTTCTTAAGTGTGCAAATTCCATAAGCACAGGCTAGTCTGGGGCAGAAGCAGAATGGACATCAATTTATGGACTCTGATTTGGGTAGAACCCAAGAATTTCTCTCTTGAGGCTTTCAGAACCGACTTGAGTTCCTCCTCTGGGCTTATTGTATTCTCCCACAGGAATTCTTGTCTCAGTTCATTCCAGTAGAGCTGTCTTCCTCAACACAACTCTGATCTTGTTTGTCTTTTACTCACACTTGCCAGCGGTTCTTCCATTGCAAGGCTTATATGGGGTGGGGTGGAGGGAGTCTGACCATTTTAGGCATTTTAGAATGCCCCTTACAGGCTTCATCACACCTTCTTAATTTTATTCCTCCTACATCTCTGCAACGTCATAGTAAACAGTCATCTTACACTTGTATCTATCTGAGTCATTCGCCACCTTCCACCACTTATCTTAGCAAATTTCTGCCCTATAAATCAGGCACCTCACAGGGCTGGCATGTAGTAGATACACAATAAACCATGTGATTGAAAAAGAGATCAGGTGGATGAGATGAGAGCCATCTTCATGGTACCACTTCAGACTGTTGCCCAGAGAGCATCTCCATGGAACTTGGAATCTTATAAAATCCCTTTCCCTCTGGCTCCTGAGAGCACTTCCTGTAAAATGCATGACAAAATACACCCATTTTACAACTATGAAATTTATAATTTAAAAAAAGTTCAGATTCCTTCTCCTTTTCAGAGAAAATGAGTGCATTTTATTATATGAAGCAACACCTAATGTATTTTCATGTACTATTGTTTAAATTTCCATCTTTACCAGATAGATTCTCAAACATCCTTAACTTTGGATGATCAGTATGTTTGTGCGAGAGGTTTCTGGGAAGAATCTGTTTTTACCCTAGGAAAAGGCAGGATATCAACATGTGAATTGCGTAAAATTCAACATATAAGAACATATTTTTTTGTCTAGTTCTATTTCTGCTCTTTATTGAAGACAAACATAGACACACACACACACACACACACACACACACACACACACCATAAAAAAAGTTTTGAGAGGAACAAATTTTCTTTGACAAGGCATTAGTTAACATTTTGGCCTTTTGAAGTTTCCTTAATACTAGGATTCCCTGTGCTAATTGTTCAATTTACATATTATTATACACATACACTGTTTATTCGGTACTAAACTGATTCCAAAAGTACTACATTAAAATAAACTTGTTATTTGGTGACTGGCTTTGTTCATAAAGTTCTGTGTTTGGCATCTTCACATTTTCCAAAATATATGTGTATATAAGAAAAGTCATTATTCTAAGTTTCTTTTTAGCGTAGCTTCCTTTTAATATTTTACATACATTGCATCTTTGTTTTATGTAATAAGTAATTTTTAAAATAGAATTCAAAAAAATTGTAATCATAACATAGGATGTCCTAATGGAAAGGCAAGTGTATAGGGCAAGAGGCTATCTCTTCTTTCAGTTCATTAGTTTTTGGCAGAGCCCAACCAAAGTCAAATTCACCTAGGATGCCCAATAGCTGTGGGCATCTCCACAGGGTCAAGAAAGCAAACCCATGATGGATTAATTTTTTTTTTAATTTTAACGTTGCAAGAGGCGCTTATTTTACAGGCACTGCTACAAAATTAGGAATCATCATAAAACATACCAAATGGAAAATTATTTGCTTGATGTTTATAATCAAACATGACTTTGTGAACTTGCTTGTAAAAGTCTGTACCTTCAAATCTGTAAAGCAAAGGTTTACCACAATGAGACATAAACTGTCTCTATCCACAATATTTCTATGTATTTCCTGTACATACAAATTCTTCCAACAGGCAGCAATGCTTGCAAATAGGCTTTAAACTTCCATAAAGCTGCACAATATTTCACTTTCTGTTAAAACTTTTACACTCACTTAGGAAACTTAACCATAAAAATGCTTATATGTATAGCCCAACTCTGAACACTGCTGGCTTGGTTATAAGTATTAAATTTTTGACCAAAGAGTTTGGTGGGTTTGAGTTGAAATATTGACCTAAATGCTGTATTAATGATCATTCATAAAACACATTCAGCATGCTAACATTATAAAATAGGGTTCCATTCAAAATATACATTGGCAGTTGTATTTGTACTTTAGGCAGAATAAAAAGCATGTGTAACTTTTTTATATGCATCTAGTTTAAGCAAATTACTCTGTGAAAGTATGCTTAATTTAAAAAAGTGTCTTAAACTCTTTGTGAAAAGTAACAAAGAAAAGGTAACTAAGTTTTGCCATTCGAAAAATGTTGTTTGTTAATATTGCCTTCCAAAATATAAGGGTACTTTTCTTCAGCTGAAATAGAGCTATGACACCAGAGTTGTGGCGTTCGCAAATTTTGATTCTAAATATGATGGCTGCATTTATTTTATATACAAAACGTTGCTGCATTGAACAAGGCAGGACTTTCTACTTCAGTGGTAGTGAGTGTTCTTTGTTCTGTACATAACGCAGAAATGAAAATGATGTAGTAGTCACTGATAACGAATCGGACACTGCAGAGCTGTTTGGCAGTTCGTGATTCGTGCCTTCGGTTAAGAATTCTGGGATTGTCATTCAATTACCATCCTTTTGTGGCTCAGTTCCATGATCTTCAACTTCTTGCTGCTTCATCAGCCCCTTGCTGCTCTTTCAGGCACTCTAACCTGCTCTGCGTCACACACTTGGGCCTCTGCCTCTGCTTCTCGGCCTTTACCAGGTGCTGCCTCCTCTCCTTTGCTCCGGTACCAGCATGTCTTCATCTCGCTGATGGTTTGAAAAGGAAGGAGGCCCTGCTGGGCCTAGAAGGAAGCTGCCGGGCCAGGGGCTGAGGACTGACCGGCCCAAGGAGGTGGGGCCTCCGCAGAGGCTGCACCGCTCTTCTCCCCACTTCAGTCATGCCTCCGCCAGCCCTACCCAAGTGCCTTGCTGAGGACCATGACCATCCCCTTCTCTGCGTTTTTTTCACTCCCCCAACTCCTGCTTTCTCCAGTGGGCGGGGCTGGGCAGCCCAGGGGACTAAGGGCAGGCATTAAAGCACCTGGGAGAAAGGCAGGAGTTGAACAACCTGGACAGTGGCCTTCAAGCTGTGCCTGAGTAGAGGACAGGGTATGTGCTTAAATGACATGCATGACCAGGCCAGAGCTGCAGCTGGGACTCTTTTCCTGGGAATTGGGCAAGGCTGTTTGCTACATGTCCCCATTGAGGAAAAGGATGGGCATGGGGGGTTCCAAGAGACCCTGTGTGTGTGCATGTGTGCGCGCAACTTTCTTGGTCTATGTCTTTGGAGCACCGATTGTAAAGTACCGGTCCTCCAGCAGCGGCCTCCCCCATCCTCAGACCCCTGCCAGCTGGCTGCTTCCCTCCTCAGCCTGCCCTGCTAGCCTCTGAGCCTCGGAGGACCCAACCTGTGAAAGAACAGGGCTCCCAGGGCCTCTCAGCCCCTGTCTCTCCTCTGGATGCCCTCCTCCTGCACCCCATTCCTGCCCTGCCTCTGAGCTGAGCTCCTCAGCCCTCAGGGTCCCCTGTAAGTTCCCTCAGAAAGTATTCTCAGGAAGCCCCACTCCCTTGCCCTGGCCCTGTTTATAAGACTTCAGGGCTAGTGCACCCCAATCTTCACAGACACTGAACTTAGAGGTTCTACGTCGGTGCCCCCAATGGTGCCCCCCCAGCCTGCAGTCACCCCATTATAGGCCCTCACTGTACGCCTCACCTGCTCACTGCTGAGGTTGCCTTTGTACCCTCTTCCCCCCCGCCCCCCGCCCTCTGTTCCCAACCAAATGGTGGCAAGAACTTGAATCTCTCGCTTCCACGGTTGTGCTCTCCCCATCTTCCCACCATACTAGCTATTACGGGGGCTCCATTCTGTAGAGAAAGCTCTGGATCGCAGGGAATGCAGGGTGGCCTGTCTAAGTTCCTCTCTCTGTGTAGAAACGGTATAGACCATTAGAAAAAATTCACTTATAATAGACCGAATTTTCCAGCAATACAGAGGCTTGAATTTGAACTTAAATGGCTTTTTTAAAAACTTAATGCTACTCAACCATAAAAAAGGATGAAATTTTGCCATTTGCAGCAACATGGATGGACTTGGAGGGCATTATGCTAAGAGAAATAAGTCAGACAGAGAAAGGCAAATACGTATGAGATTATTTATTCATGGAATCTAAAAAATACAACAAACTAGGGAATAGAACAGAAAAGAAGCAGACTCACAGATCTAGAGAACGAACCAGTGGTTATCAGTGAGGAGAAGGAAGGGGGGAGGGGAAATAGAGGGGTAGAGGATTAAGATGTACAAACTATTATGTATGAAATAAGCTACAATATATATTGTACAACAGGGAGAATATAGCAAATATTTTATAATAACTGTAAATGGAGTATAACCTTGAAAAATTGTGAATCACTATATTGTACACCTGTCACTATATTGTGTACAGTATCACTATATTGTACACGATGTATATAATATTATACATCGACTATACTTCAATGATAAAAAGAGAGAGAGGAGCATTAAAATATGAAAAAAACTTAACATAATATTTCTCTCCCTCATGAATTTGAGGATGGAGACTCAAGCTCTCTACACATGGGAACCAGGAAGGATTTCTCTCACACGAATTGATAAGTTCCAGGAGGGAAGGACAGTGTTTGTCTTGTGCAGTTTCCTCAGTGGTATAAAGTACACAGTCAATTAATGGTGATTAAACAAATGAGTGACTGGATCAACACATTAGTACAAATGTCATTATTAAATCAGCCAGTTATCCAGCAGAAGGTGCAGAGTAAGAACAAATAAGGTTTGAGGCCAGAAAATAAAATTTCCTGAACCTTGGAGGACAGGAGATAAATGGGCAACATATTGCAACCCTAGGCTACAAACGTGCTCTGTTACACAGAAGGCTGATGGACAGGCAGGCACTGGTTTGAACTTGGTGTTGGATACGGAGATGCCAGTGTTGGGAGGCACTGGGTAGGACCGTCAAAGACCAATTTGTTCAGACTGTTAGCAAAATAATGCAAGGAAGGGTTGGAAGCATATTGCTATGAAAGGAAACCTTTCAACTTTAGCCTTAAAAAAAAAGAACTTGGAAAACTTTTGCAGATACGCAAGTGTCTATCTCTACCACTGCCAACCTTTCCTTCTCGGCCCGTTTTTTCCATCTTCCATTTTCCTATTCTTCTTTGGAGCAAATGTGAGCTCAAAAGCTCTCCACCATGTGCCTGGAATCTTGCTGGGCAGCTGGTGGCCAATAAAGCTTATGGGAAAAGCCTAGAGAGAAGGTGAAGAGAAAATGTTTTTCAGTCTTTCCTACCACCCAGGCCTGACTGGACCAGCTACAAAACCTATTTACTCAGCACTATCAGCATTCTTTTTTTTTTTTTTTAATTGGACTATAGTCGATTCACAATGTTGTATTAGTTTCCAGCGTACAGCAAAGTGAATCAGCTATACATATACGTATATCCACTCTTTTTTAGATTCTTTTCCCATATAGGCCATTACAGAGTATTGAGTAAAGTTCCCTGTGCTATACAGTAGGTCCTTATTAGTTATCTATTTTACGTATAGTAGCGTGATCTGCCAACTGAGACAACAACCTCTCCAGTATGTATGCTAGAGGGTCATCGGCAGGCCCTGAAATAATCTCTTAAAGCCCCTAGTACAGTGTTGCTTTTCCTCCTTTCCATGTACCCAGACACTCCTCCATTCTTATCCCCATCCTTTTCCTAGGGAGATTCACCAATAGCTTCTCTTTCATGGGAGAGTCACAAATGATCAAATAATTCACAAGACAAGCTCCAGCTTGCAACGGGGTATAATTAAAAGGTGTCACATATTTACCAACTGGCTCACCTCTAGATCAGCATATAGGACTAGAAAAGGCTTTCCCTGTGCGAGAAGAATCCGGCTGCCTGCTGAGAAAACTGTGTCAGCCTGACGGCGCCTGGCTTAATTACTTCAAACTTAAAATAATTAATAAGTTCCTCATTTTCCAACAGGAAAGCACTTAATGCTGTTCAATCAAATAATTCAAAGCCTACGTAGCTCGCTGCTATGTAAGAGGGTGCTGGGTTTGGGGTTCTTCGCGCTTTCTTCTTCCTGTAACGTTGGGTAAGTCACGCGCTACACATTTGAGATGACGTTTTCTTGCCGAGCGTCCCACAGGAATGTGAGTTCCGATCGTTACATTTCTTCTGGCAAATCCAGTCTTCCTCAGATTCACCAGGGAGAGCCTTGCTTTCCCCTCTTCCTCCTTCTTACTGATCCTTCTGTGTCATGAGGTTCACTGCAAATGGTCTGAGTAGACTTTCAGCCCCCAAACCTAAATATTTGCTTAAAATAAATGTAGAAAGAGAGTGTAGGAAGGTGATTGAAAGAAAGAATAAAAATGATGCGGGGAAAGGAAACCTGCAAAAAGGAACCATGGTAATGCAACGGCAATGAAGGGTGGGTAAAATGGGCCCCAATTTCACTTTCCTCTAGTGGGCTTTCGGGTGTCTGCAGAGGCGCTGCGGGAGGTACTACTGAGGCACAAAGCAGCAGATCTTATTTTTTTAATGTTTAAAGGAAGCTTTTTCAGGGTGAAAGTGAAATTTCTCTCAAGGAGAGAAATTTTATTCCAAAACTCATAACGCAGAGCAATAGAGCAAGCTGAGGTTTCTCGAAGGTTGTATTTTTGTAATCTGCCCTAAAAAGAAAGCATTTATTCCATCCTGAGTGGGTCATCTTTAATAGAGAAGTTATTGTTCGGAGCTCCATAAGGCTATTAAAAATGGTGGGGGGAGGGGACAGGAATAAAAGGCTAAATGCCAGCAAGGCCTGCGTCAGCACCAGCCCAGAGGCAGCTGTGAGCTCCAGCCCACTGTTGTCCAGCGTTGGTGCACGTGGGACAATCCCTGGGCACTTGCAGCAGTGCTCAGAGTTCCATCCCCCCTCTGAGCTTCGGATTCAGTGGGTCTGCAGTGGGACTTGGCACCTGCCTCTGTAATAACGACTCCAGGTGTGTCCCATGTGTGTTCTCAACCGCCCACACTTTGAGAAACCAGCTCTCAGCAGCTCGGGCATCCTGCATACCCGAGAGGGGCCGGACCACCTCTGGTGCCACTGCTCAGGGGAAGCAAATGAGATTAACAGACACTTCTTAGTGTCAAGTGTTCTTAAGCAAGATGCCAAAGTTTCTTTGCCTCTTCCAACAAGATAAGCTATCTGTCAGCAGTGAGGCAGAGGCAGTGACCTCACAGATCCTTACTTAAACTTGATTTCTTTCAAAATCCTGCTAGCTCCTTTGGGAAAACAAAACAATAAATAAATTGAAGGAAAACTCTCCCTTTCGTTCCAAATAGTATGTTTTTAAAGCTGTGATTAGCTGTTGTCACTGGTCCACAGATCTTCCCCAGGGAAGGGGATTCTTACTGCCCCTTCCTTTGTTGGCAGTATTACCCAGTTGTCCTCACAGGGGCCTGAATAGACTGTGAGAGGACCCCCTTTGTGTCCACGCACATCACCTCACAAGCTACACCAGCAGTGGGTCCTGAGGCCATCCACTCGGATGAGGACTCCTGCTTTCAGCACAGGGATAAATGCACTGAGGGCAATATCATAATATCTGGCATTGTTCAGCCAGACAGGGAGGGAGGCGGAGCTCTGACCTTTTCAGTCTCTTGACACCCTTGTCATTATGATCAAAACATCAAAGCATATACTCTTGCCCAAAGAGGGGAGAAATCTCTACTTCGGACAGATCTATGTAGTAATAATGATAACGAGTGTGCACCAAACTCTCTAGAGAAGCAAAAGTTATCCCTTGCGATAGTCCCATATTTCAACACCAAGGCTTTGGCAACCAGCAGCTCAAGGTTGTAACCCAACTCAGCCCTTCACTGTCTGATTTGGGCCCTGTGACTGACTTCTCTTCAGAGTCAGTCCTGACCTTCAGGTCAGTTTCTTTATCAATAGATTAGGCATAGTAATAGTTTCTAGCTTGTAGTGTGGTTATGTGGATTAAATGAGATAGCTTGGCAGAGTGCCTGGTACAGGTAAAGGAACAAAAAAATTCTCACTCCCCTCTAATTCCACAAGACAGGATCTATGCCTCAACTGTTTATCATCATAATTCCAGTACAGATCCTGGCATAGGGTTAATGTTCTATAAATAGTTTTGGAATGTAGGAAATAAGAAAGGAAGATAGAGAGGAAAAGAGGGAGGAAGGTCTGACTTCGGAATATTAAAATCTAGTTCCAAGGCAAAGAATGAGAAGTGTTCAGAAAACGTATGTTGGCCCAGAGTATGCTGTACTAACGAATAAATTATATAACCTTATTTCTTGCTCACAAAATTCCCTTGCAGGTCCAAGCAGTGAGTCAAGGATCTGTTCAGATGCCATCTGGTGGCACTGGCCTCTCAGCATGTGTCTCCCAGGATGACCGTGGCAGAGAAGAGAGAGCCAGGGAACCAAGCCCCAGCCTGTGACTGACGACCATCACTCTGTTCGGGTCCTGGGGCTGGAACCAATTACATGAGCCACCCAGCTGCAAGGGGGTGGGAATAGAATGTGCATGAGTTGCGGGAGGGGAGGAGAACCGAACACGGGGCAGCACGATGATGCCCACCACAGCGTGGGTCCTGGCACTTTCTAAAGAAAGGCAGTTGGCAAAGGATATGTAGGAAAATATATCCTGAAAAGAATCAACAAAAATAAACGTTAAATGATCTTGGGGGTTTTTTTGTGTGTGTTTTTTTTCTTAATATCATGAGATTTTCACTTGGTAGCTGGTACGTGCAGGTACATAGGCAAGATCCTTAGTGAAACCCTTAGTTCTCTCTCTCTTTCTCTCTTGCTCTCACTCCCTCTCACCCTTGCTTTCTTGCTCCCAACAAACACAATGTCTTCTCTTACTGTAGGTTCGATAAGAATTCTCTCTACCCACGTTAACCTAGGTCCAAGGAGAAGAAAAATAGTTACAAGTGTTTGTTGATCTCTAACACATACTGAGAGGCAACAGCATATCAGGGATGGATAACCTTGACATGTTAATTGTCCTGAAAAAGCCTTCATTCTCATTCCACTGGATAAACATGGAAGCTTTGACCTTGAACTACCAATTGACTTGGACCAGGTCAGTACATCTAGGACAATTAAATTATGACAGAGTTATCTCTTTCGATGACCTAAACTCAATGAGGAAAGCGGCACAATCATTGTACTGAAATTTAACAGTAGGCAAACTTGGCCAGATTAACCCAGATGTAATCTGCCCACAGATTAAGACTGTTACACATAACTACAGTTTGCAGGGTTCTTGGGCTAGAATTAGTCTCTGCTTTTAGTCCTGAATTGCTAAGCAGACAATGCGAACTTTTTATGCCTTAGAATTAAGTTACTGTAGTTGAACTCCATGAAACGTGTTTCAGCTTGTTTCACTGTGGTGAATAAAGAACTTCCAAAATCTCAGTGACTTACAACAACAAACATGTTACATGTTGGCAGCTGCAGGTCAGCTGTTGTGGCTTTGTTCAGTCTTCTCATTCCAGGACTCAGATTAGGGTTAGGGTTACGTTTCAAGTTAGGAGAAGCTCTTTGTTGAGACGTGCCATTCTCACAGCAAAGAGAAAAGGGCAAGGGTGACGACGGAAAAATACGATGCTTCTTAAACCTTCCTCTCAGGTGTAGCATGCATGGTTGTCCACTCAAGAACCATTGGCTAGTCAGTCACACAGCCAAGGGATAGAGAAGTATATTCCCCTCCCATGGGACATGCTATGAGGTACATACCTCCCCACCTGGGGAGGTCTAATCCCCTTACGGGAAGGGGAGTGAATATTTGAGAACAATACAATCTACCATGGTAAGTAACCAATACTGAAGCTTTCTCATCTTAATATCTCTAGGGCTTAGCACAGGTGTCCAATGAATATTTATTAAATCACATTGCATATTCATTGTATTGAATGAATATATCATTTCCATGTAAGTCAGTCATCTGAAAGAAAATTTTATCATTATATCTATCACCTCTAGTATCATCAACTGATATTTTTTAATTAGCATGTATACCTAGTACTTATCTGAGCATTCTACAGGTACAAACAATAGATTTTATCGATTATCTTTAGTAGTTTAACAATCTGAAAGAGAAAATTCAAAGAAAATAATTCTCAAATAGACATTAGCATACATACTCATTTGTTAACGTGCAAACTCACAATTTCCTTTTTTGAAAATACTATCGATAATGCCAATCAAACCCTGAGAAAAGGAGAACTTGTTTTTCTGAGAATTGTCTCTGAGATTTAAAGTTTTCTTTTTTCTACTAGAAACATTCTAGGGGGAAACACCAGAAACAACAGGGAAAATATGGATGATTCCCTTTCCATAATGAACTCAGGAGTTAGAAGTTGTCTCAAATCTGTCGATTTTGAAGGGAGTCACTGAAATAGTTACAAGGTTGAAGTACAAAATGAAGATTGTATGTTCAGCCTGAATTCACTCAAAATATAATAAAAATTTGGGATACACTTGGAGAAGGGTTGGTTATGCTGCTTTTGGTTAAAAGTTCAGGCAAAATGAAATTCTGAGCCTCTGCCAGCCCCCTGTTAGGGATCTGGGTACAGAAGCTATGCTACAGCACACTTCGCTATCACAGAAATCACTCATTTTAATTTGCATCCATTTTAGAAGTTGGTCACGGGCAAATTCACACATCCAGAGCCTGGCTTTTCCTCAAAGATACCAGTATGGTACACATTACATTACAAGAATCAAAACTAATACCTTTATCCCGTAAAACAATGCAATCGCCTCCTAATTGTAACTGGAAATTGTACCAAAGTTATCATTTGTGCTCAGTGAGTTTGTGAATTAATTCATTACGCTGTTAAAATCCCAGCGTCTCTTATCGCCTGCTGCTTAGAAGACTCGGTTTCATTAGTAGCGCTGCCCCGTCAGCTGCCATGCGCTGGAGACAGCTAAGAAGTGAACCTTTGGGCTGAGAAATTCCACCTAGGGGAGGAGACGCAGCTTTGACTTGCAAACATGGCCCAGGAACCCAGCAGAACTATCTAGAGAACCACCTGAACCGTCGATCCATAAAACCATCATGAAAGTCAACGTCTCCTCCAGCACAGATCAGAGTCGGGCTTAGAGAAAATGCTGTTGGTAATCATAGCCCTGTTCTCTGAGTGTGGACAAGACTCAGGGATCAGCTGTACCTTACTTGAAGAAAACCTTGTGCAAACAGTAACCTGAAAACCGTATTCAGAAAAGCCAAGCGAGCCTTTTGTTTTGAAATCCTTTCTTAAAAATATGTGACTTCATGCATTTAAAGTTTGACGTTACCGTTGAGGAAATAAGCCAGCATTGCTGATTAAAAGAATATTTATTTTCTGCAATGCCACCATAAGCCGCGTCCATTTGCCTGGCTGCCAAGCAATAATTAATTTCCTAGTGTACACTGCCTGTCTCACGACTTCCATGAGCCACCCTAGTTTTTCTCATTAAAATGAATCCTGAAGGCACTTTGTTATTGTTTAGTCTCAGAAAAATATTGACAGGGGTTTTCATTCTCCCTCCATCAACATCATTGTTTTATAAATGTTAAGTGTAAAAGAATTTTTTTGCACACCTTTGAAGTATTCCTTACCAATAATTCATTCAAAATAACAAAGGAGCAAAAAAGCTGGGTGGTCGGAACCATAGCCATGTTAGGAAAATCACATCTGCTTTTAAATCATCGTGTTACTGAGATAAAGCTTCACTGAAGGTACAGTTACATCCACAAGTCCATGGGTTTCTCTTTGTGTTTAATTCAGCTGTGCTTTTTAACTAAGCTTTAGGGGGCTGGCTTACCAGCATTCTAGATGATAGCACCAGGCATGGGCACTCTCCTAAACATTTTTGTTTATTAAGATGCCTTGGAAAAGAGCAGAGTACTTGTGTAGTAGTCTACCTTTGCCTCTTGTCATAGATAATTATCTCTTAACATTGGGGCTTTGCTTACCTTGTTTTTATACTATGCCCACTGGGAAGGGATAATTCCTACTCTATGATATTCAGTGCAAAGCCGAGTCTATTGCCAGTGTTACATAAATATTAAATAATAGGGTCATAACATTCCTGCCATGAAGAACAACTATTTAAGAAAAGAATAAAACTGACATCTATTACCAATTGGCCAACGAGATCCTCTACAGAACTCAGATATAAAAAGTCAGGCCCTCCATTTTATTTTTAGTGTCCCAGGAAAAGGCCATGCTATCTAATTATTCCAACCAGAGGTTAAAGAAAATAGCCATTAGCTCTTTTGTTAAAACATTCTTCTCCTCTCTTCATTGATTTGAAGGTTAATAATGCCAGTGCTTTTCTATGTCACGGCACTGAGTTTTAAAATTACTGAACCTTACTCCTGAAGTCTGAAGTGCCTAAAATGCGACAGAGTGCACAGAACAAACCAGGACATATTTTCTTGGGGTTATTAGATATCTTAGAGCTAAGGTTATTTTGGAAACTACAAAAGAGAAATTAAAATGTTAGTCAAGGATTCCTGCTTATAAACTTACATCTGGAAAGTTCTCTCTTGTCAGTCTCCGAAACCCATTCAAGCTTCCTCTGAGGATCACATGAACACCCTTCACCATGTCTGTTCTTTAGTCAAAAGCAACAAAATCTTATTTAATCTAAAATAAATCTTTAATATCACTCTAACCTATCATCCACAACAAAACATAACTGTGCAAATTTAGTTATTGAATAAAAAATATCAATCATATCTCATAATTCCCTTTCTTACCCGCTACAAAATCTTTCAGTTTCTTCCTTTTGACTCTGTACCAGCATTTAAAACTTTCTAGCTCATTTTATTTAACTCAGTGAGGGAACAAACTTTTGGAGAACTTTTAGAAAGTGGTGGCTAAAGATAACTAAAGCCAAGTTGACGTTTCACACATAAAGGCATGAATGAAAGCCCACTTCCTCAACTTCTTTACTTCTGGGGTCTCAGCAAGAGAAAACAGTCCTTGAGGTGTACCGAACATTAGGATTAAGAAAAGCAAGCTTTCATTCGATTTCAATGTATACGGAAACATAAGAAACTCAGGCAACGGTTTCACAAACTGAGAAACATGAAGAGATTAAAACTGTAGAGTAGATTAATTCAAGAATAAGAGACATAAATGTTAATAGATCATCAGTGGTCCACCGAGTACACTAAACCAAACACACCTCATTATTTTTTTGATGAGATCTTCGTCTGGTATAGAAAGACATATATATTGATCAAATTCTCTCACAGTAGTCTCATAGATAATAATATCAATAATAATAGCTATCATTTGTTGAATAATCACTATATGCCAAGTACTATTCTAGGGGAGAGAATTTACATGTATGTTTTAAACATATATGTAACATATATGTAAAATCTCAATTTTATGAGATTAGTATTATTATCCTCACTTTTCAGGGGGGTAAACAAAGCTTCAAAAATGTTGTATAACTTGTCCATAGCCAAAACGGTGGGCCAGGATTTGAACCTGTGTCTGTCTGACTCAAAACCTTTGTGCTTAAACATTACTAGGTAATAGGATGGTCAGAAATTTTAATAGTTGATTAAACAACCACATCCATAGACTATGGATAGATGTTGCTAGTCGGTATTCTAGCAACATCTATCCATAGAGAAGAAGGCTTTGTCCACAAATTTTCACATTTGTCCTACTTGGTTCATTTTTTTTTAATCATCAGCTTAAGATCTACTTTTCAAATTTACATATGACACAAATAGAGGAAGAGATAGTTAATATATTGATTACCAAATCCATATTGAAAAGAGCTCAACACACAGAAATAATGAACCCAAAGTAGATACAGTTAATAGAGAGAAGTGTAAAGAAGAAGACCTATCTTAATCTTGGTCACAATAAGAAAAAATATATCCTACAGATTTTAAAAGACCACAGAGAGCATGATACTGCTGCCCACAAGTTAGAGGTAAAGTGCATTATCCAGATAGAGGTCATCGTCAGGTAATATCTACAGTATGAAATTTTTTCCAAGAAAAACATGACACAGCTTGTGAAAGTGTGGAGAGGGGACCTCTTGCAGTTTTCAACCAGATTAGAGACAATATCATATTCAGTTATGGAACCTTTCTGTAATTGCACAGGCCTAGGCTTCTTCCTACTGAAAACCCTCACCCCATCCTGCTCTGATATAGTAGATCTGTTCAGAGGCTTCAGCTGGCACTGCATTTTGAAAATGTTTCCCCAGTGATTCTGGTACATTTCTATAAACTTGCATCTTATACTCCTCCATCCATGCCTATAGCATCCTCAACCTTTTCAAAATATCCATTTATCTGCATATATTAAAGCTGCAAAATAAAAATGACATTAAAATCATGTAGTAGGAGAAAGAAGCCAATATATCTTTTGTATATAGTGGCCAGGATTAAGGAACCCATTAGCTTAAATATCCTGGCAACAAATCAAAAAGTGGGAAACCAGGGTTTAAAGTAAACATTGTAATAAAATGATTAAAAGCTAAGATTTTAGAGTAAAACTGACCTTGTTTAAATTTCTGCTCTGTCATCTACCAGGTTTTTTACTTTGGGGAACTTTTTTTTTAGCTTTTAGCCTTCCTAAGCCTCAGGTTTCTCATCTGCAAAATGGGGTAGTAATTGTTCCTCAACTTGAATCCCAGCTCTACCACTGCTGGCCATATAATCTTGGGTAAGATGCTCAAGCTCTCTGTGTATTCATTTCTTTATCTGCAAAATGGCACAGTAGTATCTATTTCAGAAGGCATTGGAGAGGAATAAATGAGTTAATATGTGCAAAATGTTTAAACAATATCTGGCTTATAATTGATCTTCAGTAAATCTCAGCTGTTTTTACCCTCTCATCACAGTAGAGATTATATAACCTGCCCTATCTATTTCACAGGACTCTCCTAGGAATCATATCATGTGATGAATGAAGAACCCTTCTACAAACTGAAACTCCAGTTGAATAGTCACTGGTATTTTTATTTTTATCAGCCAGGAGTCCACAAAGCATTTGTATAAATTTTAAGTTTAATTATATTTCTAGTTGTGTGTGGTTAGATCATTTATCAGGCATGTTTGGGGACTTGCAATAAATCTCAAAATATGTTGCCCAGAATTTTGCATACACATTACAGATATATACTTAGACATTCACATTTGCAGGAGATTTGGGGAAGAATCCCAAACTTGTAACTCTCAAAGCAACTTTTTTAATGAACTTCATTTCCAGGCTTCCAATGGAGAAAGCAAAAAGTTGTTTTTGGTTTTGATTTTGTTTTTCTTCAGTCAGACCCAGGATTGTTTTTAATTAACTTTAGTTACTAACCTGAGAAGAAGCCATGCATTCAGACAGGAACACGCTGAATGAGATCCTCAACCACCACTGCAGAGACCAATAGCTAGCTGAGTCATCTTCTAAAACATGGCTTCAGGTTGCACTTTTAAAGTCAACCTCACTATTTTTTAAACTTCCAAGATGTATTTCTCTGTATCTGCTCCTTATTAAACAGCATTTTGACTTCATGTTGGAATTCCCTTCAGCCTTCCAGTAACAAATCAACTGCATTCGTTTGCTGTTTGTTTTGCTTTCTCTTATGCTTTTGCACATACAAACCTCAAAAGCTGAAATTATACTGATACAACTACACATAATCCTTGGGGGCTGACATTATCAAATTATGGTTTGTATAGACTAGATTTTCTGAACTTAGCAAAAGATAGTCTTGTACCAAAAGTGTCTTAAAATGACTCTGTTTTTCATATTTTATTGTAGCACCTAACCAATGAAAAGTCCTGCTGCCTCAAAATTTATTGGATTTACTGAACTGTGTCTTCAAAGGAAAGGTTGTTTTATGAAGGAAAGGAACTAGCCCGCTTTTTTTTTACCAGAAGATTATCTATTTTGAAGTGAACTGTTATCTCAACATAAATGAGAAGCAGCAATAGAAGCTAAGTGAAAACCCAGGAGACAATGCTTGCTTTGAACTGAAAGTGGAGGAGCATTATGCCATGTGTAAATGTCTAGCAAGACCATCATACACGGAGTTCCTTCAGCTCCATGAAGCATGGTAAATCCGCAGCCTATTTGATAGCCATCAAAGTCTCCAAAAAGGAAATTTGTTTTCAAATGCCCGGGAGTGTTCATGATGCCCTTAATTTCACAGTGACAAAAAAAGGGATCAAATAAAATTTCGTATCAGTTTCTCAGTTGTACAAATGCAGTTACGTTTCTCACAATCTCCTCCTAGTAGATTTTTTTTTTATTAAATCAACTGTTTATTGGGAAAGGAAGTAAGTATAGAAAGAATATTCCTAAAAAAAATTCTCAAAGGGACAATTTTAAGCAACAGCAATAATGAACCAAAGGCTCATAAAGACTTTTTGTGAACCACAGGAAGATAGGTATTTGGGATGTTTAGTCTACTTTCTAAACAGTATTCACGTAAGTATTTGGGATAATCTATCTGCAAGAAAGAGAAGTTTTAAACCTCTTAGATTGAAGATAGATTGTGCCATTTATATTTGCCAACCCTATACTACCACAGGAACAAGACCAGTTATTACTGAAAAGAGAGAAAAAAAGAGAAAAAGTCATAACTGCTCCAAATGGGTATATGCTACTTCTCCCTAATGGCCAGTCTAAGAGCTTACCTTCTATACTGATGAAGTTATTTGCAGTAGTTAGATCATGGAACTTCATGACAAAACAAAAAAGTCTTTAAATTGTCTTTTTCTTTTATAAAGGCAAAAATGCCCATTAAAGAAAGAATCCTATGACTCCATTCCCTAAGAAAGGAGACAGTATCAAGAATGCATGAAATACCCACTCCAAAGCTTAAAAGAGAAAGACTTGGAAATTTTCTCAAAATAACTTATTGAAGAAAGAGAGAACACTAGGGTTGTCATATAGACCGCCCCCCCAGTAAACAAGAGAATAATCTTTCCACTCAAGGTAAAAATACTCTGTGATTGGGCCTAATTTAAACTTGGACTTCCAAAGACAGTTTTGTTCCAGGAAATAATATGTTAAAGAATGGAAAAGATGTCAATTTAAGACATCAACATTTACTTCTCATTACCAAAACTATAATCAGAGAAGGGAGAGCGTCTAAAATTAGAACCCAAAGTAACTATTGAGTTGACCTCACCTTCAAAGGCAGTACTAAGCATTTAATTAGGCTATTTCTGCAAGGAAAGAGCTGGTAAATCAATATAATCTAATAAGTTTTTGGCCAGAGCAAGGAAGAGTGATCACAATTGCTTGCCATGTGTTTACTCTTCAGGCCTTTTGCTGGGTAACTTACACTAAAGAACAGTACAATCAAAGGGGAAGAAATAGAGAGAATTTTTTAATGGAAAAAATCTGGCTTCAGGACACTGTTTTATATATTAAGGGTATATAAACCTTCTTTGGAAATTCTCTCTAACTGTATAGTTTGAGCTTCATAAGTTTGAAAAATGGCTGTTTTTCTCCAGCCTATTATATAGAAAGAACAGGATGACCAGAACATTCATGGGTTTAAAGTACAGGACATGGATCTGTGACAGTTAGCAGCTTTTATGATTTGATTCAGTATAGGACAAAAAGGAATTGGCTTACATCGCAAGAAGAGGACTTTAGATAATTCACTTAGCTTTTTCAGGTCTCATTTTTATTGTTTGTAAAACCAAAGGGTTAGATTAAATGTTTCCTAACTTTCTTTATAAGAATTTGGTTCCTATATGTATATATTATTAAAAAAAAATTCTGAGACATAAAAATGGTAAGGAAGAATGGTAACTAGATTTATTGTAGTGATAATTTTGAAATGTATAGAAATATTAATAATCACCATGTTGTGTAACAGGAGCTAACATACTGTTGTAGGTCAATTATACTTCTAAAAGAAACAAACAAACTCATAGAAAATGAGATCAGATTTGTAGTAACCAGAGTCAGAGGATGGAGCAAGGTAGAATGGGATGAAGGCAGTCAAGAGATACAAACTCCCAATTATAAGGTAAATAAGTACCAGGGATGTAATGTACAACATGAGGAATATAATTAACACAGCTGTATGTTACATGTAAAAGTTGTTAAGATAGTAAATCCTAAGAGTTCTCATCACAAGGAGAAAATGTTTCTTTCCTATTTCTTTAATATTGTATCTATATGAGATGGCGGATGTTCACTAAACTTATTGTGATAATCATTTCATGGTGTTAGTCAAATCACTATGCTGTACACCTTAAACTTATATGGTGCTATATGTCAATTATATCTCCATATAAAACTGGAAGAAAAAATGGTAAAGAAGACTTTATTCAGGGCTGTGACAATAGGTGTCTAAGGCTATCACAACAGGAGAGAGATACGGGGCTCAATTCCACTCCAAATACAACAAAGGCAGCTGGGGATTCATAGCCAACAAACAGAATGAGGGGGTCAGTAGAAGGAAAATTACTAAGAGGAGACATCAAGGGTAGAGGAGATTCTTGCTAAACAGACTTAACAGGATTCTTGCTGAAGACAGATCAGGGTGATCAGATCCTAGGAGAGAGGAATTTGATCAGATATGGAGGTTGGGGGATTCTGCCTAAAATTACTTAACAAGATTCTTGCTACAACTTGGCTATGCAGGCCCGGCAATGATGGAACCAAGGTCAAGGCCTACTGGAGAAGAAGGGTCCCGGGGGCCTGGCTAAAGTTTGTTCAAGAAGAGTCTTTGTCAATATGTAGGTTGAAGCACTAAAGCAGAGAAAATATTGGAATTGGAAGAAGCAATAAGTGCACTTCAGAGTTAGAAACAGATTAGATGGCCCCAAAAGAGATGCTGTCTATAAACAGAGCATCTTTTCAGGTATCTAACAGGGGACAAAAATGTGGGCTAATTCAAGAGTCAAATCAAAGGACACAGAGATGAATCCTTTCAAGTCCTACCTCACAGCTCAAACAGCACAGCAGAGCCAGGGAACAGAAAAGTGTTCCTGGTTCCTGGTACTGGTTTATGGGTTCTAGAAGAAGTCTGAGAGGGATCAAGGAAACTTTTGCTATATTTTCTATGTTCTGTGAAGACAAGTGACCAAAAGCCCTCAAGATTATCTCTGTGCAGAGGCTTCAGATGGAGAGGGTAGGCTAAACAGCTTCACCTCTGCCCCCTGGGCTTAGACCTTCCCGTTTTCCCAGTTGTATTCTCCAGTTCTAACATCCCATCCCTACCAGGTCTGTTCCTATGGGCAACTGTTGCAGAGAAATAGTTCAGTGCTCTATTTCTTCTATTACTTCATTGGAGTTACTGTTACATGAGAACAAATAGAGAACAAAGTCCCACTGAGTTACAAATGCTACATCTCGAGCCAGTCTCACCCTGAATGACTCAATCTCCAATTTCATGTCACACTTGATTTGAAATATAAATTCCAGCTTTAGCAATCTTGAAATTGTGCTTGTCATGGACTTTCAGGGACTGTCTAGTTCAGAGATTCTCAAACTCTTTTGAACATAAGAATGACTGTGCTTTTCTTAAATGCAGGTTCATAGGCCTCACTCTCAAAACTTCTGATTAGGTTAGTCTTGGTTGGGACCCAAGAATATGCATTTTTTAAAAGACTTCCAGGAATATCCATTTTTTTAAAAATCAATGTATTTACACAAAAACAAAAACAATTCACTCATTTCTCCCACCCCTGCCACCCCCCACTTCTGGCAACCACCAGTTGGGTCTCTGCACCTGTGAGCTTGGTTATTTATATATATTTACCTTCCATATATAAGTGAGATCATACAGTATTTGTCTTTCTCTATCTGACTTACTTCACTTAGCATAATGCCCTTGGGGTCCATCCATGTTGTTGCAGATGGCAAGATTTCATTCTTTTTTATGGCTAAATGATATATATATATATCACAATTTCTCTATCCATTCATCCATCAATGGACCCTTAGGTTGTTTCCATGTCTTGGATGTTGTAAATACTGTTGAAGTGAACGTGGGAGTGCATATGTCTTTTCAAATTAGTGTTTTTGTTTTCTTCAGATAAACACCCAGAAGTAGAATTGCTGAATTATATGGTAGTTCTATTTTTAATGTTTTGAGGAACTTCCATACTGTCTTCCATAGTGGCTCTACTAGTGTATGTTCCCACCAACAGTGCACCAGGGTTTCCTTTACTCCACATGCTCATCAACACTTGATATCTCTTGTCTTTTGGATGATAGCCATTCTAACAGGTGTGAGGTAATATTTTATTATAGTTCTGATTTGCATTTCCCTGACAATTAACGAGGCACAGCATCTTTTTATGTATGTGTTAGCCATCTGTATGCCTTCTTAAGGGAAATGTCTATTCAGATCTTCCACCCATTTTTCAATCAGATTGTTTATTTTTTTGATATTGAACTGTATGAGTTCTTTATATATTTTGGATATTAGCCCCTTATCAAATACATGATTTGCAAATATCTTCTCCCATTTAGTCAATTGACTTTTCATTTTGTTGATGATTTCCTTTGCTGTACAGAAGCTTTTAGTTTGATACAATCCCACTTGCTTATTTTTGCTTTTGGTGTCAGAGTCAAAAATATCACCAAGATATATGCCAAGGAGATTACTGCCTGTGCTTTCTTCTAGGATTTTTATGTTTTCCAGTCTTACTTTCAAGTCTTTAATGCATTTTGATTTAATTTTGGGGTATGGTGTAAGACAGTGGTCCAGTTTCCTTCTTTTGCTTGTGACTGTCCAGTTTTCCCAGCACCACTTATTGAAGAGACGGTCCTTTCCCCATTGTATATTTTTAGTTCCTTTGTGGTAAAATAATTGATTGTATATGCATGGGTTTATTTCTGTGTTCTCTATTCTGTTCTTTTGTTTGGTGTGTCTGCTTTATGCCAATACCACACTGTTTTAATTACTATAGCTTTGAAATATACTTTCAAATTGGGGAGCATGATGCATTCAGCTTTGTTCTTCTTTCTTAAGATTCCTTTGGCTATTCCAGATCTTTTATGGTTCCATACATATTTTAGAACTATTTGTTCTATTCCTGTGAAAAATGCCATTGGAATTTTGGTAGGGATTGCACTGAATGTGTATATTGTTTTCTATAATATGGCCATTTTGACAATATTAATGCTTCCAATTCATGATTGTGGAATATCTTTTCATTCATTTCTGTCTTCCTCAATTTCTTTCATTATGTTTTGTAGTTTTCAATATCAGGACTTTCCTCTCCTTGGTTAAATTTGTTCCTAGGTAATTTATCAAGAATATCTGTTTTTGGGCTTCCTTGGTGGCGCAGTGGTTGAGAGTCCACCTGCCAATGCAGGGGACACAGGTTCGTGCCCCAGTCCGGGAAGATCCCACATGCCGCAGAGCCATGGCAGCCGAGCCTGCGCGTCCAGAGCCTGTGCTCCATAATGGGAGAGGCCACAACAGTGAGAGGCCCATGTACCACAAAAAAATAAATAACAAATAAATAAATAAAACAATATCTGTTTTTAAGATGGCTTCCAGGAGATTTTGATACATTTTTAAAGAAACACTATCTAGTCAAAATCACAAGGGCCAAACTCCTCTGAATTCCAATAACCTGTTATCTAGGTCAAATTTAAATCATTAGATCTACTATAGACAGCACATAATTGAATAGTGAATAATCACATGAGAAGAAAAATCAAGCTTAGGTATCTCTATACCATGAAAATGTGGAAACACAATTTACTTATAAATCTCTTTTTATGAAATTTAAGTTTTGAGAGTTTTCCTTAAGCTACAACCTCTCATCATAATTGGAGGGAAGGAATGTTGTTGTAAAGTCAAACATTGCATCCTCTGCTAAGTATCACTATAGTAAGGGCCCTGATTCACCACAGACAAATGTATTTTTCAACTCCCCAAATTAAGACAATCTATAAAGAAATGTTCATTTATTAGCAACTTGTGTTTGACAGTTTATTTCATGTCAGCCTCCAGCTTTCCTTTGCAAGCTTATTTGCATAATGTGTTATTATGTCTAAATGGAAAACTAAATGCCTCCATGTGGTCTTTAAATGACAAGTGCTTGTCAGCTTCATGCAATATTCAGAAGTAATAGATCCAAATCACAACAGCACTCACTGAGATGTTAAAAAAAAAAAACTTGTTGTGTATCCTTCCTTGACAAATTTACACATTGGTACAGAATTGTCAATTAGACATTCCATGTGTTAAACAGTATAGTTCAACTGTGAAGGAATTTACTGTAGCTTTATTCTACAGTGTTCTAAGTAATTACAATTCACATTATAATTTTTTTTATTATTATTTCAAACAAAGCAGCTCAGGGAATAATCTCCAAATGACCTTGGCAAGATATCTCCAAGAATTTCTGTTTTAACTGTTTTAGAATACATAAAAGTTTGATGATAATGCTTTTAAGAACTCTGAAAATCCATTGTGGGAATCTAAAATTTTGGAGGTCTTAGACTCGATGTTGAGGACGAGCAAAATCATGCTAACTTTTGGTATTTAACAAGAAACACACTATTTTAAGAACGTTTTTACTGTATCATGGTTTCCCTCCCATATGTTTAGAATAGTACTCTTCTTAACATACTGATTCCACATTAAAATTTGATTTAATATTAACACCAGCAACTGAATTCATGAAACCTCCTCCACATAACCCACTGAAAAGGAGCCATTTTGTCTCAAGAGACTTTTCAATTGAGAGACAACAAAGAGAATGTAGCTAAAACATCTCCATTCATGCCGCTTCTCGCACTCCAAGCGGTCCTCCTCCCCTCCCACTTGGAGGCTGCTCCAAACAAAGCTCAAGCCTAAAGCAGCAGATGCTCCTCAATGCACCCAGCCTGGAAAAATCCCCCATAAGAGAGAAACACAAAAAGATAATGGAGAAGTGAGGAGATTGGTTCAAGATGGCAGAGTAGAAGGACGTGTACTCACTCCCTCTTACAAGTGCACTGAAATCACAACTAACTGCTGAGCAATCATCGATAGGAAGACACTGGAGCTCACCAAAAAAGACACTCTACATCCAAAGACAAAGGAGAAGCCGCTATGAGATGGTAGGAGGGGCACAATCACAATAAAATCAAATCCCATAACCGCTAGGTGGGTGACTCACAAACCGGAGAACAATTATACCACAGAAGCCCACCCACCAGCGTGAATGTTCTGAGTCCCACATAAGGTTTCCCCACCTGGGGGTCCGGCAATGGGAGGAGGAATTCCCAGAGAATCAGACTTTGATGGCTAGTGGGATTTGATTGCATGATTATGACAGGACTGAGGAAAACAGAGACTCCACTCGTGGAGGGCACACACAAAGTAGTGTACATATCAGAACCCGGGGGAAGGAGCAGTGACCACATAGCAGACTGAACCAGACCTACCTGCCAGTGTTGGAGGGTGTCCTGCAGAGGCAGGGGGTGGTTGTGGCTCACCCTGGGGACAAGGACCCTAGCAGCAGAAGTTCTGGGAAGTACTCCTTGGCATGAGCCCTCCTGGAGTCCGCCATTTGCCCCACCAAAGAGCCTGTAGCCTCCAGTATTGCGTTGCCTCAGGGCAAACAACCAATTGGGAGGGAACTCAGCCCCAACCATCAGCAGACAAGTGGATTAAAGTTTTACTGAGCTTTGCCCACCAGAGCAACACCCAGCTCTATCCACCACCAGTCACTCCCATGAGGAAGCTTGCACAAGCCTCTTAGATAGCCTCATGCACCAGAGGGCAGACAGCAGAAGCAAGAAGAACTACAATGCTGCAGCCTATGAAATGAAAGCCACATTCACAGAAAGATAGACAAAATGAAAAGGCAGAGGGCTATGTACCAGATGAAGGAACAAGATAAAACCCCAGAAAAACAACTAAATGAAGTGGAGATAGGCAAACTTCCAGAAAAAAGAATTGAGAATATTGATAGTGAAGATGATCCAGGACCTCAGAAAAAGAATGGAAGCAAAGATCGAGAAGATGCAAGAAATGTTTAACAAAGACCTAGAAGAAGTAAAGAACAAACACCTAGAAGAATTAAAGAACAAAAAAACAGAGATTAACAATACAATAACTGAAATGAAAAATACACTAGAAGGAATCCATAGCAGAATAACTGAGGCAGAAGAGCAGGTAAGTGACCTGGAAGACAGAAAGGTGGAATTCACTGCTGTGGAACAGAATAAAGAAAAAAGCATGAAAAGAAATGAAGACAGCCTAAGAGACCTCTGGGACAACATTAAACACAACAACATTCGCATTACAGGGGTCCCAGGAGGAGAAGAGAGAGAGAACCCGAGAAAATATTTAAAGAGATTATAATCGAAAACTTCCCTAACATGAGAAAGGAAATAGCCACCCAAGTCCAGGAAGCGCAGAGAGTCCTAGGCAGGATAAACCCAAGGAGAAACATGCTGAGACACATAGTAATCAAATTGACAAAGAAAAATTATTAAAAGCAACAAGGGAAAAACAACAAATAATATACAAGGGAACTCCCATAAGGTTAACAGCTGATTTACCAGAAGAAATTCTACAATCCAGAAAGGAGTGGCACAATATATTTAAAGTGATGAAAGGAAAGAACCTACAACCAAGATTACTCTACCCAGCAAGGATCTCATTCAGATTCGATGGAGAAATCAAAAGCTTTACAGACAAGCAAAAGCTAAGAGAATTCAGCACCACCAAACCAGCTCTACAACAAATGCTAAAGGAACTTTTCTAAGTGGGAAATACAAGAGAAGAAAAGGACCTACAAAAACAAACCCAAAACAATTAAGAAAATGGTAATAGGAACATACATATCAATAATTACCTTAAATGTGAATGGATTAAATGCTCCAGCAAAAAGACACAGGCTCACTGAATGGATACAAAAACAAGACCCATATATATGCTGTCTACAAAAGACCCACTTCAGACCTAGGGACACATACAGACTGAAAATGAGGAGATGAAAAAAGATATTCCATGCAAATGGAAATCAAAAGAAACCTGGACTAGCAATACTCAGATAAAATAGATTTTAAAATAAAGAATGTTACAAGAGACAAAGACAGACACTACATAATGATCAAGGGATCAATCTAAGAAAAAGATATAACAACTAAAAAAATATATGCACCCAACATAGGAGTACCTCAATACATAAGGCAAGTGCTAACAGCTCTAAAAAGGAAATCGACAGTAACACAATAATAGTGGTGGACTTTAAAACCTCACGTACACCAATGGACAGATCATCCAGACAAAAAATTAATAAGGAAACACAAGCTTTAAATGACACAATAGACCAGATAGATTTAATTGATATTTATAGGACATTCCATCTGAAAACAGCAGATTACACTTTCTTCTCAAGTGCACACAGAACATTCTCCAGGATATATCACATCTTGAGTCACAAATTAAGCCTCGGTAAATTTAAGAAAACTGAAATCATATCAAGCATCTTTTCTGACCACAATGGTATGAGATTAGAAATCAATTACAGGGAAAAAAAAGTAAAAGACAAAAACACATGGAGGCTAAACAATACGTTACTAAATATCCAAGAGATCACTGAAGAAATCAAAGAGGAAATCAGAAAATACCTAGAGACAAATGACAACAAAACACAATGATCTAAAACCCATGGGATGCAGCAAAAGCAGTTCTAAGAGGGAAGTTTATAGCAATACAATCCTACTTCAAGAAACAAGAAAAATCTCAAATAAATAGTCTAACCATACACTTAAATGAGGTAGAGAAAGAAGAACAAACAAAATCCAAAATTAGTAGAAGGAAAGAAATCATAAAAATCAGATCAGAAATAAATGAAATAGAAACAAAGAAAACAATAGCAAAAATGAGTAAAACTAAATTCTGGTTCTTTGAGAAGATAAACAAAATTAATAAGCCTTTAGCCAGACTTATCAAAAAAAGAGGGAGAGGACTCAAATCAATAAAATTGGAAATGAAAAAGGAGAAGTTACAATGGACACCACAGAAATACAGAGCATCATAAGAGACTACTACAAGCAACTTCTATGCCAATAAAATGGACAACTTGGAAGAAATGGACAAATATAGATCAATGGAACAGGATAGAAAGCCCAGAGATAAACCCACGCACCTATGGTCAACTGATCTATGACAAAGGAGCAGGAATATACAATGGAGAAAAGACAGTCTCTTCAATAAGTGGTGCTGGGATACCTGGACATCTACATGTAAAAGAATGAAATTAGAACACTCCCTAACACTATACACAAAAATAAACTCAAAATGTATTAAAGATCTAAATGTAAGACCAGACACTATAAAACTGTTAGAGGAAAACAGAGGAAGAACACTCTTTGACATAAATCACAGCAAGATCTTTTTTGACCCACCTCCCAGAGTAATGGAAATAAAAATAAACAAATGGGACCTAATGAAACTTAAAAGCTTTTGCACAGCAAAGGAAACTATAAACAAGACAAAAAGACAACCCTCAGAATGGGAGAAAATATTTGCAAATGAATCATTGGACAAAGAATTAATCTCCAAGATATATAAACAGCTCATGCAGCTCAATATTAAAAAAAAACAACAACAACCCAATCAAAAAATGGGCAGAAGACCTAAATAGCCTTTCTCCAAAGAAGACATACAGATGGCTAATAGGTACATGAAAAGCTGCTCGACATCACTAATTATTTGAGAAATGCAAACAAAAACTACAGTGAGGTACTGGTCAGAATGGGCATCATCAGAAAATCTACAAACAACAAATGCTGGAGAGGGTGTGGAGAAAAGGGAACCCTCTTGCACTGTTGGTGGGAATGTAAATTGGTACAGCCACTATGGAGAACAGTATGGAGGTTCCTTAAAAAACTAAAAATAGAACTGCCATATGACCCAGCAATCCCACTACTGGGCATATACCATAATTCAAAAAGACACATGCACCCCAATGTTCACGGCAGCACTATCTACAATAGCCAGGACATGGAAGCAACCTAAATGCCCATCGACAGATGACTGGATAAAGAAGTTGTGGTACATATATACAATGGAATATTACTCAGCCATAAAAAGGAATGAAATTGGGTCATTTGTAGAGACGTGGATGGATCTAGAGACTGTCATACAGAGTGAAGTAAGTCAGAAAGAAAAAAACAAATATCGTATATTAACGCATATATGTGGAACCTAGAAAAATGGTACAGATGAACCAGTTTGCAAGGCAGAAATAGAGACAGAGGTAGAGAACAAATGTATGGACACCAAGGGGGGAAAGCAGTGGCAGGGGGATGAATTGGGAGATTGAGATTGACATATATACACTGATATGTATAAAATAGATAACTAATAAGAACCTTCTGTATAAAAAAATTAAATTAAATTTAAAAAAAAAAAGATAACGGAGAGTTGAGAGCCCTGGTTTAGGGCTCCTGCGAAGATTGAAGCAAAACACAGCAGGACTAAAATTCCTATTGGGAGACAAGACTAACGTGGCCTCGAAAGAAAGGAAAGAGCAGGAGGCATGGTTTAATCTATATGCATCACACAGACCCTCTCCATAAACTGAATGCGCAGGAATGGAATGAGAGAACTGACAGTGTGACTGATTTTCCCGAGTGGATCCCCCAGGACTTAGTTGATTTGAGTGATGAGAGTCAGCACACCAAGTTCTAGCTGGTGGGAAATGTGCTTTTAGGGATATTTGACCCTTATCCTGACCCTAGAAAGTGATGATGTGTTCAGTAGGGTTTGCTGGGAGGTCTGGAGACTGGTGATGGATGGCAGATGAGTGGGTGGAAGCTGACCTCAGAGTAACAAGGACCCTGTGAACCCAGATAATGGCCTGTTGAAGTCAGTTCCTAAGAGACCTCAAAATGTAGCCACAGAAAAAGAACTCAAAACAGTGTGATAAAAGTGAGTGGTTAGGGCTTCTCTGGTGGCGCAGTGGTTGAGAGTCCGCCTGCCGATGCAGGGGACACGGGTTCGTGCCCCGGTCCGGGAAGATCCCACATGCCGCGGAGAGGCTGGGTCCGTGAGCCATGGCCACTGAGCCTGCGCGTCCGGAGCCTGTGCTCCGCAACGGGAGAGGCCACAGCAGTGAGAGGCCCGCGTACCGCAAAAAAAAAAAAAAAAAAAAAAAAAAAAAGTAAGTGGTTAGAGAGGCTGATTTATAAAGGAGAAAAATAATTGATCCAGAACTGTGGGAATCATGGAACGTTGAATATAGAGGATACCTGAAAGACAAGCTCATCTGGTCCTCATACTTTACAGATAACAAAAGAGAAGCCCAGGAAAGTGAGTTACACAGTGATTTATCCAGCTGCTTCATGGCACATTTGGACCTGAATTTGGACCATCCAGCTCTTAGTCATGGTTGCTTTCACCACGTTGTGTTGGAGGAAATATTAATTTACCCAGGTCCTCTCCAACTCATTAGTCGTAAAGTAAAATAGAGTTCATGAACAGATGATACATCTAATCCTCTTTCATTTACTGTCCAAGATGTTCCTGGAAGTTCAATATTTTGTTACTTTTACTAATATTAATATTATAATCTATTATAATTATAGTACCAAGAAGAGAAAATTATACACCAGTGAATAAAATTGCTCTCTTTTTGGAATCCTATTAAACCATTCTGCTTATAGTACAGATCCACTCGAATCTCCTCTTAGCAGAACAAGAACATACCACGCATACATTAAAAATCCAACCAATAAACCAACATTTATTTTTTAGTACCTACTCTATCCATTATTTCAACAGAAATACGTTAATCACCTATTAGGTCCCAGGTGTTGTTTTACCAACTTGAGATACAGCAGTAAACATAATATAAAAAGTCCCCACATTCATAGTGCTTATCTCTTAAGGAAGAGACTGTGATCCATAAAGTAAGTTATAATATAATCTCGAAGGTGGTAAGCACTGTGTAGAGAAATGAAGCCAATTCAGTGTACAGGAGCACAAGTCTAGTCCATGATCACGGCTCAGGAAATTATTATTTGGCCCTAATGGCAGGGCTAACTCATTGAAGGACTTTAAGGACTAAACCTGCATCACACAATATGTGACCTGTATAATACTGGTTCTGTCAGCTAATAATAGGTATTTTATGCAAAAACAAAAGAAAAGGAAACTCTATGGTTAAAAAACTTTAAGAAATCTTGGATTAATTAGAGTAAATGAATTAATTAAAGTAGCTGTATTTCTGTATAGTTCTTCAGAGGGTACAGAATGCTAACTGCACTGGGCACTAAAATACAAGAATATTAGAATATTATGCGGAGTATTTCCCTCCTTTGACTATGGAACTTGCTGAATGAGTTCTTTGTGGAAAGTGTTTAGAAAAAATGCAGTGCTGTAGATTTTGATAGAAAGGGGGCTGGAATTTATATCTGCAAATGCTTGTGCTGTATAAATACATCCTTAGCGACCCAAATATCCATTTTGTTTACTGTAATGGAGGGTTCAATGCTGAATTTTAAGAAGTGATTGAGGCATCCGACTTCAAAAATTGGTGCCTGAGGAAACATCTGTTGCACATTTCCACTAAAGAAAAAAAATGTTATTTTTAATTACAAAATGTATAGCTAATTAGTAAAATGTAAGATGGGCATCCCAAGGAGGAAAGCTTCTATGGTGCATATAAAATACTTGTATTTGTCTATATCCCATCTAGACAGTGTGCTCAAAAAGACACAAACTAAGTCTACCCTGATGACACATAGTACAGTGGTTGGCAAGTGGTACACAGCCAATGAATATGTGTTAAATAAATAAATGAATCAAAAAATGAATGAGGATACCACATAGCGTTCAATATTATCAAACCTTATCCTGTGGTTGACATTTTGCCATACCTTTTTTTATTATTGAGATAAAATTAACGTAACATAAAAGTAATCATTAACTTTAAAAAAGTGAACAATTCAGGGGCATTTAGTACATTCACAATGTTGTGCAACCACTATCTCTATCTAGTTCCAAAATAATTTTACACACCAAAAGGAAGCCCATACCCATTAAGCAGTTATTCCCCATTGTTCCTTCCCTCTCAGCCTCTGACAATGACCAACCTGTTTTCCATCTCTATAGATTTATCTATTTTGAATATTTCATAAATGGAAACATACAATATATGATGCTTTTTGTCTGGCCTCTTTCACTTAGTGTATTTTTGAGGTTTGTTCACATTGTAGCATGTTATCAGTATTCATTTCTTTTCATAGATGAATAATATTCCATTTTATGTATGTACCACAATTTATTTATCCATTCATTCATTGATGAACATTTGGGCTATTCCTTCCTTTCAGATATTGTGAATAAAGCTACTACGAACATACCTGTACATGTATTTGACTATTTGTTTTCAATTATTCAGGGTGAATACCTAGCCGTGAATTTGCTGGATCATATGATAATTCTGTTTAACTTTTTGTGGAACTGTCAGCAATACCCTTGAGAATTAAAACACTTTTTTTTTAATTAAAAAAAAGTCAGAAAACTGAAGCCTAGCTAAAATTCTGTTATTGCCCAATTATAGAGAAGAAAAAGTAGTATGAATCTGAGGTAAAATTTTTAAGTAGGAGATTGTCTTGGAACTCACCTTGTCATGGACATATGTTCTTTCTATCTTTCCATAACTCACTCATTCCAACTTTAGTGTCCTGTGTGCTCCCTCACCTCCCCCCATCAAATCTTCCTCTCATTTACATGTTACTGTGAATTTAAGCTGCTGTGTTACTTCTTTGTGTTATTTCTACCCTTACTAGCTTATAAGATCCTTGAGAGCAGGAACTTCGGCTCTTTGCTGTTTTCCCAGCACCTTAGACAGTGACTGGCACATTGTAGGTGCTCAATAAATATTTATGGCCTGATTTCTCTATGAAACAAAAATAGCTTGTGCTTGTTAAAAGAACTTTAGACATCTGGCATGTGTGTGCACGCGTGTTTGTGTGTAGATGGGAGATACTTAAAAAGGGACGAAAACATTGAAATCCTGCTACCTAGGCAGCCCCTGATTCTAACTATGCACAAAACAGTCTGCCAAGTGAACACCACAGTCCTCCCAGGCCACACAGATGACCAGTTCGTTCTAACAATCTACAACAGTAAGTTACAAAGTTTGGAATCTTCCGAGTTTGGTTTAGAAAAAGAAATTATGGGGGCAGCTATTCTCTAAAGTGTTAGTGATTTATATGTGTAGCTCTCCAAGTATTAAAGAGAAAATAAACCCTATGATGTCTAAAGCTAACAGAAGTAAAAAGCTTTCTAATGCATCTGTACATAGGCTACCAACTAGATTTAATTTAATTACCTGGATGGCACTCAGATTGTCTCTCCAGGTAAGAAAAAATTAAAGGCAATAGAAAATTGTATAAATGCTGCTATTTATTTTTTAAACTATTGTAAGACTGAAGAGAGAGACCAAGTACAATCCTTCACTCTACTTGGGTATCCTGATTTGGGTATAATTATGCCTGTAGAGATTGGTTGCAACCTTCAAGGCAACTGTGGTAGATTTCAGTGGTTGATAAGGTCCAGTGGTAATAAAATGAAGCAGGACCCTCAAGACAACTTGGTGGGGGGCAATTATGACCCATTACTGTGTGAATCACACACTGTGATTAAACTCATAGGAGGCACTCAGCATCCGCACTTGTTGTGAAAAGGGCCCTGATTAGCATCTGTACTATGCATTTTGGTAATCAGAAATCATTATAGAGAATGCAACATTAGATGAAGGAATATGGCAATCTCCCATGCATTAAATAGGCTAATTTTTTTTAAAAAGAAATGACTTTATATCTAAAGCAAATAACATCATTTCTTTTCCTGCAAAGCATTAACACTTGATCAGATGCTCTCTACTACCATTCTATAAGTATTGCCACAGTGAACATTTGATTAGGAAATATCCACTCTGCACGATACAGAGGCTGTTTTCATTTAAATGTTGATATGTAAGAGCTATTTTTGCTATGTGTCTTTAGTCTTGGAAAAAAGCTAAATGATGAATTAAACTAGCCAGAGATAGAACAGCAAGTTTTAAATTCTTAAATCAGGCCAACAAATTAGGTCAAGATTCAAGAAGTCTTCTGACAGAGCATCAGAAATATTTTTTTGTTCTACAAAATATTAACAGGGATAAAAGCTGTTAATATAATGTTTGGGGCATATTTTGACACGATCTATTGTTACTTTCAAGAGACTTGCATCTACTCATTGTATTAAAGTCTTAAACAATTGTATCAGACCATTTTGTGTATGAATTCCAAAGGCTTTTTCAGTTTTACATCCGTAAGTAAACATACTCTGAGAAATCCTTTCTGTATCAAATCTTTGCAAGATAATATTATCCTCACCCACAAGTATTCAATTCCATTTGTTTAAATTATATAGATTCCTTTGTAAACTGTTCAGGAAAACAGTCATTGTCAAGAATTGAATGGGATAGTCAAACTCTGCATTTACTCAAAAGAAATTTTAAACACTTTATTGTTAGCAGGTAAAAATCAAACTAATTATTAAATGACCATTTACTCATTATTTTACGCCATATGATTAAAAGAACTTTTAACTTTGACAATTGTGTTACCAAATTAACTTACCTAAAGCTTCACTGCTGTATTTTTAAATACCTCTTCTCTGGCAAGCCATTTGGATTGATTAACCAAAGAGCTAAGGCTGGTGAATAATAAAGTAATTACCACTTATTTCAGAGTGCATTAGACAATAGCTAAATAAGGAACTTCATTGGCATTTATTATAAAAAGATAAAAACATGATGATTATCCAACATTTTCCTTTGCTTTCCATTAACTGATATTACTCTAAAATTATTCTGTGGGTAACACAATGTTCAAGAAAATGAATTTAGTAGCATATCCCAAATTGTAATAATTTGTAATTTTTTAGAGAGATGTTTACACTGACTCTTTTTTTTTTTTTTTTTTTTGCGGTACGTGGGCCTCTCACTGTTGTGGCCTCTCCCGTGGCAGAGCACAGGCTCCGGACGCGCAGGCTCAGCGGCCATGGCTCATGGGCCCAGCTGTTCTGCGGCATGTGGGATCTTCCCGGACCGGGGCACGAACCCGTGTCCCCTGCATCGGCAGGTGGACTCCCAACCACTGCGCCATCAGGGAAGCCCTACACTGACTCTTAAGCATGAGAGTACTCCAATTCATTTTGCCATGTTCTGTGCGTGCCCTATATCTGTCCCACTTTGTGACCTGAAGCGTATTTTTGCAAAGTTGTCTGGCATTAAGAACTATGGTCGTTCATATAAAACAGAAAGCTCATGACTTAGTCCTACATTGAGATGTGACAGTTTTGGAAAAGAATAGGAGAGGAAAGGGGAACTAAGAATAGTCCCACTATGCACCATGCATACATTTCTGTACATTTTAACAAGAGCGTGAGCAGCACACACATTTTAAAAGCTAAAATGAGCCCGCAATGAGAGAGCAACATAACATAGGAAAGTAGTCAAATCACCAAGTACAATGGAAGTCATCCACCTTAATTCTAAATTTAGCTCATTTACAAATTCCAGATGTCTTACAGTCACTGCGAATCCAGTGAAGAGCATCATTTGGGTTCATAGAATGAAATGCTAAGTTGAAAAATATATTGTGAGACAAAAGAGCCACGTGTTTACTCAGCAGAAAGAAACACTAACCTTTTCTTTTTAACTTGAAAAGGTCTTGACCTAGCATAATTATATAGAGGTTTCACTGTTGATGGAACTTAGGTTGAAATGCTTTGCTGAGGTTAAGAGGAGAAACGTATAAGAATATGAAATTGTCTGTTTCTTTGTGGGAGGAAGGAATTGCACAGGATACTTTGTGTTCTCAAGGTCAGGGTGAACAGGAAAATTTGGAGACAAACTTCAGCAAAACCATCGGGGTGAGTTCAACTACAAAAGAAGATCTTCCAATGCTTTTTACACTTGACACCATTTGGGATGCTCACATTACCAGATGATAGAGAACTCCTGAACTGCCTAAGAGCAGAGACTGAAATTAACATTTACTTGTTGGTTATTGTAGTGCTAGACGTTGTCCTAGGCGCTATACATTTACCAAAAAATAAATGAAAATCTTACCTTCAAGGAGCTTGCAATCTAGGAAACCAAATGCAACAGGATGGTGCCAAAATATATCATATCCCTTGATTAAGCCCAATATTCTGCCCACTACACAGCTAGTACTAAACTAAATGCTTTTATGTAGATCAATTAATTTTTACAACTCTACTAGAGAATTATCTTTGTTGTTCCCATTTTACAGATGAGGAAACTAAGACTTAAAATTGTAAAACTGCCTAAATTCAAATCTGAAGCCCACACTCTTGGCCAGTCTTGAGCTGGATCTTCAAATTCCGTGGTGTCCTCAGCATTCGTAATCACTTCTGCCTCTATGAAGTCACACGAGCCACTCATCACCCAGAGTCTATCTTAGAAAAGAGAAGCGGGCAGAAATCTGAAAGAGTTTATGCTTGCCCTAAAAGTCTGAGTTTCCTGAAGTGATTGTTCTGGATTCTCTAGATCCAGTCATACCTCCAATATAGAACGATACAACTGGTCTGCCCCTAAACTGGTAGCTTTCAAGTATGACTGACCCCTTCCTGCTAGGCTTTATGTTCTTATGCCTGGATTGGAATGTGAATCCCAAGCCATTTGCCTCTGCTTTTGAAGCGCAGTTCATAGAAGCCTCGTCCTGGCCCCTAGCCTCTGCTGAGCCACGGGCCTCTTCAGCACTCTTGTGTCTTCTCACTGGGGCCTGTTAGAGCATTTGGATCCCCTTGTACTGGCCACGTAGAGGTAAGCGATGGGAATAATGGAGCTTCCTTCAAGCTTACCTATCTAGCCACCTCCCACAAATGCTGTCACATCATTGCCCTGATCCATGCTGGAAGGAGGAGCGGGGAGTGAGGGGAGAGAGGAGAGTGTGGTGTATGTGTGTGTGTGTGTGTGTGTGTGTGTGTGTGTGTGTGTGTGTGTATGTGTATATTTGTACGCTTCTCTAACCTAGATGCTTGTAGTTTCCCCCTTGTGTGCCTGAGAAACATATCGTGTTTCATCCTCCCCTTGGAAAACAAATTGCTACCTGAGACAGACGGCTCCAGCGCCTAGGTTCCAGTCTCGGCTCTGCCATTTACCAGCTGTGCTACCTTGGGCAAGTCACTGAACATCTCTGTACCCCAATTTCTTCATCTGTAAAATGGGTTCAATAATAGTCCCTCCCCCCTCATAGTTATTATAAGGATTAAATAAGTTAAAAATGTATGGTGCTCAAAGCAGTGCCTGACACATGGTAAGCAATAGAAGAGTTTGTTTTTGTTAATTTTCTTTTCCATCTCCTCTATCTTCTATCCATTTCCCACCAGGACCAGAAAGAGCGTGTTTTCTACTTCCTCCACAACATATCTTTCTTCTCCATAAGGCAGAAACTTTTATAACTCTCCCACGTGAAAGAGGATTCATCTCTACACATTATGAAGGAAGGAATCTCCACCATCTGAGAACTATATGCTTGGTCCCTTGATGTTTCTGTTGATATAGCCCAACTCTTAAAATTATGGCTTCTGACAAAGTCCTATTTGGGTATTAGAGCTGAATACTAACCATTTCTGTTTTCATTCCTGTTCTGACACCACCATTTCCAAGGCAGGTAGAAACCTTGGGCTGACTAGACTAGTCAATAAAAATACTACTGAAGTGTAAATATCATTGTTACATTTCAGATTATCATTCCCATTACACATACAATATGTTATTCAAGACCCTTTATGGCAATGAGTGTTTCTCAATCTTAGATGCACATCAGAATCACTAGTAAAACTTTTTAAAGAATAATTTTCAGTACTTTCCCAATTCTACTAAATTAGAATCCCCAAAGACCATTTTTAACTTAAAAATAAAATTCTGATCTGCAATTAAGGTTAAAAGCCACTGCTGTTGAATAACAGAAGAATGCATAAAAATATATGATTTGGAAAAAGTTGAACCTGAATTTTAATTATCATCTCACTTATTAGCTAAGTGATCTCAGTGAGACTTCTGTACAGCTCAATTTTTTCATCTACAAAGTAGAGGTAAAAATAGTAAATACTTTACAAGGTTGCTGTGGGTATAGAATGAGATAATACAAATACAATACCTGGCACCTGGCAAACACTCAGTAAATGTTAACTATAATTAGTATCCCCAATTTATGGATGAGAAAATAAATTCTCAGCAATGTTATGAAACTTCCCCATAATCCACAGCTAATATCTAACAGAGTCAGTACATGAATCACTGTATATCTGACTATACAAATCATGAATGAATAAATGAATGAATGTATAGTAACATAGGATTCAGATTCAAGGGTATCTAATTTTGAAACTCATATGCTTTTCACTTCCCCACACTGCTTATCAAATGCAGGCAGAAAATAAAGTCAAGGAAGGCAGATAGAAGCAGAATGAAAGAAGAAATACTCAGCTCCAAGTGAAGCTTGCAGTAGTGGTGAAAGTGATGGGAGGTGGGAGGCATTTGACTGGGGTACAATATAAACATCTGACTGTGCACACAGTTTCTGAGAAGAGTTTGGCAAAGTACAGAGAACCCAAGGGCTCCATCAATGTCCCTTGATGTTTGTTGACCTCAAATCACTTAATCTTCACTAGAAAATATTGCTTCAATCTCAGATAGCAACGGCCAACTATTTTTTCAAAGGAATCCATTTTGAAACCATCATGTAACATTTTGTATTTTGCATCCTCAATCTTAAACTTTCCTGCTTGTCAGGTGTTTTGTATTCTCTTATGAGATGGTCAGTCATGTGCAGCCACAAGAAGAGACAGAGGAGAGACCCAGGAAGAGGGTTTATTCTATGCACAGTTTCTACAGATGGGAGGTACGCCATGCCATGCAGGGCTACATGGAAAAACATAGGCTGGTCAGGAGGCAGAAGGCAGGAAAGACGGCAAGAGTCTTTATTGGGGTTTCTGGGGAAAGGCAAGTCTTTGGTAAACAGCTTAAGACTGGCTAGTTTGAATCATTTCAGTGCGCTCAAACTAAGGACGTGACCCCTAGTTGTCTGAAACCTGTCCGTGGGATGCTTAAGGCAGAGGAATATGGCCTCCTGGGGTGCACAGGCCAGATAGGGGAGGGACAACTTTGGACTGGTTAGTTTGTATACCAAAAACATGCTCCTGACTGAGCCCTTTGTCATCTCTAAGAACTGGCTAGCCCCAGGAGAGGCAGTCTCTCCCCAGCCAGAAAGACTTGTTTTTTTACAATGTCAAAATATCATAACATACAGAAATTATATATTTATAATAATTATATGTATATACAATACAATAGGTATCTCTTTAATTGCATATTCGGACATCAAACTATTTTTTCATACACCATCTGAAAAAGATATCTTTTTTTTTTTTTTGGCTGCGTCGCGTCTTTGTTGCTGCGCTCGGGCTTACTCTAGTTGCGGCGAGCGGGGGCTACTCTTCGTTGCAATGCTCAGGCTTCTCATTGCAGTGGCTTCTCATGTTGGGGAGCACGGGCTCTAGGCACGCAGGCTTCAGTAGTTGTGGCTGGCAAGCTCTAGAGCGCAGGCTCAGTAGTCGTGGCACACAGGCTTAGTTGCTCCACGGCATGTGGGATCTTCCCAGACCAGGGCTCGAACCCGTGTCCCCTGCATTGGCAGGTAGAGTCTTAACCACTGCACCACCAGGAACATAGTTGTAAATGAGACTGATTTAACCGAAGACCCATAAAATAGTCTGAAATCAGGTATTAAATCAGCTAATTTCCAATGGCACAAAACTGGATGATTCAGGTTGGTTTGTTTGTTTACAAAAAGGTATGAAAACTTTTCTAATTAGGAGTCCTTTTGCATGTTCCTTGTTTTATAAATGCTCAGATTTCTTTTATTCTTGGTATTGTTTCTGTATGAATATTGTGGTGAGTGGGCAGGACTCGCTTTGGAAGGGTTCAGGGAAACGAGAGCATCATTTCTCCCTGTAGAAGAGGGGTGATCAGAGCGCCAAGGCTCGGGATCGAGCAGATGATCATATCTCGCTGACTGCTCCACCTTTTCCTTATTGAGACAGGTTCTGTCAAAGCTGCCGCTGTTCCAGGGTGACAGAACGTGACCTCCACAGAACGCAGGTGAATTCAAGACAAATTGAAATTTCAGGTAATTTCTTTCAAGTTAGAAATGTAACAAAAGACTTGTGCTAATAAAGAGGATCTCACACAGGATCAGAGCCATTGATCTCTGAGACCCAACTGAACAAAAAGTATTGTTCATCTAAAACGCAACATCCTATTAGATGGAGAAAATCACATTTGTGAAATTGGTGGATACGGATATCATCTGAACCTGTTATTAAAAATATGTTCACTTATTGAGTAACTACTAGATCTAATGCCCTGGATTAGATATGATAAGGGCTAGAAAGATATTTAAATCATAGTCTTTGCCCTCAAAATACTTGTAATATGAAAAGGGAAAGAACAAGTATACAGGGTAAATTTATCTATATTTTCCTTGGTCTGGAAAGACCTCTAGACACACACCCCACCCCTGACTCCGCAGCCCCACACCTCTTATTCCCACTTCTCTGGCACGAAAGTTCCAACTCCTTTTCCAAAACTCCCTTCCTCTTTGAAATCCTCCCCACATCTCCCACAGGCCGAGTCACTCCTTGCTTGGTGCTCTTCTAGTAATTTGTGGTTACTCCTCCCAGAGCGCTCATGTTATGCTGTAGTGTGTCTTCCCGTCTACTCTTCCCCAGTTAGAACATGAGCTCTTCCAGTCATATTCATCCTTTGACTAATGCTTCCCCCACTGCAACCCTATAGACACCTTGCAGCACACATGCTGACATAGGGTTCATAATAACTGTTGAAGAGTTGAATGTGGTGATGACTGAATGAATTAAAGGCACACAAAACTACAGTACAGATTATTCTACTCAGTGGGATGGCTCTCTGTCTTAGATGTCTGCTTATATCTCAGTGGTATTTCCCTTCTGCCTCAGTTTTCCCAATTCCTGAGCACTACAAATTGTCCCTAGCTAGATTGCCTTAGCTGGCCAAGTGAAGAAAGGCATGACAGCTGCCCTCCAAAATTGTATTCAAGACCAGAGTTGAAACAATACCAGCTTTCCAGAACTGGAAGGGGTTTGTACTAGATGGGACAATTTTTTGATACTTCAGTTTTTAAATGATTCACACTGGCGAGAATAGCCCCCCCCAAATGGAGGACCACACCAAGGAACTTGTGCTGATAGCTTAGATTTCAAAGTGTTCACATTTCAACTTTGGTTGGCTTGACATCCTGTCTACCTAAATGTTTTGGCTATTCATTGAACAGCTTGCATAGCCCATATGGTTACCATGGAGCCCGTGTTAGACTGAATGCCATTTAAATCTTCTAAATCCCTCTGTTAAAGGATTTCATCCCACTCTCTGCTTCCTCCAGCAAAATAAAATTTGAACGATGGCAGTCAGTAGCTAACTCAGAACAAGCTATTGATTTTTCAATTTCTCAATTTGTAAAACAGAATTGTGATTTCTTTTTACGTAACATTTTGCTAGGAATCCTGACATCAATTAGGTTTCTTTGTCTATAAAATACACTGAATTCCTTAGAACTAAGGCTATCTGTCATTTCTCTCTAATTTGGTAAAAAAAATTTTTTTGAATTAATTTAAAATATCTATAATGAAACATGCCAATAATTCCTGCTAGTTGCTAAACGTGTACATTTTTTTTAACCTTTTCAATTGCAAAAGAAAACAAATGAGAAAACAAAATCTTAATTTTTTCCCCCCTCGATTAGAAAGGACAGTTTACTGTTGTTATTGCAGTTCTTTCATTTCCCTTAATCACTGATTCATCTTTAATTTATCAGGTGGCATTTTCCCAAGGGATCTAAGCAACTGCTATTTTGGGTGTGGGAGATTTGTAATTTTTCCTCTCTATTCTTAAAACTATGCAAGTATTCACACAGAAACTCCTAAGAAATGTTATATTGGTATTCATCTCAGCTTTACTGTTTGGAGAAATCCGTCCCTAAAAACAGTAGGAACACGTGGTTTGAGGGAGGGCACCTTTGCCCTCTGTTATGTTGAAAGAAGAACACCAAGAAGTTTTCCTCGAGACCCTGTCAGGCATCCATCACCCATGCATGTATCCAAGCCTTTTTAAATACATTTTTATTTCAACCTATACTGAATCTTGAAGTAATACACTTCCATAATTTCATATCCATTATGTAAAGTTCTAGTACCATTTACTTATTTTACATTTTCTTTCTTCTAAATCCCAAAGGATGCCCCCGGTCTAGTTATACAGGGGTCAGTAAGCAAGTCCATGTGAGTTACCCTTTTCAGATCTTTCATATTATAAATTTTGATTAAAGCCCCTCTTACCTTTGAACTAAAATGTTCTACTTATTTAATATATTTCATAGTCAGTGTTATTGATGGATGACCTGATAAATACCAACACATTAGTCCTTTTCAGGAACCATCTTTTTATTTCTCTGCCACATATGACATTGTTGATCATATTCTGTTTCTTTGAATTCTTTCCTACCTTGGCTCCTCTGGCACACTACATTACCTAAGTGTTTACACTGCTCTTCAGTCTTCATTCTGTAAATATTCTCTTTTTCCCTTCTTAGCTTCAGCTCTTTCTCTGTGCGATCTAAATCTAGAATCTGACTCCCATTCTTCTGAGCCACGCTTATTCCAACGTGTTTTTTTCCTTTTTTAATTGACTTCAGGAGTCAGTCTAGAATGCTTTTATTTTTTTCCCCTAGAATTCAAAAAAATCTGGAATCAAAAATGAGGGATTTCAGATTTAAAATAATGTAGGTATGTTATTTTATAATATATCCTCTTGTGTCTTGACTGACAAGTGAAACACTTTACAGCCCAAACAGCCTCAATAAGTCTTTCCAAAGTTTATGGGCAAGTTTATCTTTCCATATTTGGTTAAGCTGAGTGCTCACTGCAGAATATTACCTTCTTTTCTAGGTCATTACAAATGTGTTAAAATAAATTTAGCCCCAATCTTTAGGAAGCTTCACAGTTTGTGTGTTTCCAAGTTACACTTGCTTTCTAAAAAGCAGAGAAGCAAACTCAGCAAACTTCATTTATTATTTAATTGATTTCTTTGATCATATAAACACTAAAATGCAGGCCTCTCCTAAGATGGTCCATTCTCTCTCTAGAGATGCCCAATTTCCTGCAGTGTTCCTATTCTAATTTATCATTACACTATAGATACTTTACATGGAAAGCTTTTTTTTAATACAGCCTCTTGTTTATTTCTTGTATGTATAGTTGAAGCCTATTATAAAAGAAAATACAATGCCAACATGCATAAGAATTACAAAACTTCTAAAGTATTTTAACAGTTACTACAATATCATTATGCATAACAATGAATAAAATTTGTTTTATCTATACTCAATTTTAATTATACTAAAATGGAAATAATAAATGTAGATTGCTACATTAACCGATCAAGCCAGCCTAAGTGAGGCAGAATGAGGGGACACATAAGGCATGGGGTTTGGGGGGAAGTTTGAAACATCATGAATGTCAAAGAATATCAAACCTGTCTACAAAACTACTTTAAGTTTGTGTCCTTTCCAGAGTGTCCTATTCCAAATACTAATTGCAACTTAAATTGCTTGGAAGTTTACCAAGAAATAAATTATTTTTACTTAGTTTTTTTATTGTGACAATTAAGGAACAATTGTGCATTCTCAATAAAAACTCTAGTAGTGGGCTTCCCTGGTGGCGCAGTGGTTGAGAATCTGCCTGCTAATGCAGAGGACGCGGGTTCGAGCCCTGGTCTGGGAAGATCCCACATGCCGCGGAGCAGCTGGGCCCGTGAGCCACAACTACTGAGCCTGCGCATCTGGAGCCTGTGCTTTGTAACAAGAGAGGCTGCGATAGTGAGAGGCCCGCTCACCGCGATGAAGAGTGGCCCCCGCTTGCCACAACTAGAGAAAGCCCTCGCACAGAAATGAAGACCCAACACAGCCAAAAATAAATAAATAAATAAAAACAAATAAATAAATAAAATAGCAAGGAGAAAATCAACCAATCTAAAAAATGTTTATTTAAAAAAAAAAAAACTCTAGTAGTTGTGTGTGCATATGTGTGTGTGGGAGTATTGACAAACTGATTCTAAAATTTAACTTGAAATGCAAATAGTAAATAGTAATAATAATTATAAAAAAGAACAAAGTTAATTGAACTGCACTACTAGATATGAAGATTTATTATCAGGTTATGTAATTGCCACTTTATTTATCTATGACAAAGTTTCCACTACAATGCGCTGAGGAAAGGGTAATCATTTCAATATGATGCTGGGTTAATTTGTATTTATATGGGTAAAAATGAACCTTGACCTCTATTTCATACCATACATAAAAGTCAATTTCAGATGGTTCATAGACTTAAATGAGAAGAGTAAGATAATAAAGTATATAGAAGAAAATATGAAAGTGTATCTTCGTGCCTTCAAAGTAGGCAATGATCTTTGAGACATCATAAAAGTAAAAAAAAAAAAAATCACAAAATACAGAAAGCACTGATCATAAAAAAGAGATTGGCAAATAGGACTTTATTAACATTAAGAATGTCTGTTTATGACGACACCATTAAGAAATTAGAAAGGCAGGATACAGAGTGAGAGAAGTTATTTACAATACATACATCTGACAAAGAACTCATTTCCAGAATAAAGAATTCCTACATGTCAATTAATGAAAGATAAAAAACCCAATTTTAAAACATGGGCAACACATTTGAACAAGCACTTTACCAGTGTATACAAATGGCCAATAAGTGTATGAATACGTCATTAGGCATCAGGGAAATGCAAACTGGAACCACAAATAGATACCATTTCACATGTCAAAATAGCTAAAATTAAAAAGACTGGTAATACTAAGTGCTGATGTGAATCTAGAGCAATAAGAACTCTCAGACTGTGTGAATGGGAATGTAAATCAGTACCACAGCTTTGTAAACTCTTTGGTAATATATACTACAGCTAAACATACCTACCATATGACCCAGCAATTCAATTCCCAGGTATATACCCGGTATAAATGAGTGCATATGCCCACCAAACTACATGTCAAAAATATTCGTGTCAGTTTTATTCATAATGGCCAAATTGGAAAATATCCAAATGTCCCTCAACAGTAGACTGGACAGATAAATTGTGATTATTCCTATAATGAAACACTATGCAGCAATAAAACAAAAGAATACAGTATGGCTACCATGCAAAAACATGGATTATTTTTGTAGACATAATGTTGTACCAAAAGCTGGACAAAAAGAGTTCTTATGAAGTTCAAGATCAGATAGAATTATTCTATGGTGATTGGACTCAGAAGAGTGATTGCTTTTTGGTAGGAGGATAATGGCTGGAAGCAAATACAAAGGAATCTTCTGGGGTACCGGAAATGGTCTTCACTTTGATCTGGGTGATAGTTATCTGAGTGTACATATATTTTAAAAATTCATTGAGCTATAGAGTTAAGATTTGAGTACTTTACTATATGTGCATTAGACTCAAAAATAAAGGAAGAGGGGTAAGAGGGGGGAGCAGAGAGAGAGGGAGGAGAAGTAAAGGAGGAAGAGAAGCAGGAGCAGAAATAATAATGTGAAAACGTGAATTCAACCTGCTACAAAATAACTACATTTTTGAGAATATAGATATTTGCTTCATAGAATCATCTCTAATGGCTTTATTAGTTTGTCTTTAATAACAAAAAAAGATAACTTAACATGGGAAAAATCCTTTTACTTCTTTGATTTAAAGAAAAGGTAAAGTCACAGAATATATGCTAATTTTTCATAATGATTTAATTTGCTATTATCTGTATTTATATTGAAAGTTATTTTCTAGTTTTTCTTATTATTTTAGTCTTGCCCCATGCATCTAGCTGTTTAACTATTTTCTATAGTTACCAATTTAAAATAAAAAAACCCTTATAGTTCATACGTAGATTTACACATGTATAAAGCACATTATTAGAGAAAATAATAAGCAAATTTTAAATGACTAGTGTTTTTATTTATTAAGTTATACTGTTTTCTAGAAGTGAACATGTATCAGTATTTTTATTCAGAGTTATTTGTAATACCAAAGTCATAATAAATCAGTTACAGATAAAATAAACTAATATCTTTATGCAATGTTAGTTACAGCATTAAAACAGTGCACCTTTAATACAGCATGCTATTAATGATTATGCATTAGAGAATATATAAATTATCTGAATGGCATTGCTTAATTTTATACCTAATTTGACACATACTTTTTTTTTTAACATCTTTGTTGGAGTATAATTGCTTTACAATGCTGTGTTAGTTTCCGCTATATAACAAAGTGAAACAGCTATACATATACATACATCCCTATATCCCCTCCCTCTTGTGTCTCCCTCCCACCCTCCCTATCCCAGCCCTCTAGGTGGTCACAAAGCACTGACCTGATCTCCTTGTGCTATGCGGCTACTTCCCACTAGCTGTCTATTTTACATTTGGTAGTGTATATATGTCCATGCCACTCTCTCACTTCGTCCCAGCTTACCCATCCCTCTCCCTGTGTCCTCAAGTCCATTCTCTACATCTGTGTCTTTATTCCTGTCCTGCCCCTAGTTCTTCAGAACCTTTTTTCTAATTTAGATTCCATGTATATATGTTAGCATACAGTATTTGTTTTTCTCTTTCTGACTTACTTCACTATGTATGACAGACTCTAGATCCATCCACCTCACTACAAATAACTCAATTTCGTTTCTTTTTATGGCTGAGTAATATTCCACTGTATATATGTGCCAGATCTTTTTTATCCATTCATCTGTTGATGGACACCTAGGTTGCTTCCATGTCCTGGCTATTGCAAATAGTGCTGCAATGAACATTGCAGTACATGACTTTTTGAATTATGGTTTCCTCAAGGTATATGTCCAGTAGTGGAATTGCTGGGTCGTATGGTAGTTCTATTTTTAGTTTTCTAAGGAACCTCCATACAGTTCTCCTTAGTGGCTGTATCAATTTACATTCCCACCAACAGTGTTTTTTGTAGATTTTTTGATGATGGCCATTCTGACTGGTGTGAGGTGATATCTCATTGTAGTTTTGGTTTGCATTTCTCTAATGATTAATGATGTTGAGCATCCTTTCATGTGTTTGTTGACAATCTGTATATCTTCTTTGGAGAAATGTCTATTTAGGTCTTCTACCCATCTCTGGACTGGGTTGTTTGTTTTTTGATATTGAGCTGCATGAGCTGCTTGTATATTTTGGACATTAATCCTTTGTCAGTTGCTTCATTTGCAAATATTTTCTCCCATTCTGAGGGTTGTCTTTTCATCTTGTTTATGGTTTCCTTTGTTATGCAAAAGCTTTTAAGTTTCATTAGGTCCCATTTGTTTATTTTTGCTTTTATTTCCATTTCTCTAGGAGGTGGTTGACACATACTTTTTTTTTTTTAACATCTTTATTGGGGTATAATTGCTTTACAATGGTGTGTTAGTTTCTGCTTTATAACAAAGTGAATCAGTTATACATATACATATGTTCCCATATCTCTTCCCTCTTGTGTCTCTCTCCCTCCCACCCTCCCTATCCCACCCCTCCAGGCGGTCACAAAGCACCGAGCCGATATCCCTGTGCCATGTGGCTGCTTCCCACTAGCTATCTACCTTACGTTTGTTAGTGTGTATATGTCCATGACTCTCTCTCGCCCTGTCACAGCTCACCCTTCCCCCTCTCCATATCCTCAAGTCCGTTCTCCAGTAGGTCTGCATCTTTATTCCTGTCTTACCCCTAGGTTCTTCATGACATTTTTTTTCTTCTTAAATTCCATATATATGGGTTAGCATACAGTATTTGTCTTTTTCTTTCTGACTTACTTCACTCTGTATGACAGACTCTAGGTCTATCTACCTCATTACAAATAGCTCAATTTCGTTTCTTTTTATGGCTGAGTAATATTCCATTGTATATATGTGCCACATCTTCTTTATCCATTCATCCGATGATGGACACTTAGCTTGTTTCCATCTCTGGGCTATTGTAAATAGAGCTGCAATGAACATTTTGGTACATGACTCTTTTTGAATTTTGGTTTTCTCAGGGTATATGCCCAGTAGTGGGATTGCTGGGTCATATGGTAGTTCTGTTTGTAGTTTTTTAAGGAACCTCCATACTGTTCGCCATAGTGGCTGAACCAATGCACATTCCCTCGAGCAGTGCAAGAGTGTTCCCTTTTCTCCACACCCTCTCCAGCATTTATTGTTTCTAGATTTTTTGATGATGGCCATTCTGACTGGTGTGAGATGATATCTCATTGTAGTTTTGATTTGCATTTCTCTAATGATTAATGATGTTGAGCATTCTTTCATGTGTTTGTTGGCAGTCTGTATATCTTCTTTGGAGAAATGTCTATTTAGGTCTTCTGCCCATTTTTGGATTGGGTTGTTTGTTTTTTTTGTTATTGAGCTGCATGAGCTGCTTGTAAATTTTGGAGATTAATCCTTTGTCAGTTGCTTCATTTGCAAATATATTATCCCATTCTGAGGGTTGTCTTTTGGTCTTCTTTATGCTTTCCTTTGCTGTGCAAAAGCTTTGAAGTTTCATTAGGTTCCATTTGTTTATTTTTGTTTTTATTTCCATTACTCTAGGAGGTGGGTCAGAAAGGATCTTGCTGTGATTTATGTCATAGAATGTTCTGCCTATGTTTTCCTCTAAGAGTTTGATAGTTTCTGGCCTTACATTTAGGTCTTTAATCCATTTTGAGCTTATTTTTGTGTATGGTGTTAGGGAGTGATCTAATCTGATACTTTTACATGTAGCTGTCCAGTTTTCCCAGCACCACTTATTGAAGAGGCTGTCCTTTCTCCACTGTACATTCCTGCCACCTGTATCAAAGATAAGGTGTCCATATGTGTGTGGGTTTATCTCTGGGCTTTCTATCCTGTTCCATTGATCTATCTTTCTGATTTTGTGCCAGTACCATACTGTCTTGATTACTGTAGCTTTGTAGTATAGTCTGAAGTCAGGAAGCCTGATTCCTCCAGCTCCGTTTTTCGTTCTCAAGATTGCTTTGGCTCTTTGGGATCTTTTGTGTTTCCATACAAATTGTGAAATTTTTTGTTCTAGTTCTATGAAAAATGCCAGTGGTAGTTTGATAGGGATTGCATTGAATCTATAGATTGCTTTGGGTAGTAGAGTCATTTACACAATGTTGATTCTTCCAACCCAAGAACATGGTATATCTCTCCATCTATTTGTATCATCTTTAATTTTTTTCATCAGTGTCTTATAATTTTCTGCATACAGGTCTTTTTTCTCCTTAGGTAGGTTTATTCCTAGATATTTTATTCTTTTTGTTGCAATGGTAAATGGGAGTGTTTTCTTCATTTCAATTTCAGATTTTTCATCATTAGTGTATAGGAATGCCAGAGATTTCTGTGCATTAATTTTGTATCCTGCTACATTACCAAATTAATTGATTAGCTCTAGTAGTTTTCTGGTAGCATCTTTAGGATTCTCTATGGATAGTATCATGTCATTTGCAAACAGTGACAGCTTTACTTCTTCTTTTCCGATTTGGATTCCTTTTATTTCCTGATTTCCTTTTCTTCTCTGACTGCTGTGGCTAAAACTTCCAAAACTATGTTGAATAACAGTGGTGAGAGTGGGCAACCTTGTCTTGTTCCTGATCTTAGTGGAAATGCTTTCAGTTTTTCACCATTGAGGATGATGTTGGTTGTGGGCTTGTCATATATGGCCTTTATTATGTTGAGGAAAGTTCCCTCTATGCCTACTTTCTGCAGGGTTTTTATCATAAATGGATGTTGAATTTTGTCAAAAGCTTTCTCTGCATCTATTGAGATGGTCATATGGTTTTTCTCCTTCAATTTGTTAATATGGTTTACCACATTGATAGATTTGCATATACTGAAGAATCCTTGCATTCCTGGAATAAACCCCACTTGATCATGGTGTATGATCCTTTTAATGTGCTGTTGGATTCTGTTTGCTAGTATTTTGTTGAGGATTTTTGCATCTATGTTCATCAATGATATTGGCCTGTAGTTTTCTTTCTTTGTGACATCCTTGTCTGGTTTTGGTATCAAGGTGATGGTGGCCTCATAGAAGGAATTTGGGAGTGTTCCTCCCTCTGCTATATTTTGGAAGAGTTTGAGAAGGATAGGTGTTAGCTCTTCTCTAAATGTTTGATAGAATTCGCCTGTGAAGCCATCTGGTCCTGGGCTTTTGTTTGCTGGAAGATTTTTAATCACAGTTTCAATTTCAGTGCTTGTGATTGGTCTGTTCATATTTTCTATTTCTTCCTGATTCAGTCTTGGCAGGTTGTGCATTTCTAAGAATTTGTCCATTTCTTCCAGATTGTCCATTTTATTGGCATAGAGTTGCTTGTAGCAATCTCTCATGATCTTTTTTATTTCTGCAGTGTCAGTTGTTACTTCTCCTTTTTCATCTCTAATTCTACTGATTTGAGTCTTCTCCCTTTTTTTCTTGATGAGTCTGGCTAGTGGTTTATCTATTTTGTTTATCTTCTCAAAGAACCAGCTTTTAGTTTTATTGATCTTTGCTATTGTTTCCTTCATTTCTTTTTCATTTATTTCTGATCTGATTTTTATGATTTCTTTCCTTCTGCTAGCTTTGGGGTATTTTTGTTCTTCTTTCTCTAATTGCTTGAGGTGCAAGGTTAGCTTGTTTATTCGAGATGTTTCCTGCTTCTTAAGGTGGGCTTGTATTGCTATAAACTTCCCCCTTAGAACTGCTTTTGCTGCATCCCATAGGTTTTGGGTCGTTGTGTCTCCATTGTTATTTGTTTCTAGGTATTTTTTTATTTCCTCTTTGATTTCTTCAGTGATCACTTCATTATTAAGTAGTGTATTGTTTAGCCTCCATGTGTTTGTATTTTTTACAGATCTTTTCCTGTAATTGATATCTAGTCTCATGGCGTTGTGGTCAGAAAAGATACTTGATACAATTTCAGTTTTCTTAAATTTACCAAGGCTTGATTTGTGATCCAAGATATGATCTATCCTGGAGAATGTTTCATGAGCACTTGAGAAAAATGTGTATTCTGTTGTTTTTGGATGGAGTGTCCTATAAATATCAATTAAGTCCATCTTGTTTAATGTATCATTTAAAGCTTGTGTTTCCTTATTTATTTTCATTTTGGACAATCTGTCCATGGGTGAAAGTGGGGTGTTAAAGTCCCCTACTATGAATGTGTTACTGTCGATTTCCCCTTTTATGGCTGTTAGTATCTGCCTTATGTATTGAGGTGCTCCTATGTTGGGTGCATAAAGATTTACAATTGTTATATCTTCTTCTTGGATCAATCTCTTGATCATTATGTAGTGTCCTTCTTTGTCTCTTCTAATAGTCCTTATTTTAAAGTCTATTTTGTCTGATATGAGAATTGCTACTCCAGCTTTCTTTTGGTTTCCATTTGTATGGAATATCTTTTTCCATCCCCTTACTTTCAGTCTGTATGTGTCTCTAGGTCTGAAGTGGGTCTCTTGTAGACAGCATATATAAGGGTCTTGTTTTTGTATCCATTCAGCCAATCTGTGTCTTTTGGTGGGAGCATTTAGTCCATTTACATTTAAGGTAATTATCGATATGTATATTCCTAATTCCCGTTTTCTAAATTGTTTTGGGTTCGTTATTATAGGTCTTTTCCTTCTCTTGTGTTTCTTGTCTAGAGAAGTTCCTTTAGCATTTGTTGTAAAGCTGGTTTGGTGGTGCTGAACTCTCTCAGCTTTTGCTTGTCTGTAAAGTTTTTAATTTCTCCATCAAATCTGAATGAGATCCTTGCTGGGTAGAGTAGTCTTGGTTGCAGGTTTTTCTCCTTCATCACTTTCAGTATGTCCTGCCACTCCCTTCTGGTTTGTAGGGTTTCTGCTGAGAGATCAGCTGTTAACCTTATGGGGATTCCCTTGTGTGTTATTTGTTGTTTTTCCCTTGCTGCTTTTAATATGCTTTCTTTGTATTTAATTTTTGACAGTTTGATTAATATGTGTCTTGGCGTATTTCTCCTTGGATTTATCCTGTATGGGACTCTCTGTGCTTCCTGGACTTGATTAACTATTTCCTTTCCCATATTAGGGAAGTTTTCAACTATAATCTCTTCAAATATTTTCTCAGTCCCTTTCTTTTTCTCTTCTTCTTCTGGGACCCCTATAATTTGAATGTTGGTGCATTTAATGTTGTCCCAGAGGTCTCTGAGACTGTCCTCTGTTCTTTTCATTCTTTTTTCTTTATTCTGCTCTGCAGTAGTTATTTCCACTATTTTATCTTCCAGGTCACTTATCCGTTCTTCTGCCTCAGTTATTCTACTATTGATCCCATCTAGAGTATTTTTAATTTCATTTATTGTGTTTTTCATCGTTGCTTGTTTCATCTTTATTTCTTCTAGGTCCTTGTTAACTGTTTCTTGCATTTTGTCCATTCTATTTCCAAGATTTCAGATCATCCTTACTATCATTATCCTGAATTCTTTTCCAGGTAGACTGCCTATTTCCTCTTTATTTGTTAGGTCTGGTGCATTTTTATCTTGCTCCTTTATCTGCTGTGTGTTTTTCTGTCTTCTCATTTTGCTTATCTTACTGTGTTTGGGGTCTCCTTTTTGCAGGCTGCAGGTTCGTAGTTCCCGCTGTTTTTGATGTCTGTCTCCAGTGGCTATGGTTGGTTCAGTGGGTTGTGTAGGCTTCCTGGTGGAGGGGACTAGTGCCTGTGTTGTGGTGGATGAATCTGGATCTTGTCTCTCTAGTGGGCAGGTTCACGTCTGGTGGTGTGTTTTGGGGTGTCTGTGGCCTTATTATGATTTTAGGCAGCCTCTCTGCTAATGGGTGGGGTTGTGTTCCTGTTTTGCTAGTTGTTTGGCATAGGTTGTCCAGCACTGTAGCTTGCTGGTCATTGAGTGAAGCTGGGTGCTGGTGTTAAGATGTAGGTCTCTGGGAGATTTTTGCCGTTTGATATTATGTGGAGCTTGGAGGTCTCTTGTTGACCAGTGTCCTGAAGTTGGCTCTCCTACCTCAGAGGCAGAGCCCTGTCTCCTGGCTGGAGCACCAAGAGCTTTTCATCCACACGGCTCAGAATAAAAGGGAGAAAGAGTAGAGAGAATTAGTAGAAGTAGGAAGAAAGAAAGAAGGAAAGGAGGGAAGGAAGGAAGGAAGGAAGGAAGGAAGAAAGAAAGAAGCAAAGAAGGAAAGAAGGCAAGAAGGAAAGAAAGGAGGGAGGGAGGGAGGAATGAAGGAAGGAGGGAAAGAAGGAAAAAAGACAGAAAGAAAGAAGATACAGTAAAATAAAATAAAGTATAATAAAGTTATTGAATTAAAAAATATTTAGAAAAAAAAGGGGGGACGGATAGAACCTTAGGACAAATGTTGGAAGCAAAGCTATACAGACAAAATCTTACACAGAAGCATACACATACACCCTCACAAAAAGAGGTAAAGGGGAAAAAATCATAAATCTTGCTCTCAGAGACCACCTCCCCAATTTGGGATGATTCGTTGTCTAAAGGAGGGAAGGAAGGAAAGAAAGAAAGAAAGAAAGAAAGAAAGAAAGAAAGAAAGAAAGAAAGAAAGAAAGAAAGAAAGAAAGAAGGTAAAGTATAATAAAGTTATTAAAATTAATTATTACGAAAAAAATTTAAAAGAAAACATGGACGGATAGAACCCTAGGACAAATGGTGGAAGCAAAACTATACAGACAAGATCTCACACAGAGGCATACACATACACATTCACAAAAAGAGGAAAAGGGAAAAAAATCATAGATCTTGCTCTCGAAGCCCACCTCCTCAATTTGGGATGACTCGTTGTCTATTCATGTATTCCACAGATGCAGGGTACATCAAGTTGATTGTGGAGCTTTAATCCGCTGCTTCTGAGGCTGCTGGGAGAGATTTCCCTTTCTCTTCTTTGTTCTCACAGCTCCCAGGGCTCAGCTTTGGATTTGGCCCTGCCTCTGCGTGTACGTCGCTGGAGAGCATCTGTTTTTTGCTCAGACAGGAAGGGGTTAAACGAGCCGCTGATTCGGGGGCTCTGGCGCACTCAGGCCGGGGTGCGGGAGGGAGGGGCACTGCGTGCGGGGCGGGCCTGCGGCGGTAGAGGCCGGCGTGACGCTGCACCAGCCTGAGGCCCGCCGTGTGTTCTCCCGGAGAAGTTGTCTCTGGATCCCGGGAACCTGGCAGTGGCGCGCTGTACAGGCTCCGCGGAAGAGGGGTGTGGAGAGTGACCTGTGCCCCTTGGTGCCGGCAGCAGCAGCCTTAGCGTCTCCCGCCCGACCCTGGGGTCCGTGCTTTTAGCCGCGGCTCGCGCCCGTCTCTAGAGTTCCTTTAAGCAGCGCTCTTAAACCCCTCTCCTCGCGCACCAGGTAACAAAGAGGGAAGAAAAAGTCTCTTGCCTCTTCGGCAGGTGCAGACTTTTCCCCGGACTCCCTCCCGGCTAGCCGTGGTGCACTAACCCCTTCAGGATATGTTCAAGCCGCCAACCCAGTCCTCTCCCTGCGATCCGACCGGAACCGAAAGCCGAGCCCAGCTCGCAGCCCCGCCCGCCCCGGCGGGTGAGCAGACAAGCCTCTCGGGCTGGTGAGTGCCGGTCGGCACCGATCCTCTGTGCGGGAATCTCCCCGCTTTGCCCTCCGCACCCGTTGCTGTGCTCTCCTCCGCGGCGCCGAAGCTTCCCCCTCCGCCTCCCGCAGTCTCCGCCCGCGAAGGGGCTTCCTAGTGTGTGGAAACTTTTCCTCCTTCACAGCTCCCTCCCACTGGTGCAGGTGCCGTCCCTATTCTTTTGTCTCTGTTTTTTCTTTTTTTCTTTTGCCCTACCCAGGTGCGTGGGGAGTTTCTTGCCTTTTGGGAGGTCTGAGGTCTTCTGCCAGCCTTCAGTAGGTGTTCTGTAGGAGTTGTTCCACGTGTAGATGTATTTCTGGTGTATCTGTGGGGAGGAAGGTGATCTCCGCGTCTTACTCTTCCGCCATCTTCAAGGTCCCCCCTCGACACATACTTTTAATGCATGCTTTAGATTTATTCATTTTTCCAGATGTTTAATATTTTACTTCTAGAATCAAATCTATATAGCCACATCTATCTGAGCTTTCCACATAATTTGCTGGCAGTTACATTAAATATTTGCACTTGGATATTTGAAAATAAACAGTAAAGATTTCTTTACAAGGAGTGAATATCATATACGAGTTTTTAAATAAGTAGTGTGAGCCTGAAGTGGTAAGGGTAGTCAATTAAATCTAGTCCCTATCTTTAAAAATTTTTTTTCAGTTTCTTAGGAAGACCAACATGGCCATTGAGTATAATAGTATATACACTGACTGCCTTTGTTTTGGACTATCTCTTTTGAGCATGTTGGTATGGAGAACAGCCTTAAAAGAGAGTCTCCCTATGGGGCAGAAAGCTGGCTAGTTTACTGTCCAGTGTAATAAAGATAACGTCTCCCTCCAGGGTGAAGTTCTGTCAGGTTTGATTTCATTTAATTATAAAAGATTCAGGTCCCCTGAACTCAGGGTTGTTCATGTGTGGGACATAATCCCACTGAGTACACAGCACCTACCTGGGTCTTTCACAGCGCAAGGCGAACCAAGGCAAACATAAATCTCATGTTAATTTCTGTACTGTGAATAACAAAGTCCTTTGTCTCTGACCCAGGAGTCTTGCCTCTCTGTTTTGTCTCTCTATCTAGGAAACTGTAGCAGACTAACTTCCAAGTAGAGTTCTTGACAATCAACAGTTTGTTGCTTAAACAAATATTATACAATCAAAGGTAAGCTCCTGCTTCATTAAATTTTTCACTATTCTGTGGATCTCACCAATCTTTTAACTACTAGAAGCTTCTGTACATGCATTTCCTTCCCCTAGAATGCCCTGCTCCATGTAGTTGGTCAGGAATATTTATTGAGAGATTGCCATGGGCCAGTTGGTGTGCTAAAAGTTGACAAGACCTTATGGTTTTTACCCTCATGAAGAATGTAATCTGGAGGATCCACTGGTTTAGTAAACTCTGCTTTGCCCTTAAAGATGGAGCTCAAATCTTATGTCTTCAGAGGAACCCTTTCACTCATTCTGCTCAGCTGTTCTCTCCTCTGTGCTTCCACGTTGTATTTGATCCACATCATGGCTTAACTCTCAGTCTCAAGGTAGTGACCATGTCTCATTTATTTTTTATCCTCATTACCTACCTCCATGCCTGAAGCCTACTTGGCCCTACATAAATGTTAAAGGAAGAAAGAAAGGGATGAACAATAAAGAAGCATACAGACTCTATACACTGCTTAGTCTGTTCTCATGCTAAGGACAAGATTAGGTTGAGGCTTTGACTCATATTTTATTTCATTTGTTTGTACCCCTTGTCCTAAATGACTTAGGCATGATTCAAAGCCTAGAGGCAAGGTGCCATCTTGGCACAAGTCCTTACTTTTTACCCAGAGAGTTACAGATGACCTTTGATTAGGAGATACAAGCCTGGTATAATGGAAAGGGCATGTGCATTAACAGAAGCGGATTAAAGGCTGGGCCCTGGGACTCCAGGATAAGGGACACTAAGACATCAACGAAAGTGTAAGTGATGGAGAAAATTGTTTTCTCCCAGGATTTCTCTCTGGAAAAATACTCTAAAGTGTTGGGGAAGATTTTTTAATACATTGAGGGGACGAGGGAGTAACAAAGTAGCTGATAACAATTACTAGCTTTCTCAGAAAATGGAACATATGAAGTGCAGAGCTCTGGTTTCCATGAGGGGTATTAGGTTTGAAGCCAAAAGGAGAAAAGCTACTGCTATTACGAGTCTTTCTTCTCCACACCACTTCCTCCAATCCCTCAGCGTCTCTTCTAAATAAATGTTGAATAAACAGTTTAAATTTTTCAGCTGGTGGTGTAGTCGAAGAGGAATGAAGTGGGGATTTTACTCTGGTCTTACTATTTGGAGAGACACAGATGTGGCTTCAGATCTGAAGTTTGGGGAAAGAACTTAACCTCTCCAGGCAGAACCAGCTACATGATTTATGGAGGCCAATGCAAGATTAAAATGTGGAGCCCCTTGTTCAAAATTATTAAGATTTTCAAGATGACAAGAGTAAAGCATTAAACCAAGCATAGGGCTCTTCTGCGCAGGAGAATCTGTCAACTGCAGAGTTCACATGCCCTGTCTCTGGGCTCCAGATACCTTGTGTGAAAAGTATTGATAAAAATGACTCCCTCACAGGGTTCTTGTAAGGATTACATGAGTTACCAGGTGAAAGTGCCTAGTCTATTGTAAACATTCAGTAATTATTTGTTCCCTTCTTTCCCCTCCCCTTTCCTCTCCTTCTCTCTCTTTTCCCCACACCCTTCATTATAACAAGGGTAATATATTAAATACACCTATGCTATTGGTTAAATTAACTGTCAAAGAAACAAATATAAGGTACTTGTAGATAATGTTAGGGATAATTTTCTATAATAACAAAGATAGTACAGGAAGATTGAAATCCATGAATTAAATCACTTCGTAAGTCATAACATAAAATTTCTCCCCATCAATTACTTTTAATGAGAATTAATAGGAATCAATTTTTCTAGTGCCATATTTTGCAATTATACAATACAGTGCTGGAATTAGACTAAAGATCTTTTCTTAGTTCAATTCCATATAGATTAGAGCACTCTGCTTTAATTATCTTAGAATTCACTGCACATGCACAAAAGAATGGTATCTCCTGTGTGTATATTTTTAACAAAGTATAAATCAAAAGAATTGGTTTTATTTTGTTTATTTTTGTATAGTCAGTCTGGACAGTAGCAGAGATACCCTGCATACCAAGTGTCCTGAATATGAAACTTAAGTATTTTATATGAAATTCCCTCATGAAAATATTGAAAAATGCCAAAGCATCTGTTATGTAAATTAAATATCAGCCTTGGGCAGCTATGAATTATGGGTCATTCACATTATACAGTAAAATGTTTTACTTTCTCTTAACTAGCACAAATTCCCTCTAGACCTAAGAGTCACTCACAATCACATATTTAAGTACAGAAAATGCAAATGGCAATGCTTCTGAAACCCAGTCATAATACCAAAGAATACATATTTTATAATCATTGAAAATTATATTTTCAAATAAATTTTCTGATGTTTTTGTTTTAATAATTGTCAAAAAAGTTGATGCTTTCTTTTAAAATGCTCTGCCTGAAAAATATAAGGGATATAAAATTGAATTAAAGTTTAACAGAATAAGAAAATATCCAATGTATCTTATAAACATGACCATTATTTCAGTTTATAACATGGTTCATGGGGGAAGTATGGACTGGGAGTTTGGGGTTAGTAGATGCAAACTATTACAGATAGAATTGATGGACAACAAGATCCTACTGTATAGCACAGAGAACTATATTCAGTGTCCTGGGATAAACCATAATGGAAAAGAATATAAAAACAGAATGTATATATATATGTGTGTAACTGAGTCACTTTGCTGTACAGCAGAAATTAACACAACACTGCAAATCAACTATACTTCAATAAAATAAAAATAACATGGTTCCTGTACTAAAAGATTCACTCTATCTTCATAAAACTTAAAAAAAAATTGTATATATATTATAGAGAGGCATATTATGTATATACATATATATTTTTAAATAATGTGTGTGTATCCAAGAAGAAGAAAACATCCTTGATCTTTTCCTATCTATTGTTTATTGGAATTAAATAGCCCCAAAACATAGGTAATCTTTTGTTCTCCTCTGGTGTTATATAATAAAGCCTTCTTTGCTAACTTCATCACAAGCAATAGCTGAGTGGCATAAAAGCTTCCCCAAACCCTATAAATATAAATGCAATCACATAAGTCTGTATAATTCATAATGAGTATAGTAGTTCCTATTCTGCCTACTTCTGAGGGTTGTGATGAGGATCAATGGAGATAAAATGTAAGAAAGCTTTCTGGAAGTTCTAAAGCTTTTTATAAATATGTGGGAATACAGTAAAAGGTTGACATTGTCATGTCTAAGTATTGTCAAACACCACGTATTAAATGGATGGTTTCTTGTAACACTGTGTTATGTATAAAGTGCTAAACTATTTAAAACACTGGCTCCAACACTGTGTTTTCAAGTTATGATGATATAGTTTATGTCAGAAACTGTGAACTTGCCATGGAATATGATCCTTTTCCTAAGTACCCAAAAGAATATTTGTTACTAATATTAATGGCTGAAAAATTTTTTATTTTGTTTTACTTGTAATGTGGCACTAGTAATGTAGCTTTCACCATGGACTAGTTAATTTAATATTTTTTTAATTCCAAAAAACTCACTGTTATGTAACAAATATCATAGTCATTTTTCCCAAATGTTTCTAAATGTGTATGCTGTTCTTTTACAAAAATAATATACAAGTATATTTCATATCATTTTTCTTTTGTTTTAAACTCTTAAATTAGATACATTAGAAATTTAAGAATTCTTAACTACATCCAAGGCGTGTACCAAAGTTTTTTTTGTTTTTTTGTTTGGTTTTTGTTTTTGTTTTTGTTTTTTGCGGTACGCGGGCCTCCCACTGCCGCGGCCCCTCCCGCCGCGGAGCACAGGCTCTGGACGCGCAGGCCCAGTGGCCATGGCTCACGGGCCCAGCCGCTCTGCGGCACGCGGGATCCTCCTGGACCGGGGCACGAACCCGCATCCCCCACATCGGCAGGCGGACTCCCAACCACTGCGCCACCAGGGAAGCCCTATACGAAAGTTTTAAGCCATATATCTTCAATGTTATATGTTGTAATACAGATTGCCAACAAACACGTGAAAGAAAGCTCAACATCATTAATCATTAGAGAAATGCAAATCAAAACTACAGTGAGGTATCACCTCACACCAGTCAGAATGGCCATCATCAAAAAATCTACAAACAATAAGTGCTGGAGAGGGTGTGGAGAAAAGGGAACCCTCTTGCACTGTTGGTGGGAATGTAAATTGATACAGCCACTATGGAGAACAGTATGGAGGTTCCTTAAAAAACTAAAAATAGAACTACCATATGACCCAGCAATCCCACTACTGGACATATACCCTGAGAAAACCATAATTCAAAAAGAATCATGTACCACAGTGTTCGTTGCAGCTCTATTTACAATAGCCAGGACATGGAAGCAACCTAAGTGTCCATCGACAGACGAATGGATAAAGAAGATGTGGCACATATATACAATGGAATATTACTCAGCCATAAAAAGAAATGAAATTGAGTTATTTGTAGTGAGGTGGGTGGATCTAGAGTCTGTCATACAGAGTGAAGTAAGTCAGAAAGAGAAAAACAAATACCATATGCTAACACATATATATGGAATTTAAAACAAAAAAATGGTTCTGAAGAACCTAGGGGCAGGACAGGAATAAAGACACAGACGTAGAGAATGGACTTGAGGACACAGGGAGGGGGAAGGGTAAGCTGGGATGAAGTGAGAGAGTGGCATGGACTTATATATACTACCAAACGTAAAATAGATAGCTAGTGGGAAGCAGCTGCATAGCACAGGGAGATCAGGTCGGTGCTTTGTGACCACCTAGAGAGGTGGGATAGGAAGGGTGGGAGGGAGACAGAAGAGGGAGGAGATATGGGGATATATGTATATGTATAGCTGACTCACTTTGTTATAAAGTGGAAACTAACACACCATTGTAAAGCAATTATACTCCAATAAATATGTTAAAAAAATTTTTTAATAAAAACTTTATTGTAATAAAAGTGCTTTAATATATATTATTATCTTGCTACTTAATTGTTTTCCAACTGATTTGTTTTATTACTTAAAATAGTAAAAACATTACATCTTGGAATATTTTCAGTTTTCTTCTCTTTTCTTGGCATGTCTGTGACCAAGGTCCAAATTTAAAGGAACACTACAGCCATTTTCTTGCTACTTCTGATTTTTATATTTTGCTTAGCATTTTTCCATATAAATTTATATTTATCAGAAAGCATATTCTCAAAAATGTTCACCGTTAAATAGGGATCTAACTCCAATGACTAATTAGAAGGTATAGATGATTTGTAGTGATATTCACTGTGTTATAATCATATACATAAATAATTATTTCTGAGTTTGGTAACAGATAAATATGGATATTCACGAAAATAAAACTACATTCTGAAGTTAATATATCTGAAACAGCAAAAAAATACACAAAATTACGAACTTTGTCTCCTCCTGAGTGTCTCTCTCTCCTCTAGTATGAGTGGATTTCTGAAGGACATTCCAGTCTTGACATTCCCTAATGAGATGACTCTGCTTGGGCTTTGCCAGTGGATTTTGACAATTCAAACAGAAAATGCTGCTTTAAAAAATCACATCTCGGGGGCTTCCCTGGTGGCGCAGTGGTTGGGAGTCCGCTTGCCGGTGCGGGGGACACAGATTCGTGCCCCGGACCGGGAGGATCCCACATGCCGCGGAGCGGCTGAGCCCGTGAGCCATGGCCGCTGAGCCTGCGCGTCCGGAGCCTGTGCTCCGCGGCGGGAGAGGCCACGACAGTAAGAGGCCCGCGTACCGCAAAAAAAAAAAAAAAATCATATCTGGACTTTCTGCTTTAAAACCTCAAGTTGGTCATCTGCTGACCACCATACTAATCACCATGAAACACTAACTTCTGAATAACAATAAAGTGATATAGCAGGAGAAATAAAAGAGGACTTAATGTGTATGGAGTGTCCACTAGATATTAAGTATCATAGTAAATGACTTATATTGATTATTTTATTTAAAGAGAATGAGATATCTCTTTAAATAAAATATCTGAGAGCTAGAACACACACTACTAATGACTTACTTCCTAGATAAAGATGAATACAGAAATATATGACAGTGCTGTCTAGTGATTTTTTATTTAAGAAATTACAAATAATAAAGAATTATGATGATAGTCATCAAGACTGTGTAGTATTGAAGGTAGGATAAACATATAGATCAATGGAACAGAATAGAGAAACCAGAAGTAGATCCATATATGTGTGTTCAGCTGATTTTTGACAAAGGTGCAGAAGCAATTCAATGGAAAAGATAGTCTTTTCAGTAAATAGTGTTGGAACAATTGGGCAAAATAAGGGGGAAAAAAAAGAAACTTGACCTAAACTTCACCTTTTATAAAACTATTAACTCAAAATGGATCATAGATTTAAATGTAAAATGAAAAACTATAAAACTTTTAGAAGAAAACATAGAAGAAAATATTTATGACCTGGGGTTAGACCACGAGTTCTGAGCTATGGTACCAAAAGCAAGGGGGAAAAAAATCAATAACCTAGACTTCATAAAAATTTAAAATTTGCTCTGTGAAAGGCCCTAAGAAGATGAAAGACAAATCACTGACTGGGTAAAAAATATTTGCAAATCACATCTCCAGCAAAGGACTTGTAAGCCAAATATATAAAGAACTCTCTAAACTCAACAGTAGGAAAACAAGCAATGCAATTAGGAAATGAACAAAAGACTTGAACAAACAACTCACCAGAGAGGATATGCAGATGGGAAATAAGAAGATGAAATGACATTTAATATCACTGGCCATTAGGGAAACGCAAATTAAAGGCACGATGAGCTACCATTGCACACCTATCAGAATGACTCAAATGAAAAGTACTAACAATATCAAGTGCTAACAAGGATGTGGAGCTACTAGATCTCTCATACACTGCTAGGGGAAATGTTAAATGGTAGAATTACCCTGGAAAACAGCTGAGCAGTTTCTTATAAACAGTCACTTATCCATACAACTCAGCAATTGCATGTTTGGGTATTTAGCATAGAGAAATGAAAACTTATGTTCACACAAGAACCTGTATGTAAATATTCATAGCAGCTTTATTTATAATAGCCAAAAACTGGAAACAACCCAAATGTCCTTCTAGGAATAGACAAACTGTCTGTGCTGTGGAGTGAAAAGTAACAAACTATTGATAGATGCAACGACATAGGTAGAACTCAAAGGCATTATGCTAAGTGAAAAAAGCCAGATGCAAAATGTTACATACTGTAGAATTCCATTCCTGTAACACTCAGTGACAAAATGAGAGTGATGAAGGACAGATGAATGTTGGCCACCTTTTAGGACTGTGAAAAGGGTGTGAAAATAAAGGGTTAGTGTGAGGGACTTTGTGGCAACAGAACAGTATCCTTATTGTAAAAGTTGTTATACAAATCTGTACATGTGATAAAATTTCAAACACACAAAGAAAGAGTGCATGTAAAAGCTAGTGAAATCTGAACAAGTTCTGTACTTTATTTAATGGTATTACACCAATGACAATTACCTGGTTTGACGATTTAGTATGGTTACTTGAGATGTTATTAGAGAAAGCCGGATGAAGGATGCACAGGAAATTATCGTACTATTTTTGCAACCTCTTGTGAGTCTTAAATTATTTCAAAATAAAAAGTTTTTTTAAAAAGTAATGTATGATGTGATCAGAATATAAATTTACTTCCACCTGCAACTTCAAATCTATATGAATATCTATACTGGTTTAAAAAAGATCTTGACATATCTAAGATGTTCAAATCCATACTACAACAGATACAGAAAGAACGAGATTTCAGAGTGATTTCTCTAGTAATCAAGTCTTTTAAAAATAATGTTTACAAAAACAGGAAAAAAAAACAATTCATTGGCCTGGCAAGAGCTTTGGAAGAGAAGGAAGGAGAGAGTGAGGAGATTTGAACCTAGTACCAGAGGTTACCAGTGGAGATAAATTTAGGGAAAATAGACCCAAGATAATTACAGTTATCAGGTGAAGTGCAGTGATGAGCTAGATTAAGAAATGAGTTTCATTTAGTGAGATTAAAGCCAAAGATTACAATTTAAACTTCAAGTTGCTGTTTCTGTTATTTGCTGTCTTTTTAAGTTAATGATTGAAGTACTTTGGAATTTAAAGTTCTGGTCTTTTTCTTTTTTTAAAACATGGAAAGTCTTATTTCAGGTGACAAGATTTATGATATACCATCATTCTTCTCTAAAAATTTCTCTCAAAATTCAAGGAGTCCCTTTGCAATTGGAAGTATCCTGTGATCATTATAGTGTTCATTCATGTGAAGTGGTTTACAAATTGTTTTAGCATCTTGGAAATATAATTGGCCTGGGCTCATGATTTCCAATGATTCTCCTATCTATAGAGAGTAAACGTCTCCAAAGTTACAATAGGGAAGAAACTTACAATCTCCCTAGATAACTTTTTTCTGAAGAGGATTTGCTAACATTCTATGTCCTTCCCCTAAATTAAAGATTGTAAGGCAATGACATCAGAAAATTGGGTATTTGTGATATGGAAGACAAGGATCAGTTCTTGGATGGATATTCAATGCACAGATTATAGACAGTGATGCAGCCACCGTTGCAGCAAATGGACTGCAACTACATATTTTGAATTATTGAAGCAGTGGCTTGAAACTATTCAGTAGATCAGATGTATTGCCTTCCTTCATGAGATTGATGAGAATTCAGCTCTGCTCACCACACTCCAGCGCAGAGGACTGGAGGGCATTTAGCATGCTGAGAAAGGTCAAAGTAAACCTGTATCAGTTTCTGAAACTAAAAATTCCAAACTCCTTGCTACCCATTAAAATGAATGAAGAAAAGCTATGTTGTGATGTGTAGCATCCTGAAGACTTGCTAGAAGCATAAAAGGAAGGAAACTTCTGTGGCTCAGACCAGGAAATGCTTATTTGTCTCCTTCCAGAGCATATAAAGGATCACAGTGCTATGCACTGTCTCACTCCTGAAACATTATCAGATCAAAAGTTATATGCAGCTTAAATAATGGAAATTCCAACATAGAAAATCCATTACTATATTTGGCCCTTCTTTTTGGCAGATAGTACAGAAACAAAACAGTAAAGTAATTTTGCTATTCAAATTGATTGTGAAATGGATTTTTCATACAAAAGGCTGGAGTCAGATCTCACTGTAGGCAAAAGTATAAAAATTTAGGAAAAACACTAATTCTTCAGAATATTAGGTTTCTGAGAAAACATTTGCCACTAGTGATGAAATATATTTAACTCTCAAGTTGAGCTTTACTCTGGTCAAACCACCACAGTTCCAGATTGTACGACACAGTTTAGCATGCGTGGAATACCCTTTGTCACATGAAAATGGCTGTTCTTCAAGCTGAAATAGTGGGAATTTGCTAAGATGGAGATTTTTTTCTTTGCTTATGTGCTTCTTATTAGCATGTCAGGTTGATCAGGACTAGAATTCTACCACTCTCTTTCCTGCATTATTTTTCTCCTTCTTCTGACTTCCTCTAGCATTAGAGATCACAAAGGGCTTGGCATAATTATTAAATAATTGGGCTTCTGGAAGAAGGAAATGTGACAAGTAATGTGCTATACACACACACACACGAACAATTTCTTTCCTTTTGTTTTCAATTTCTTTCCTTTGAGTTTATATCTGAAATTCTGTTTATTATCCTCAATCAAATTAAATAATAAGGATCAAAATAAAAATTTTCTTTGAGACCCCATAATTGTTCATCTCCCGGAGAAAGGAAGAACAGTATTTATTTATTTATTTATTTTTAATTTTTTTTTATTTTTTTGCGGCACACGGGCCTCTCACTCTTGTGGTCTCTCCCATTGCGGAGCACAGGATCCGGACGCACAGGCTCAGCGGCCATGGCTCACGGGACCAGCCACTCCTGGGCATGTGGGATCTTCCCAGACCAGGGCATGAACCCATGTCCCCTGCATCAGCAGGCGGACTCTCAACCACTGTGCCACCAGGGAAGCCCCGAGTATCTATTATCAATAATTTAGAATGACCATGGTAATAAAAAGGGCTAAATTAGTCAATTAGGTTGTGTTGCATCCTTTTTTATTGATTAATATTTAATACATGTGAAGAATATATGTAACAAATTATTTATGAGACACAATGAATTGAACAGCTACTAACCTAGTCCCAACTTAAGAACACTGCGAATAATGTTACATCTACCTGTGTGTCCCTTCTGTGTACCATTTCTTTGCCTCTCTATTACCCAAAAGGTACCAGTATTCTGAAACTTGTGTTTATCCTTCCCTTGCCCCCCCACCCAGTAGTTTTATCACAAATGTATTTAGATCTAAACAATATACTGTTTGATTTCTTAGTTTGGAGATTGTAAAAATGGTAATCTAAAGTACACATTTTATGATTTCCTTTATTTAAGTAACATTTTGTTTCAATAATCCATTGATGTTGTTGCATATAATTGTAGATCATTCATTTTCATTGCTGCATGAAATCACATTGTATAAATTTACAATTTAATGATCCAGGATCCTGTCAGACATTTGGGACATTCTGTCATCCAGTTAACCAGACCCTTATCATCACCCATTTAAGTTTGGGTAATCCTGACTATCAATTGGCTAAAAATTTTTTTCAGTTAGAACAGGATTAGCACCATGATAAATTACAGCCCTTTGTAACCCAAGAAAGCGCCTTAGATCCTTCTGGTCATGGGATGCTTAGCCTTTTAGTAAGCCATACTGGTTCTAATATTTATTCCTTTTCTTTTGTGTACAGAGGTTTTGTAACACTATATTGTGCTTCACATTTACTTTGAATGAACATGGTCTGAGTTTTGAAAGCTTGAATGGAGAAATAATTTCCATAATGGAAAGAACTTGTGCTTGGATCAGTCCCATCTGGATTTAAACTCTGGTTCTGCCACTTTCTAGCTATCAGATCTTGGATAATTTATTTAACTTCCCCAAATCTCACTTTCTTCCTCAATAAAATGGAAACAATCATGCATATTCATAAGATTGATTTTTTTTAAATTTTCTTTGTTTTTGGCTGCATTGGGTCTTGCTTGCTGCACGAGGGCTTTCTCTAGTTGCGGTGAGTGGGGACTACTCTTCCTTGTGGTGCACAGTCTTCTCATTGCAGTGGCTTCTCTTGTTGCAGAGCACAGGCTCTAGGCACGCAGGCTTCACTAATTGTTGCATGCAGGCTCAGTAGTTGTGGCTCGCGGGCTCTAGAGCACAGGCTCAGCAGTCATGGCACACGGGCTTAGTTGCTCCATGGCATGTGGGATCTTCCCGGACCAGGGATCAAACCCATGTCCCCTACATTGGCAGGCGGATTCTTAACCACTGCACCATCAGCAATGTCCCATAGATTGAAATATTATTAAAAACATAATATGTTAATGCCTAGCCTAATGTCTGGCACACAGAAGGCATTTAATAAATGTTTAAGGAATAAAGGTTTGAAGAATGAATTGGCAAAGTGGTGAACAAGGAGGCAACATAAATGCCTATGGGGCAAAGAAAGTAACCTAAATGTGTAAATCAAGTGAAAGAAAATACTTAGTTGTGGGTCCTGTTAGAATAAGGGAACAAATGCCCAGTATTCACAGGGCTGCCACATTTACACACAAGGTTGTTCTCTGGAGGTGCACTGTAAGACAGCCCTGGTTTTCTTATATAACCATAAATTTAGAAGCAGGAAGTCTGCTACAGCTATTCTACAGTGCTGTCAAAAACTAATGTTCATTTAAGCTATCTTTCTTCTGTGTACTAAGCATGTAGTTTTTGTCCTCATAATTACAGAATGGCTACTGCACCTCCATATATCTGTGTTCCAAGAAGGAAGAAAGCAAAGGGTCATATGTTGTCATCACACAGTTCCTCCTCTGGGCTTCCCTTCCCAAAAAGGTCCTGTTTATATTATCTTTGACCAAAACTGTACCTTATGGCCAATCCAGCCTACAACCATGACTAAAAAAATCAAGTGTTTTAACTTTCCAGCCCCTATAATAGAAGACAGAAATTTTACAAACATATTATCCCTTCCACTGAAGGTTAAAACAGAAAATGTTCTTTTAAGTTTAAGGAAATTGTGCTCATGAAACATATATCACTGTGTATATCTGTTACATTTTATTACAGTTTTGACTAGGTTGTTTAAGGCACTATATAAATAACTCAAATGGTATACATTTTGCAAAATAACTGATTTCTTAAAGATTATACTGCAGGCCAAAGTATGTGAAACAAATAAGGGAAGAGAACAGGAGGGAACAATACAAAAAGAAACACACTAGGAAATCCAAGATATTAGAACATTCTCTAACACCATATACAAAAATAAACTCAAAATGGATTAAAAAACTTAATGGAAGACTAAAACTCCTAGATGAAAACAAGCAAAACGCTCCTTGACATAATTCACAGCAATATTTTTCTGTCTCCTAAAGTATGGGAAATAAAAGCAAAAATAAATAAATGGGACCAATTAAACTTAAAAGTTCTTACACAGCAAAGGAAACCATTGATAAAACAAAAGGACAACCTACTGAATGGGAGAAAATATTTACAAATGATATGACTGATAAGGGGTTAATATCCAACATATATAAACAACTCAGACATCTGAACATTAAAAAGCAAACAACCCAATTAAAAAATGGGGAGAAAAACTGAATAGCCATTTTTCCAAAGAGGTAATGCAGATGGACAACAGGCATATGAAAATGTTCAACATCACTAATTGTCAGGGAAATGCAAATCAAAACCATGATGAGATATCACCTCACACCTGTCAGAATGGTTATCATCAAAAAAAACCACAACAAATGTTGCTGATGATGTGGAGAAAAGGGAACTCTTGTATGCTTGTTGGTAGGAATGTAAATTGGTGCAGGCACTGTGGAAAACGGTATGGAGGTTTTTCAAAAAACTGAAAATAGAACTACCATATGACCTAGGAATTCCACTCCTGGGTATAAATCCGAAAAAAACAAAAACACTAATTCAAAAAGATACATGCACCCAAATGTTCATTCAGCATTATTTACAATTGCCAAGATATAGAAACAGTCTGGGTTTCCCTGGTGGTGCAGTGATTGAGAGTCCGCCTGCCGATGCAGGGGACACGGGTTCGTGCCCCGGTCCGGGAAGATCCCACATGCCATGGAGCAGCTAGGCCCGTGAGCCATGCCTGCTGAGCCTGCACGTCCAGAGCCTGTGCTCCGCAACAGGAGAGGCCACAACAGTGAGAGGCCCATGTACCGTTAAAAAATATATATATATATGGAAACAATCTAAGCATCTATCAACAGAGGAATGGATAAAGAAGATGTGGTATATATGTGTGTGTGTATATATATATATATATATATATATATATATATATATATATATGTATGTATATACACACACAATGGAATGGAATACTACTCAGCCACAAAAATAAAATTTTGACATTGGCAGCAACATGGATGGACTTCGAGGACATTATGTTTAGGGAAATAAGTCGGACAGAGAAAGACAAATACTGTATGATATCACTTATATGTGGAATTTAAAAAATACAACAAACTAGTAAATATTGCAAAAAAGAAGCAGGCTCACAGATATAGAGAACAAACTAGTGGTTGCCAGTGGGGAGGGGAGGAGCAATATAGGGGTGGGAGAGTGGGAGGTACAAACTATTGGGTGTAAGATAGGCTCAAGGATGTACTGTATAACATGGGGAATATAGCCAATATTTTGTAATAACTGTAAATGGAAACTAACCTTTAAAAATTGTATAACAAATAAAAATTAACGAATAGAATCAAAAAAAATTTTTTAAGAGAACCAACAAAAATAATAAATAAATAAATAAATATTTTTTTTAAAAAAGAAACAAGATAGAGGAGAGAAAATTGAATTAAATATGATGACAATAGTTAGCAACCATCTTAAGTGCTTGTTTCTCAAAATCAAAGTCAACTTGCACTCAATCTCATCCTCCCAGAGTGTTGATGAGGGTGCTGCAGAAGAGAAAAAAAACCTATAGATGCTTCAGCCTCCACAAAAGCCCATACATAATAATTTTCAAATATGAAAAAAAATATTTTATTATGCTATGTAAGAATGTTGACCACAGTCTAAAAAAACCAATGTTTTCTCTATCTGAGGAATTCAAAACAATTAATAGACATTAAAATGTTTTCAGAAGAAATTTGCTAACAATATACTATGTATGGAAATTAAAGTGAATCAAGGATCCTTTGCTCATTCTCTCCCCTTTTTTCTCTCCATCACTTCTTTTTTATTCTCTCTCTTTCCCTTGCTCTCCTTTTCCCTAAATATGCATATATAAACACACACGTATTAATCCAAATAATATTATATTTCTCTGCAGTATTTTAATAACATACATGCACATTTTAATAACAAATATGCATTTGTAAATAAAATAAGGTATTAGAATATTAGAGCATATGGTTTAATCTGTAAGGGAACAAATGTTTTCAAATTATTCCTTTTCGTTCTTACATTTTTTTTAATGAGACAAGACAGGATGGCAATAACATGTTCCACTGTCTAGTCTTCCCTTTATCCTAACTTATAGCATTATGCATAAATAACAACAGATACAGTTTTCCACACACTTATAATGCAGGCGTAAACAGTCACAAGGAATGTTATTTCCATTTAAGGTTTATGTCTCCAACATCTTAGTACTATAGTAATAGTTTGTATTTTCAACAACACATCAAAATCCACTTTTAAAATTGTACATATACTATGATTCTACAATTGTGAATATGTTTGTAATCATAATGTAATGAACACATTTAAGAGAAATCTCAAGAACAGTATCTAATGTTTTATCACAGTAGTATAAATAGTCACATTTTAAATTCTTTAATTCATTTGACAATTTTTTTGAGCACATGCTATGTGCCAGATATTATGACTGCCTCTTTTCTTCTCATGTTAAGCCTGGGGTCTGTCTTAGTCTCCACTCAATTGCTGGCATCTAACTAGCGTCTGGCACATAGTAAGTGTCGAATAAGCATTTGTCAAATGCATGAATTGACATTCATCTTAAAAGTCTGTTTCTGTTTTCTGGTCTACTTCTTAGTCACTGTGAATCTAAACCTTTCTTTCCAAAAGAGTAATCCTTTTTCTTATAGCAGAATTTCAGGCTTGAATGGTGGTTGCCTTTGTTTTCCAGCTATCTACACGTGTGCCAAGCTGCCTGAGACACTACTTGAGCAAATTCTGAAAGCAGCTCTCTTTTTCCTCCCACTCACCATTACCTGAATTCAGTTCACTAGCCAGAATCTTCTTGGATATCTTCTCAGAGGCACTCTGTTGTGCAAATCAAGCACTTTTAAATACAAGCATCATTGAATCACCCAAAAGACTGCTCAACCAAAATTATCCTCCCCACAGAGGGTAAAACTTCCATGAATGTCCTTTTTAGGCTCATTTTCTTACAAATACCACTGGTGAGTGTAACATTAAATTTCAATCATTTTATAATAAAGAAGTTTATCAGATTGCTTTCCTCTCTGAGAGAAAATATTTAGGGCATGTTGTGACTACCAAGAAGTGCCACATTTTTCTCAGGGATTCTAGATCTATCTTGTGCATTTAGGAGTAAACCATAATATTTTATGTAAACTGTTTTGTAAGGTTAAGGGTCATAAAATGAAGTTAGTGAATGTTTTCTTTCCAAGAAAACAAATGTTGTATGTGATAACATATTTACTGGATTACTAAGGTTACAATTGTGACATATCAAGACTCTGTGAGTTTCCGCTGCATATTATATACTTTATTAATGTCTTAGTGAATCATTGTATAATAAGAAGTATTATAAAGCAAAACACTTAAAATATATTGGAAATGTCTAATTCTATGTTGGAACCCACTGCCAACCCACCATGAACTATGGCCTAATTTTATGCTTAATTATGAAGCAGCTACAGTATGAATTATCTCTCATCAAAAACCATTCCAGGTCAATGAAGTTCTAAATAGTTCCTGAAGCTATCTCCTCCCTCACACCGTTCATGGGAACCCATATTTTTAAATACCTATAAATGTTCTCAGAAGCTGTGAATCCCAATCCTGTTCTATCACTAACCTACTTTATAATTTTATGTCGCTTTCCTCCCTGCAAGTTTTCTTCCCAATATAAAAACGAATTTTAACCCAATACTTTTCTCATGAGGACATTGTGAGATTTAATTAATTAATTAATGTACGTAGAACATTCTGGGAAACTCGGAGGCAAGATATTGTGTAAGTATAGAGTATTATACTAAAGTTTCTAAACTGGCTTAATTATACAACAATATACATTTTCAATATGAATATTTTGGCACTATATTCTCTGTGCCAATATTATAATCTAAAATAATTATAGTAGCTTTACTTTTCAAAAAAAGACATCTTTTTCTTAGAATACCAAATGCCACTAGTCTTTTAGCTGTGGTTAAAATGACAGTCTTAGTAATTTTCTATTAGGAACCAAAAGTCATATAAAACGAATTCAAAGAGAGTGAGGAAAAGGACTGCCACAGTTGGTCTTGGCTGTGGGTGTTTATCATGACACACTGACACCATTAGCGATGCACTAGTGTTCTAAGGGTGTGCTTACCATGGTTCCACACAGAGCCAAATTTGAGTTCAAAGCAAAACTCGATGAAATAGTGTTTATGTGGCAAGAAGCAACAAGTTTAAGGGGTGGGGAAAACTCTGAATGTCACAATGACCACCCTAAATTTTCTTTTGTTTGTTCCACCAAATTGAAAGCAATAGCAACCCATCATCCACCTAGCATGCATTGTCCCATAACATGTCAGCTGCAAAAATAATTGTCCAACCACTTGAATATTTTCAATATATTCCAGCAAACGATGGCAGGGTCAAATTCCCACAAAGTATAGAATTTATAATCTTAGAATCCACTTCCTTTACCGGCTGAATCCCTCATGCATATATATTTAACACCCTACTTCTAATAACAGAATTATTTGAACTCATAGTGCCTGTCATCTGTTATTCTCAAAGTACCTTACTAATAATAAATAATCTGTGAAATTTGTCTCTGCTGGGTATTACTACTTCTGTTTAAGCAGCAAGTCCCTGAGGTTGGTCCTGTCTATTACCACCAAGATGTCTGATTAGAGGAATGAGGAGTGGAACTGGGTACCAGGGCCAAATTGCAAGGTGGGTGGCTGGTGATTCTGCTGCTTTCTGTGCTGTCAAAACAAAAAACAGACAAACAAAAAACCCTTCTAGCTATGGCTCCACACAGGGACCAGTTTCCAAGTCTAAATCCCTCAGCAAAACAACAGTGCAGTGAAGCTCAGCACAACAGTGGCAGATCCAGGACCAAAACACTGCCCTAATCCACACCTGTTCATCGTTCCTTTAACCTGCACTTGACTCAGTGCTCCTAGCTTCAGTGTTTCAATTCCTCTCACCCAAGAAGTCAACAGAAGACCAGAATGACAACTCCCTTTTTCTGAGATGAGCAAGTGGAAATCATAATAATCTTAGAGCATTGGCAGGAGTAATATGTCTTGTTTATTTGTTTTTCTACTTTGGGGATAGTAACAGAATATAAAAATAAAGTTTCATGGATAATAAATGTAAAAAGGGGAAGCATAAGATGGTCAGGTGATCTCCAAAAACAACTTAATAAAGATTTGTTATTTCAAATATTATGTAATACATACCCTCTTGACATTTTTGTTGTTGATTCTGAGCACCTCAAAATTACTATATATTCATTTCTATTTGTGGATAATGCCTGCGTAACACTATCAGCATTAAAGTTGTCTTAATTAATTTCTAAGCCGCTTGGTTCTTTCTTGCAAACTTTCCTTAACCACTTATGCAGATAAGGAAATGTGATTCTCACATGAAGACGGAAATTCTTCAGATTTGTGAAGATACCAAGTGTCATAAGGATATTCAGAGTCTCCAAAATTTATATTAGTCTTAGAGGGCAGTCTTTCTTTTTTTAATCAAAATGTGAATGATCCTGGAGTAATTGATACTGTTCAATTATCAAGTAAAACTTCTGAGCTCACATTTTTATATCCTTTCTTTCCCAAATTCCACACAGTAAACATTTAAAGTAAAAAGATCTATATCAGCACTGAAAGTGGTTAAGAAAGCTGTTTGCAGACCAGCCATTTTGTTAAATTTCAGGACAAAACATGGGTGAAGTCATATTCAAAGTGCTGACATAGCATCTTTGTGAAAATTAGGACAGGACACCTTTTGAGGAGATAGAGCTCTGAAAGCACATTCATGTCTCTCTAAATGTTGAAGAGCCCTAAGATTCCATTGTTGATTTCTCCTCTGTCTTACCCTACTCATTAGAAGTTCTCATGTCTTTAAATATCATCTTAACACTGACAGTGAAATTTGTATTTTCAGCTTCATCTGCCTGCCCTTGTTCTTGATTCATGTATCTATTGTCTACTCATCATATCCACCTCAACAGGTAACCAGCCTATCAAAGTTAACAGGGCAAAAAACAAACAAACAAAACCCTCTCAATTCCCCTACCTCACCAAAATCTGGTCTTTCCCTTTTCAATGAATGGCCCTACATTTCACACATATATTTAGCCCCCAATTCTAGATGCCATCTTTAATTCTTTTCCCATCTCCTACTGCAACCCTAAAGCATGTTCTGTTGGTTGTTTGTTTACAGTAAATCTTCATTCAAACCATTCTCACACCCTCTGCTGTGGCCAGCTAATAGAAGCCATTATCACTGTCATCATGACTTACACAGCAGCCTCCTAACACTTGTCTCGGCCTCTACTCTTGCTCCCTATACAGTCCATTCTTCACACGGCAGAGCGATCTTCTCAGATTATAAATCAGACCCCAGCGTTGCACAGTTCAGACCCCTCCAACAGGTCCCCAACAGAGAATAAAATTCAAACTTATCATCATGGTGAACGAGGTTCTGCGTATCTGGTCGCTCTGTAGTTCTCAGACCTCATCTAAACTACTCGGATCTCTGGTTCTCTGCCCTCCTAACATTGGTCTTTTGGTTCTTTTCTCAAAAATACCAGGCTTGTTTCTGCCTTAGGGCCATTAGACTGCTCTCGGCATCCATGCCCTCATGCTATACATGTTTATTGAGCACCTATCATATGAGGCTGTTTTATGCAAAGGAGAAAACAACAGTGACTATGGAACCTACTTCCAAGGAGTTTACATTCTAGTGCCTAAAGGAATTCTCTATCATCTCTCATCAGGACTCCTAAATAGTCTCTTAACCCTTCTCTCTGCTTCTAGTCTTACTCCCTTTAAATCCCATGCTTCACACAGCAGTCAGAGGGTGCCAAGGTCCACAGAGAAACTTTCTCTGAAGATTCTATATAAAACAGTGCTCCTCTCTCCATCCCAGGTCCCTATCACTTTCTATTCTTCTTTACTTTTTTCATGGCCATTATAGTAATCTAAAATGGTATTATAAACTTAGTTGCTTACTTTTTTATTACCTGTCTCGGCTATAAGCTTCATAATGGTGGGGATTTTATTTTTTATCCCTAATTCCCCTTCTTAAACTGCACCTGACACATAATATAGATTTAATAAATACTTTAGAGTGAATACATTAAGAAGGATGTCAAAATACACAACATGTACAGGAAAGAGCTTAAACCAAGTGGAGATCATTTCTTCTGGAAGTGCATATAAAAAAGTTCCAGACTTGGAACTATCAAGTATGTGGAGTGGAAGGAGCCTGAGAAGGAAGCACAGTTACTTACTGAGGGACCGTCTGTTAAAAAACCTGGTGGATTCCCACCTTTTAATTGCCTCATACAGAATAATTTGTACAGCATTTGTCTCCAAACTAAAATCAGAGTTGTCCTCTGAAGAAAGTGAAAACTTCTCTTGAAAGTATCCAGAACCGTAAACGTAACTGGTGACACTGTAGAGAGAGTAGGGTGGAGACAAGAGTCAATGTGAACCTATAGGACAAAGGGGGAAAAGGAAGAGGGAAGAACTTGGCCTGAGGAAAATACCCTAAGTGAAGCATGCCTGTTCATTCCTGCACACACATCTCCAGCCTGCCTTCTCCTCTGTCCTTGTTCTCCTAAACTGAAGTTTGTTCATCTGTAGGGCATGATTGTTGACACAGAGCCAGAAATCAGCAATCCAATTTAGGGAAGAAAGTATTTAGATATAGATCTGCACAATTGTAATTAGAGTTTACATTTGCAATAGCATTTGCCATGTATAGGCACTGTTATATGTGATTTAAATACGTTAATTTGTTTAATTCTTACAAGTACTCCATGAGGTAGGTACAATTATTATTTTTCCCATTTTATAGATAATGTAAGAAATGGTGAAGTGACCAGCCCAGGCCCTCACAGCTTTTAAGTGACTCAGTAGCAACTCTAAACCAGGAAGTCTTGCTTCATGGTCAAAACACCTAACCTCTACTCTTTGTAGAAGAAACTCATGTCATTGCCCTGTTAACCAACTTCATTCTCCATTCATTAATAGAAATGGAAACTCAGGAAAACAAGACACATGAGCTAAATATACAACACCAAAAAGTAGAACCAAAGAAGCAAACAGAACAATTAGCACTATTGGAAACAAAATTAATGCAAGATGCTAGTAAAATTCTAATAGTATCCTTAAAAAATTTCAAGAAGCTCTTGTATCCACAAAATATGATCGGAATGTCTTGAGAAAAGAGCGGTCAGGAAAAAAAAATAGTTCTTGGAAATTTGAAATATTATTGCTGAAAAGATATTTAAATAGTATATCTAAAGACTAAAAGGAACACCATAAAAGACCAAACAATGATATAGAAGATAAAGATAAAGAAACTTCAAAGAACATAATGTAAAAAGACAAGTAAACTAAAAATATGATAAAAGTAGTTAATAAACATGAAAAATTGATCCAGGACCTCCAACATCCAACTATTAAGAGTTCAAGAAAGAAAGAGAGCAAGAGTGAAAGTGAGAGAAAGAGAGCGAGAGGGAGACAGAAAAGAAAGAAAGAAAGAGGGATAAAGGGGGAATGAAAGAAATAATGAAGGAGAATGGAAGAGAAGATATATTATTAATGGAAGACAATGGAATAAATGTCATAATTAAGCAGTAGTAGAATAAACAGAGGCATGAGCCTATAATGAAAGGGTGTGAGTTTTAGTAGGGGAAATTTTTTTAAAGACATCTGTGGAGGAAAACTCATGAAATATAAAAACTCCAAAGATTAAGAGAAAATTCTAGAATCTTAAAGACAGAAAGAGTAAGTATCCTACAAAGAAGTGGGAATCAGAATGGTGTCAGTAAGTCTGGATATTAGAAAACCATAGAGGAGGGCTTGACAAAATCTAAGATTGGAAACTAGAATTCAAAATCTAATCAGGGACTAGATGCATGCAAGAACTCAAAGAGTTTACCTCCCACATATGTTTTTGTAAAACTAATGAAAAATATATTCCACAAAACAAACAAGAAATCTTATGAAGAGTTAAAAATGCTTGTTGAGGAGTTATGAAATTAATACAAAATATAAAAGTAAGAAAATTACATCTATACACTAAGACTAGAAACTACAAGTCTAAATTAGTACAGAAGTCAAGAGGGCTCTGTGAAGCATCACTTTGAAAAGATAGTAGATTCCTTTCAAAAAAATATGAATATGAAATGGGAATTTCTTCTGTCAATAAGGAAAAGAAAAGGCAATTAAAACTCAGAAAAACACAAAAAGCTGTACAAGAAAGCTTTGTCCTAGAATGAGACTAAAAATGTGGCATGATTTTCAGTAACTAATTTATGTTCTGTAAGAACAACACTCATTTAACTTAATCTTAGAACATTCAATTTGAGCAACATGGTTTTTATCACCTATGGTTATTTTTTTTTTCTACAGTAAATTACACAATTTCAATATCAGTAAAAGATGTCTTATAATTATTATAAATGCTGTTTTTAGTTTATAACTTTTACATTTAACTTATTGTCAAAGGTCACAAAACTTTTGATTATACTCATAGAATGATTTAAGTTAAATAACACCTTAGAATGTGAAATTATAAAATGCCTGCAATTGGAAGATGGCATGAGGAGACGTGGAGGAATATGTAAGGGACCTAACTTCTCATATCATATAAAGGGAATTCAAAAGATTCTGCCTAAATTTTATGAATTGAGATATAGAACTTTAAATACTTAAAATTATAATACTAACCACTAGAGTAATTAAATCATAAACTGAGTGGTGGAGGAACTGTAAGGGAGGAACAGAAAATAGTGTAACTGTGGTCACTTTCTACTTGCAACACTGATTCAGCCAATACTGCTTAAATCAAAAAGTATTGATTTAAGTATTTTACTATATTTAACTATTATACTGGTACATGCAGATCACTTAGAGATATAATAGTAGGCTCCAGAAGAAATAAATTTTATCATTTTTATAATAAGTAAATAGTCATATGAAAATTAAGAAATTCTTGGTATCAAGATGACACCCTGGCTGAAATGAAGTTAGTCTTCATGTCATCTGGCTGAAAAATGTTAAAGTTCTATTACAATGTTAAAATATATATTCCTAAAAGAATGAAGTATGTGAGATATGTAAATTAATTTTTGATGTGAATTATGACCATTCCTTAATTCAGCTAAAGAGCAAAGAATTTAAGATAAAAATGAATAAATAAAATGCAAAATGTAAACAAACACATTAGTGTTTTTTTTGAGATATATTTATTATTATTATTTTTTTTTTGGCTGTGTTGGGTCTTCATTGCTGCACGCAGGCTTTCTCTACTTGCAGCGAGAGGGGGCTACTCTTCGTTGCAGTGCACAGGCTTCTCATTGTGGTGGCTTCTCTTGTTGCGGAGCATGGGCACTAGGCTCACAGGCTTCAGTAGCTGTAGCACGTGGGCTCAGTAGTTGTGGCTCTCAAGGCTCTAGAGCACAGGCTCAGCAGTTATGGCGCAAGGGCTTAGTTGTTCTGCAGCATGTGGGATCTTCCCGTGCCAGGCTCGAACCCATGTATTAGCAGGCGGATTCTTAACCACTGTGCCACCAGGGAAGTCCAAACACATTAGTTTTTGCTGCATAACAAACAACCAAAATATCTCACTGGCACTCAACAATAAGCTTTTATTACTATTATTATTATTATTACTACTACTATTATTATTATTTTGCTTACAAGTCTGCAGGTTGACTAGGACAACTTCAGCTTTTAGGTCCACTGCAGTGGCTCAGCTCCATACTCCTATTCAGGAACCCAGACTGATTGGGGCAGCAGCCATCTGAAAAATGCTTTTCTCATGGTAAAGGTTGGAAGTTCCTGCAGGGAAGAGTAAAAACATACTGCTTCTTAAGGCCTGCGTTCAAAATTTACACATTCACTTCCACCTTCAGTCCACTGGCAAAGTGTATCACATGCCCAATCTCAACACTGATGGGACAGGGAATATGATTCCTGTGGTGCAAGGGAGAGGAACGCATTTGCTCAACAATAACCTAAGCTGTCATAGACACATAGGTGAAGTTATTTCTTTCTACTGAGCACTACTGATCTCACTCAGAAATACATTTTAGGAAATTATTATTCCGATTACTTTACCGATATTTGTTTCCCCAAAATAAAAAGGCCAGTAAAAGCCTTACAAGTCAAGTTACCAGTAACACTGAGATAATAGAGTAATATACAACCAAGCCATTATTTATCATCTCACTAAAGCAGACACTAAAGCAAACTGCATGGTAAATTATTCTCAAAAAGGAAAAGTATCATTTTTTCATTGTCTCAGCATACACATTTATGTATACGTGATATTAATTCTAGAAACATAGCAGTCACCGTTTATGTGCATGAGAATATGTATAGCATTTGATGGGAAATGCTCACTTTTTTCTGTTGAATAACAATATCATTTAGAATATTGAAAATGAATTAGCACATTGGACACAGCGTAGTCTCGTGAAGGTTAACTAAGAGTAACAACATTTCTCAAAACAAAATTCTTAGTGTATATGTGAAAGCTCTTTAAATATAGGAAATATTATTTTTAACCAAACATATATATATATATGTAGTTATATATATTATACAGTAACTTAACTTGTTTTCTTCCATCTCTACAAAAGAAGAACTATTATCATCTGTTAGATAAACGTTGATTTTTTTTTTAATTGGGGTATAGTTGCTTTACAACGTTGTGTTAGTTTCTGCTGTACAACGAAGTGAATCAGCTATGTATAGATAAACATTGATTTGAATTTCACAAATCAAGTATGGCTAACCATTAAGATTTTTCTACATTATTTTGACATTGCTAAAAAGAACATTAAATTCGGGCTTAGAGACATATGGCATATCGCTTTGATTTGGTTGATTGGCCATCATGTTCAACAATTTGAATTCATTTTAGAAGCAATTTAAACAAGTTACTGGTAAAACTCCGAGCAGGGACAACAACAGGCTGAACGAGAAGTAGGCCTTCTTTCTCTTTATGTATCTCTGTTTCTCTTTTTCGTCTTCTTTTTTCATTCCCAGCTCAGGAAATACAGTCCTCATGCAAACCTAGTGAAATAGCTATTGGGGTCTTATCTTGCTTTCTTGGACCTCCCAGCATCCCCCCCTACAAATTTCCAAACTGTAAAATTGATTAATGATTAATACAAATATACATATCTGTACTGAATAGAATAAGAGCCCTACAAAAGTTTGCATAATCCTCAAACTGTGGAGAGCTTACTAAAGAAAAAAATCAATAAAATTTCAACTAAATTGAATAATTCAACAAAGCCTTTTGCTGGAAAAAAAATCTATATATATTATAGCTATATCTATCTATCTATCTACCTACCTATCTCTATATATATAGACAGAGAGAGACATGCATACACATATATGAGTACCTTTGTACACATACATACACATACATGTATATGTGTAGGTGTGTTTATGTGTTTATAGATATATACCCCAATAAACCTATGCAGATGCAGTACACTATTTTCATGATGTTCCTGAATAAAATACATCTAGCTAAACCTACCTTAAGTGTATTCCTGACTTACACTTTAATAACAAATCAATAATTTGGAGCAGAAGTGTCAGTGAGGCAAAAAGACTGTCCAAGAAATATATCTAGGGGTAACTTCATAAATTTTGTTTAATTTTTTTGAAGGACTTACATGCAGACATTTTAATCTTTCACTAAATGATCTTTCCAGTGTTTTTGAGTTAACCTTTTGCCTCTAATGGTCTTTCAGGTCTCTACCCATCAAATCTCTCATTCTCATAATTGCGAACTTTTAAGTAAGTAAACAAACAGAACTTTTTGCTGATTCAAATCGGCTCATATCTTCCTAAACCAGGCCAAATTTGTGATATTTCGTGGTACACAGATAGAGAAAGTGAAATGTTTAGTAAACAATGATGACACTTCGTAGGTACTCACTAGATATTTGTTGAATGATTCAATGTATGAATTCTATAAAACCAGAACTGAAAGACAAATGTAGCTTGTTTTTCTTTATTTCACAAAATTTCAACTCCAAAATATGCAGAAAGTCACTTAGTGAAAGAGAAAATGGGTATGTGTATTTAATTCCTTCTACATGCATGCTTAAAAGATTTAAATATAGATTTACAAGACGAATTTGTCCTGCATGTATTTCTTGAACGATCTTTTTTTCTTTTCATTATCACCACTGCTTTAAATTATTGATGCGTCATTAGAATATCAGTCAGGAGTACATTTAAAGTAGGTTTAGTGAGAGACATTTATGCGAGAATACCATGAAATAAGGTTCTCTATAAGCTGATGGGTATGTTTATTCTTGAAATAGTCTGTGAAGGAGTTTTGCTGATGTGGTCATGATAATGTGCTGCTTATGTCTCCCTCTGTGGGGAGCAAAATTCACCGAAGGCCTCAGCAGCTAATGCTCCTTTAGATCCACCCCATTCCTGGGCTGATCATGTCAGGGCCATACTTCCAAAGAGTGAACATGGTGAAGGGGTGGTGCAAGACATGGTGCTCCTTTAACAAGGGGCTTTGGCTCAAAGACTATTAGACTGACCAAAACTTTCTCAGAACTGAGCTTCAGTATGAGACTCTTCCCAGTGATCTGTCCTCTTGCCCCCCTTCTCTCTCAGGTGTCAAACATAACATGGCAGTCTGAATGCTCTTTCCACTTTCTCTGGTGCTGTCCCTTTACCTTTTACAGATTTCCCCCAATAAAACTCTTGCACTTCCAATCCCCCATCAGTTTCTCAGACCACCCTAACAAACAGAGCTGAATAATTGAGTTGAGTTGAAATTGTATTGATTTTTCTCTTTAAAATCTTCTCTAGGGTTGGAGCATCATGCAGACATTTATAGAACTCTTACCCTACCCAGTACAGATCAAGTATTAGTATTACTTGACTTCAGCTTTCCCAGCATCATCAACCAGCCGGGGTGTCCCCTTGACCAGCCAACTTCATCACACCAGGGAAACAGCTGCTCTGGTCCATGGGCCAGATCATCGTGGGTCAGGACGGCCAGGTCCGCATGGTGCTGGGGGCCTCCGGGGGCACTCAGGTCACCACATCCACTGCGTTGGCCATCATCCACAGCCTGTGATTCGGCTACGATGTGAAGCAGGCTGTGGAGGAGCTCCGGCTGCACAACCAGCTTTTGCCCAACACCACGACACTGGAGAAGGACATTGACTAGGCAGTGGCTGCAGCCCTGAAGACCTGACACCACCACACCCAGGTCACTTCTACCTCCACTGCTGTGGTACAGACCATCGTCTGCGCAGCCGGCATCTGGTCAGGACGCTTCAGACTCCAGAAAAGACGTGAACTCTGTGGGCTACAGAGTGCTCAGGCAGGCAAGGCAGGTGGACTGGCAGGCCAGGGATGTGATGCCCATGGGGCCCAGGGTGGGACTTTGGGGGATGTGCTTCCCCTGTGAACAGCAAAGCAGTGCAATAAATGGGGGCTACAGCACCAGGCTCTGGGCGGTCTTGCTGGCTGGCTCCCAATTCCCTGGGAAAACAAACAAACAAACAAAAATAATAATATTGATGAGAAAACGACCCAGAGCAGGAGGAAGAAGAGGAGGAACTGGCAGCTTCTCAAGTCTTACTGTCTCTAAGTCAGACCTGTTCACCTTTTTGGAGCAAGTGAAGGATACCTGGGATGTGAAGGGACTGGAGACAGGAGCCATACACCCAGCTGTATCTTCTCCTGGTATCCAGGGTTTGATGCTATAAAAGACAGGCATAAAAGAGTTTTCCCAAAAAGTGCTGCTCAGAAAATTTGAAAGCTGTCGCCTTGGAAATTTAAACATAACAGAAGACTGGGAATGTAAGCAGGCATGTCAAGGGTTGAAAGGACGTGATTATGGAAATAATCATATTGAGACAATTCCCATAATAGAAATATTACTGCCAAAAGAAATAAAAGATATAAATCGAATTGGGAAAAACTCCACTTTTAGCCAGTAACTTATGGCAGAAAAATACTTTTTTGTGAGTAAAGACCCACATCATTTTTCTATCATACACATTCTCTGAATGGACATTTGGAAAACCTGGAGAGTCATCGAGTCTATAGTGTAAATACTCATTCAGACAGTTATGAATATAGGCTAGGAGTAAACATCCATTCAAACAGTCTGAAAACAAGAGATTTAAAAATGAAGAAAAAAATCCCAATATGATCAATTTGGGAGATCCTTTAACAAGTGTTCTTTATTCCTTAACCAAAAAATATTTTAAAATATATGAATAGATCTCATTAAATATGAGAAATATGAATAGATATCATTAAATCAAATACGAATAGAACAGTTTGGAACTTTGGTTTACAGTGGAAATTGCAGAAGGGCAAGGCAAACCCAAAATAGCGATTCAGCCAAGTCTGCATGGGTATGTTAAGCCCCTGGTTTGGAAATGGAGAAAAGAGATGAAACAGAGAAACATGGTCTACTTCTTACTAGCCCATGCTGTCCCTTTTAGAGTTTCAATTGCTAATTCATTTGAAATGCTTCCAAAGTGAGGTCAGGTTGCTGAAAACAATAGCTGTTGAACACAAACAGATACAAGAGATATTGCCATTATATCTCTGAGCTCAAGAATTATTTTTTAGCAGAGTTTAAATGTCTTTTAAAAAAATTTTAATGGGTATCCAAGCTTCATTTGTGAAATTCAAAGCAGAATTTATCTTAAAAGATCTTATCAAACTACTCTGTTTCAGTAGAGCTCAAAAAAAGCAGATAACATTATTTTTTATCAAAAAAGTACCATTTTTTATGTCTAAGAAACTCTCAAATATATGCTTGTATGTTAATTAACTTTTAAAACAACAGTTAACTCCAATTTAACCTTCGCAAGTTTGGAAGCAATGCTTTGGATGTGCTTTGCCTATCCAATGTAACAATCCTTTTATTTTTTTCATTAATTTTATATCAGGTGTGTTTCATTGAATTTTTTATTATTATTTTCTTATTATAAACATGAAAATAATTTTGAAAGAATGCCTGGAAGAGGAGAGCAATAGGTTGTATAAGCTGTAAAAGCATTAGAACATAACATAAAAACTACGGTACATAAATACTTGAATTGGTTGACAAAACTGAGAAAACATAACTTGAAGTCATTACAATTGTACACCTGCAAAAAGAGTAAGACTACCAAAGAAAAATGATCCTAGTATGAAGTATGTAGGGACACTACTGAGAGATCTGTAAGACATCTAGTAAAAGAATAAAGTGGTGCTGAGAATATTGAAAGTAAATGAGAATAAATGGAGAGGCTAGGTACTGTTGCTTGAAGTGGGTATGGAGTTTGCTGCCCTGTAGAGGAAGCCATTACAAAGACCCGCCAAAGTAACAAGTTCCTTGGTCCCAGCCATATCACAGTTTCTACCTCACAAGTACAAAGCTGGTTTCCCTTGGCCCAACAAAGTGTCCTTTGGAGGATATGTAATCATGACTATATCATTTTATGCCCACTCAGTGCCTCTGCTTGACCACATATGAATGGAGATGGGTCATAATGGAACCACAGCAAGTGAGGGGGAATTATGACACAGGCCAGCCATACCTGCCTCCAAAGACTACTGTCAAAGACAAATCCTGGGTTTGAATCAGAAGATTCATCATTTACTAATATATTTCCCAGACTGTAAATCATCTGTCTCCTCCAAAACCACCCCTGAGAGAATATAAACCCCTGAGGGGCAGGAGTCGTTGCAGATTTGTTCACTGCTTCATACCAAGCACCAAGAATAGTGACTGGTAGAGAGTAGGCACTCGAAAAATAACTGTGTATTGAATGAGTAGCTCTCCCTCCCCCAGGAGACTGTAAGACCCTTGGGAGCAAGAACCATATTAAATTGGCCTTTGTACATCCAGCATCCAGTTCACTGACTGAGACCTCTTTGCATCAGTGAATACTTGTTGAATTAATTAATTGATTATTTGAAAGTAGAACCAGTAGAAAAATAAATTTTCTTTCCAATCTGGAGATAGGACATTGGAATCTATCTTTGGGCCATGCATGTGTCTTTTGTTTATCAGGTGTCCTGCAAGCTCTTCCAGTCAGCTGTAGGATTCAAGGACAGTATAACAATGTAATTCATTTTTCTATGGAATCCACACAGAAGCTGGTGCAATTCTCAGGACAGAACAGGAACTAAGGTGGCATTTCCCAGACCTCAAGCATTTAAATATCACTTACAGAGTTGCTACTTCCCCTACACCTCAGCTGCACTGATATATTTTTCAATTATTTATTATAAAACAATTTTCAATTTACAGAAGAGTTTTAAAGGCAGTACGGAGAGTTCCCATGTACACTTCATCCAATTTCCCCTAATGCTGACATCTTACACAACCATGAAACATTCGTCAACACTTGGAAATTAACATCGGTACAACACTATTAGATCAGCTGCAGACTGTATATTTGTATTTCACCAGTTTTTCTACTAATGCCCTTTTTCTATTCCAGGATCTAATCCAGAACACCACGTTGCCCTTAGTCATAATAACTCCTTAGTCCCCTTCTAACCTATTAAAATTTCTTGGTCTTTCCTTGTTTTTTCATGATCTCAACTAACAGACACTTATGAAGATTTGTGGTCAGGAATTCTATAGACTACCTCTTAATCTGAGTATGTGTACTGCGTTATGGTTAGACTAAGGTTGTAGATTTGGAGGAAGAACATCATAGAGATGAAGTGTAGTAGTCCATTAATTTTTATATCCCAAAGATGTTGTTATTTTACAAAGCAAAGTGAGTATTTCGTATCACGTGCAACACATGTCAAAACTGGGTTGTGCTAAGCCTAGAACTCCTGGTAGATAGTTCTTTTGTTTACCAGAACAATTGAATTCATAGTCTAGAGATACAAGGATAGTCTAGGAGCCTAGTCTGGAGTGGGGGTCAAGGCTTAAATTACATGTGTGGGTGAAAACACCTGCTCCTGTTTTGGTCCTTCTAGTGACTAATCCCATCAGCTTCTGGAGAAAAGAAAATGAGAAAGAGACAATTTGGTGGGCAAATACCCAAGTTTCTTACATTGATATCATGAGTGATGACACAGTATAATAAATGGCGCATTGTAAATGTAATAAATATTTGTTGATGAATAAGTAAATAAACAAATGGCAAGGCAACAGAGGCACATCTTCTGGTACAACTGACAGAATACTGGGCTCTGGGGACAGTGGACCTGACCCAAGATGTTTGGCAATTTTTCTTTTCAGATGTCATAATAACCTGCAAAATTAGCTTTATAATAGATAGTTGAAGAGAAACGGCTGGTAAGATCTCATCAAAGTTTACATTAAGTATAAAAGCTAGAAATTAAGTTGAGCCACACATAATAAGCTTCTTCTTGACATTCTTTTGAACCAAAGGAAGATCCTAGAAAAAAATACTTTTGTTTCCTTATTTTAATTAAGTCAATATGTCTAACAACCTTAAGTCAAGGCATTTACATTTTTTAACAACATTAAAATGAATGTTTTCTATATATTACAGACAAAAACTTATGATCTCTTACCAAACTTAATGTAGTATAGATTATTGGTAGAATTTTATCTTTTGATTTTTAAAGGTTTCACCTGGAGGATTCTAAAAATGCACATATCACTGAAAAGGCAGTTTTTCTATTTTGGAAATAATTCCTCCTTAAAGAATGTCTCTGGCTTAAAGAAAATTTGGAAAAGGTTTTCTCTTTGAAAAAACTCATACGATTGAAGAGATTTCACCTTCAAAGAGTTTTACTCCAGAGAGAGTCCCCTTTGAGAATTATAAGCATTGCATAGGAAATGTATTCTTTGAAGATTTTCATGTTAAAAAACAGTTGCATGACTTGGGTATCCTCTTTGAAGTTTTTTTTTAAACAATATTAAAAGGATTTCCCCCTTTGAATGTTTTCATGTTACTGAGTACTGCTTTTCTGAAAAATGTTATTCTCTATTCAGGGGGTGTGCTTTTCTTTTCATTTTTTCCCCATTACAATCATACCTTTAATTATTTTGTTCTAATAAGAGAGACTGAAGATACTAATATACCAGGGCTCCTTCTACCTGCTGTAAAACTAGGATTTGATTTCTCAGCTTCACCCTGCGTCAGATCAGATTCAGAGGTACTATAAAAATTACTACCCCATATAAGGAACCAACATAGAAATATGACCTAGCATAGGAGGTTTTATAAGAATTGGCAGTGTCTGGATGAATTACTTAAGAACATCATTAAGTGATTACAGGTAACAGAGAACACCTCAATGAATAATTTCATCATTGTGTCCCTAAATCAGATACAGCTAAAGAAGAGACAAATCTTTTGGGGTAGATTAGATGAGGCATATCAAGATTAACATCAGGTTTCTCTCATTTGACTAACTTCCAGTGAGACTCCACTATATGTGCTAAATAGGACACAAAATAAACAAGGTATCAACGTTACTCTCAAGAAGTTTATAATCTTACAAGAAGGCATAAAATGCACACAAATGGTTATAATGTCAGATCTTGTGTTAATAAGTGCATCAGTAGTAAAAAACCCTTATCAGGTTACAGAGAAAGGAAAGGCTGTTTCTGATTAGGGGAATAAATGTCTTCATACAGGAGGGGACATTTTAGATAAGTTTTAAGGCAGAGTTTCCATTTGGAGACTAGTAACCCATAATTGGGTCAAGAAATCAATCTAGTGAGATGAGATTAGCATTTTCTTTTAATGAAATGGAATGGTAGAGAATAGAATAGAATACAATCAAAAAGAAAGTTTCTATGACTCAAAGTAAGGGAAAATGCACTTTCATGAAAATTTTATTCCATTTTATTTTTATGGACATATATGTGTGTGTTTTAGGTTGCAAGTTACTTCTTACAGTGGGTCTCAGTAAAACAAAACAAACAAAACAAAAACCATCTGAAAGCCACTATGTTAAAAATGGAAAAGATTTCAAGGAAGAAAATGAGCTAGGAGAAAAGACACATTTTTGGCAGAGGTCAAAAACAGAAACATATTGAAGGACAAAATAATTCAGTACCTGGAAAATAGAGTTCACTAGAGGAGCGAGATAAAAACGGAGAAGTAATATGAGGTGAGGAAATGACTGAATTTTGGAGGAACTTGAAATCCAAGCCAAAGACTTAAAGTATTGTTCTAAAGTAGAGGGGAACAATTGAAGATGTTGTGACAGGAAGTAACAACATCAGAATATGTACTAGGAAGATTAATCCATCAGGGATAGATTACAGGTAATAGAAATTATAAATGGGAGAGAGATTAGTGGTATGTTGCAATACTGACTGAACAAGAGTGGAGTTTGTTATTTTTTAAATGAATATATATATACACTTCAAAAACACAAATTTTAAAATACTAAAATAGGATAAAGAAGAACTATTATAGTCTCAAATAGAGTTGTGTCATCTTATAAAGAAATAAAGTAAAAAAATGAAAAACTTTTCCCTTTAATTGTGTTCTTTTAAATAAGAAGAGTAAAAAAATTACACTACAGTAACACTGTGACAATGCTACATGTAAACACTGCAAAAACCGGGAATGAATTTGTAGGTCTTTTCTTCTTTTCTTTTTTTATTATTATTAGCATTAGGCTTTCTTTTTCCTCATCATTTAAAAATTAAAACTCCAAGACTTTTTTGAAGATATATCAGTTATATTTAGTAACTTTTATATAAAGATAGAATTCATATTGTTAATACGGCTAAGCATCACCATAACTTAAGAAAACTACTCAAAGGCCAGAATCACACCTTATGCCTCATATATTTCAGCTCCTAGCACAATGTCTGATGAATAGTAGGTAATTTTTCTATATTTGGCATATAAAACTACAGGATTCCCAGTGAAGTTTGAATTTCATGTAAACGATGAATTTTTTTGGTATAAATATGTCCCATTTCAGAAAACAAATACTTTTTTAAATATAAGTTAGGTCCCAAATATTCCAATATACATACTTACACTAAAGAAAACTATTCAGTGTTTTTCTGAAGTTCAAATCTCACGTGTACTGTATTTTATCTGGCAACCCTAATAGTAGGTGCTCGCTAATGTTAAATAAATAAGTGAATGCTTATATATGGGTTATTTTTATTGTGGTAAAATATACATAATATAAAATTTATCATTTGAACCACTTTAAATGTACAATTCAGTGGCATTTAGTATATTCATATTGTGCTACCATCACCATGATCCACCTCCAGACTTTTTCACTATCCCAAACTGAAACTCTGTACCCATTAAATAATAAATCTCCATTCCCCCCTTCCCTCAAGTCCTGGCAAGCACGATTCTACCTTCTGTCTCTATGAATTTGTCTATTTAAGGTCCCTCATATAATTGGAATCATACAATATTTGTCCTTTTGTGCCTGGCTTATTTCACTTAGCATAATGTTTTCAGGGTTCATCTATGTTGTATTATGTATCAGAATTTCCTTCTTTTTAAGGCTGAATATATGTTTGTTTGTTGTTGTTGTTGTTTTGCGGTACGCGGGCCTCTCACTGTTGTGGCCTCTCCCGTTGCGGAGCACAGACTCCGAACGCGCAGGCTCAGCGGCCATGGCTCACGGGCCCAGCTGCTCCGCGGCATGTGGTATCTTCCCGGACCGGGACACGAACCCGCGTCCCCTGCATTGGCAGGCAGACTCTCAACCACTGCGCCACCAGGGAAGCCCAATATATGTGTTTTTATTAGAATATTCACATAAAGACTACCCTGTAATGCTCATATAGCCTTTCAAGCTTTGCTCCAATTCCAGCACTTTGCAGGTTAGAGCTATGATTCTTGCTGTTGCCTATCTACAACCCAACATCTTTGCATTTTCTGCAAGAAGCATAAGGAGTGGGGGGGTGTCAGAGGACAGCATGACCTCCAAAGAAGCTTTCAAAAAACTCATTCCCTCCTTCTGTCCCTGAACGCTGCTGCTTCCAGCAATCATACCTTCTGCATTTTCTGGACTCTGGAGCTTATCACCCCAGTCCTTCCAGAGCCGGCCACTTGTGTCTTCTAGCTTGGCTGAATTTCCTGAACCCCTGACACATTGTCTGACCATAGATCCCTACCAAAGCCTTCTTCCCAACTGCTACTGTGTACCGGGGCAATAACCCACTACAATATGTTCAGTAAGCAATTATAGTAAATATTTGCTAGCATAAGTTGAATTCTTTTTTATTATTTTGAAAAATTTATAATCACAGATACATCATTGGTCATTTTGAAATAATGTGTGGTGACTATAAATTTAACTTTAAAATCTTTTAAATATGTTTATATAATAATATTTTTATATAGCTGACATTTGTTTAATTTTCAGCTCTATTAAAGCAATTTTGTACTATTCTCCATATATATGAGATGGTTGCTAAGGAACTATTCAGTGTAAATATCAGGTAATTCAGGTTTGGGCTTCAAAGGTCAAAGAGCTAAATTTGAGAGATCAGAGGAAGATAATAGCAGTTTCTCTTTTTTCCCCCACTTGAAAATGCAGAGAGATATTCTAAAGTCTCCTTTTGTTTCTGTGCAAGATGAATCAACCATGGCACCTGTGCCTTGCCTATCATGACACTCATCCCATTTTATGGTGATTGTTTAGCAGCTCTCCTCTAGGCTAAGTGTTATGCTGTGTAAAGACTGCCTTGTGTACCCTCCTCAGTTTCCTGGCCCTGATAAATTCTTATTCATTTTTGCTTTAAATAGTCAATTATATTTTGAAGAAATGTTTTAAATGAAAAAAAAATTTAAATATAACACATATTTACCTTTTCCAGCACTTTTCATTCCCTTTTTAAGATCCAATTTCCTATCTAGAATAATTTTCCTTTTATCTGAGGAACATTTTTCTCATGGCACAGATAGCTGATAATTTGCTCAGCTTTGTTTGTCCAGAAAAGAGTTTCATCTTCCTTAACTTTTGAAAGATATTTTCTCTGGACATAGAATTCTAGTTTGAAAGGAAAAATTTTCAGCACTTTAAAGGTGTCATTGCAAATCATCTGGATTGCAATTTTTTCTGGTAAGAAGTCTGTAATCATTCTGTATTTCCTCTGGCTGGTTTTAAGATTTTTCTCTTTATCATTGATTTTCCACTACTTGATTATGATGTGGCTTCATGTGGGTTTTTTGTGTGTGTGTTTATCATGCTTGGTGTTTGAGTTCTTGAACCTGTGGTCTAATAGTTTTGATCAAATTTGGGAATTTTTCAGTCATTAATTTTTTCAAATATTTTCAGTCTTCCCTTCCAACTCAGAACTTCAATTACACATGTTTTAGACTATTTACTATCATACCATGGGTCATTGAAGCTCTGTTCATTTTTTTCAGTCTTTTATTCCTTCTTATATACCAGTTTGGATAGTTTCTGTCAATTTTTATGTCTTCAAGTTCATTGATCTTTTCTTCTGTAGTGTCTAAAAACTCCATTAAGCCCATCAACAAAAAGTTTTATTTCAACTATTATCTTTTTCAGCTCTAGAAGTTCCATGTGATTTTTTATTTCTTTGTCACATATGTTATATAAAAATAATTTTATATAAAATAATCCTTTTATATCTTTTATTTCCATTTCACTATATTTCTGTTTTTTCTTTAAATACTTGAGCATATTTATAATCACTGTCTAAGTAAATATCTGCTAAAACTCATCATATCTATAATTTTGAGGTATATTCCTACTGATTGACATCTCTCTTGGCTATGAGTCTCATTTTTCTGGCTGTTTTCATGTCTTGTAATTTTGTATTGAGTTTTGGACATAGCAAATTTTATGTTGTTGCATGTCTATGTTTTGTTGTCTTTTAAAGAGAGCTGAATTCTGTTTGGTAGACATTTAAGTTACTTTTGGATCAATTTGGCTCTTTCATGATCTTTTTTGTAGCTTGGTCAGGGATGGTCAAGAGCAATCTTAACACTAAGGCTTGTCTAGCCCTACTACTAAAGGATGACATTTCTAGGGTCTCTATTGAACATCCAGGAAATTCAATGAGGACTCTCTACTATGGCTTATTGGAACTCAAATATCTCCCAGCCCTGTGAGAGCAATGGTCATTACTCAGCTTACCGGTCTTCAGTTATTCCTTGACCAGCTTTATGGAGTTTTATTCTATGCATGTACAGCTCAGTATTCACCAGCAGACTCTAGGGTAACACTTGCAGACTTCTGGAGCTCTTTCTCTGCTCTCCTGCCTCTCCAGTTTCCCATCAGTTCAAATTTCAAGTTATTTAACCTCTCCTAAATTTGATATCTGTTACCTCAACTTAGTGAGACTGTCATATTGTGCTTTGCTTAACTCTCTCCTCACCATATTTCAGAAAGTGCCTTCAGACACAAGTTGGAGAGATCATAGGGCTCACCTCATTTTTTCCCTTTTCTCAGTCCTGCACTGTTTGTTGTCCAGTGTATGAAAACAGTTATTTATTTCTATTTTTTCAAGTTTTCTAATTTTTTTTTTTTTAATTTTGATGGCAGGAGAGCAAGTCAGTTCCCAGTTACTCTTTATGGCTAAGGACACTAATGAGCTTAGCCCATATTCTTATCTGTGATTGACTTGTCTTGACTATTTACAAGTGAAGTTTCTGTTTTCCCCTGCTGTATTAGCCAAGAACCCTGATTTCACTATATAGAAGTATGGTCAGTTTGATTACTCCTGAGAGCTAGAGAAAGAACATAGCAATCTTAGAAGAAAAAGTATAAAGAGTAGCCTACTCCCTGTGGACATTAATTCTGCTGTAGCTCAAGTACCTTGTCCATATTACAGCTGGGCCAGATGTCCAGACTGGTGAACTTTATTGCTACCAGGGACTCAGGGTCTTGACCATTATTTCTTAACTCAGGTGGTATTGATTTCATTAATGTTCTTTAAACTATTTACAAACATTTGTGTATGGTATGGATGAAATATTTCACAATAAAAAATCAGATTTTCATATTGCAATACAGTAAAAGACTTGGTAGATCAAGGTGAAAAAAAAATGTAGTTTCTATCCTCAAGGACCTATAAGGTATGTGTGGTGGTGTAGTTGGGACACCCAGGCTTACAGAGATATTTAGAAAATAATAGATAAAAATGGGTGATGGAGAGCTATGGAATATTATTACAGCAAAAAGGGAAAGATTTTTTTTAGTGTAAGTGACATATTAAATGACTCTAATAAAGTAAACAGAAATTAATTAGGCAAAGGACATGTGTGAGGTAGTGTGGTGTAATGTGGGAAAGTTGGGAAGGTCATAAACAGGTGTAAACAAGGGCTCTGAGGCAAGAATGGCACGCTAGGTGCAGGAACTGTTGGTGTCCTATTTGTCTGGAGCATAAAGTGGGAGACTGGGAGTGTCTGAAAATGAGATTCGACACCATGAAGAGTTTGCATACCATGTGAATAAGCCTGGACTTTACCTACAATGAAAGGGAGCCATTAAAGAATTTTAAGAAGATTGGTTCCATATCCAGATCTGTTTTTACAAAGATCCTGTGGAGTGTAGAGTTAATATGAATAAGAACAGTGGTTAGAAGAGTCAAAAGGTTATTATAGTAATTGAGTTAAGAGAAGATGCCTTCCCCTGAACAAAATTTAGTGACAGAGGAGGAGGGAGTCATTGAGAAATCAAGGACCTGGATGGTATAGCAACAAGGAACTGCAAGAGGCACCCTTCATCCTCAAAACTAGAGGAAAGGAGTAAGTGTGAGTGGTTTATCTAAATTATTTCATAGGTGAGAGACCTGCAAGTTAAGAGAGATTGTATATTATGGCCTCAGTTTTCTCAGTAAAAGTGGTCTGAGAGTGAGTGGAGAATTTGATAAGATTTGTGCCAATTTGGAGTAGTAATTGAGGGAGAGGAGGCTAGGTATGACTCAAGGGATTAATAGGAGAAGCTGAGGATCCAATTGTTTTGAAAATATGATTTTATGGTGGCAACATCTATAAGACTGGGAGATTTTTTTCACTTGTGACACTCAACTGTTCAGGTGTAGGAAAGAGAAGATGATAGTCTGAAGCCTTGATTGGGGTTTTGTTGGGCTGAGTTGGGAGGATAGGGCTTCAGAGTTTTTTGAGTAGCGATTAAAAACTTTCTTTAAATAATCAAAATCTACCTTTTAAAACTTCTCTCTCATACTCCTGTAATGAAGAGGAGAAAAATGTATTCATCAGAATTCCTCTTGGGAAGAACAAAGTATAATATTATTGGAAGAATTATTTCTTGGCATTTCAAATGAGACCCCCCCCAAAGGCATGTTGAAGCAATAAATGGTGCTCACTAAAACTACACTCCTGAAAGAGGAAGGACACTTTGTTTTGCTTCAACAGAGAGAAGAGAGAATACAAAATCAAGAAGAAAGAGAGAAGAAAAAGAAAGTTGTTGCAGAAGTCTAGCCCCTGCACAATATAACTCTTCATTGTCACCTCCAAACATTGAGGATCAATCTCATGAACACTTGGTGGAAACTGATTTATTATGTTAACTAAACAAGGGACTGAATTTCACATATATGTTAGTGCAAGGTGTACCGATGAAGGAAATATAGACAGAGGAACTGGAGGCAGAGTAGATCATGAGAATCTAAGCCCCCAGGAGTGGACATTGGTGATTCACACCAACTTTACCTTTAGTGGTAGGAAAGACCCCAATAGCTTCTCAAGGGCAGAATTCAAACTGATCCCTCTGTATCTCCTGACTGTCTTGGCATACGCCTTACACATGAGGAGCATTCAATAGCTAAACTCTATTCTGAGTCATCCTTCTCAAGGATGCACACTACCTTTTATAAGAGGAACAGGAGAGAAAAGAGTGACTGGATCTCTGACCTTTCACTGCCTTCAAATAAACAACTCAAAGCACAGCTCAGCGCTGTCATTTTCATATAACAAGGGCATGACATTTTCAAACATCAGAGTACTAGGCTAGCACGGGTAAATTTTCTAAGAGAGACTGGATAACCAGAAACATACTTGCATTCAGTATCTAGTGTAAATTTTTGTGGCTGGGCTGCAGGTAAAGCCACCCTTATAACAACCCTGCACCAAAAGCCTTAGGCATCTATTCCTAAAGGTTAAGTGCTGGCTCTCTGTTCTCCTTTGGCTGGTCCAGGACATTATCTGCAAAAAGCTTGTCAGGTTGGTTACTATAGTGGCTAGTACTGGATTGACCAATAATCAGGCTAACTTCATGCCTCGGATAAAAGCAAGGTAGGAGCACCACGGGTTTTTTCAGTGGAAGGCTTCCAAATAGTCACTAGAGGAAAATGTATTGGACAAGGTTTAGGTGCGTTTTTTCCCTAAATTTTGGATTAAATTGGGAGCTGGAAAGATGTGGGGGGAAGGAAAAAGTTTTCCTCAGCCCTCTTAGGGTCTCTGGATGGGTCTGAAAATCAAACTGACAAAGACAGATCAACAGCAGAAAAGCATACAAATTCTACTGAATTTTTACATGTACGGGGAGCCTTCACAAGAGAACGTAGACTTGAAGAAGTGACTAGAGCGGGAAGCTGTTATTCCTTTCAGACAAAGAAACAGTAAGTTTGTGAAGAATTGACCAAAGCGGTTTGGGCTAGAGGTAGTAAGTGGTGAAGAAATAACTAGGAAGGTAAGGGTGAGTTTAACAAAATTTGTACAGATTTCTCGACCCCAAATTCCCCATCTCTGATAACAAGAAGTTGTCCTTCTTTCTGGTACAAAGAAAGTACCTTTCAGGTGGGAGTTTCAGAGACGGGTGAAGGGGTGGTGGGACTTCAGAGTGACCTACCTGCTTCTGCCCTTTTCTCGAAATCCTTCAGCTTAAGATATTCGATATGCCAAGGTCGCATATTTTGAGTTAGTGTGCCTTGAACCCCATGAAATGGAAACCGTAATTTTGTAAGTAATTATGCCTTCAAAAAATCACTCTGTGGCCTATTGTGGGACTCGAGGGACATTGTTCCAGCTAATGATTAAGAACTCTCCAGACAATAGGGGCTTCTTAGACAATGGGTGAATTTCCAGGATGTCCGGCCCCCTTCCGAGAAGGAGGGAGATAACAAAATGTAAAAAAGGTGTCTGTCAAAGACCAATCAGGCAGCTGGGGAGAAGGAGGGAGATAACAAAATGTAAAAAAGGTGTCTGTCAAAGACCAATCAGGCAGCTGGGGACAAGTTCCCTCTCTGGTCCGAGCCTAAGCCGGGACCAATCAGCAGGAGAACACAACCAAATCTATAATTTACATACGGGGAAGTGGGAACCTATAAAACTGACATATTCGCGCCCAAAAGGGTTCCTTCTTCGACCTCCTGCGTGAGGACCAAGGAACCCCGGTGCACCGGCCTTCAATAAATCTCTTGCGTTTTGCATCGACTTCCGACTCTTGTTTCCTGGGCGAGTCGAAACTCCTAGGAGACCGCGCAGGTCTAACACTATTTAGTGGATATTTTCAGCAGAAATAATGTTGTTGGGTCCTAAGCAAAAAGGTACTAAACAAGAAGGGATAGTCACTGAAGAAAGGGGGAATGTCCAAGTTCATTTGACAAAGATGAAAGGCAGAAAATATTTCACTATTTCCCCCTATTCATTCAGCTGTCAAGTCTGAAGCAACTCAAACTCTTCCAGCTAACAACATGTTAGCTAATAAAAATCCTTAGGGGACTGATTGAATGAATAGATAAGAATTATTCATAAATCAACCATGATTAGCATATCAATTGTATGTAAATTAACTACTTGTGAAGTACTTGAGGGTGTCGAAGAAATAGTTTAGAAAACTGTAAACTTAGAAATAGTTTACAGTTAATGTTACTTTAAACATTATGCTTACACTTAGACAGTTAAGTTGTACTGTTTGTAAGTAAGGAATTCTTTCAGGGAAGAGGAATGTTATTCAAGTCTGGCTCAACCTGAGAAGTTCTAAAATCCACAAAATCTGAATATTGTGGAGTTTTTTAAAAAAATGTTTTATTGTAGCTTTTAAATCCTCTCTTTTTTCTTTTTTCAGTGATTTTGGGAAGGAGATCCAGAAGATATGCCTACACTTGGTGAGTATAAAAAAAGGTCCAAAGATATATTTCATAAATTGTTAAAACCTTAGCTTAAAATATACCCTAATTGGTCACTTTGCATTCCAAAGCACATATAACATCAGAGTGGCCAGGCTGGCATCTTCTATTTAACTATATCCATGTGTCCGATGGAATGTAGGGAAGGAATAATCTCTTCCTCTGCCTATTTTAGGTTTTCCAACTAGGGCCTGTAAATTCGACTGACAGAAGATAGATGAACAAGAGAAAAACAAACAGAAGTTTATTAACGTGTATATCCCACATATGCACAGGGAAACTCGGGGATTAGGAGCTCAAAGGGGTGGCTAGACCTTGGGTTTATGCAGTACTTTAACAAAAGAATAATAAATTTTTAGGGAAGTAACAAAACAAAGGAAAAGCACTTCCGAGTCTCTAGGTCTCAAATTGCTAGATGGTAAATATCTGGGTAACTAATGGTAAATAAAGGCTAGTCAGTAAACTTTGTTATGCTTATTCCTCACGTGCTGCCTCCAGACTGATAAGGGTCTAAATTTGTCTCCAGTGGGGACATCTTTGTGAACTGTTGTCTTACTTTTAAACAAACAGGGAAAGAACAAAGAACTTTTCTTGATTCTGCTTCTTCTCAGTTGCCTTCAAATCAAAATCATTCTTATGCCAAAGTGGCATATTTGGGGTGGCAAAAGCTTTTACTCTTCAGGGACAAGATTTTGTTTGCTGCTGAAACCTCTCTGTATTGGTAGAAAATATGAAAAAGGGATAGCTTTCGATGAGATATAAATAAGCTATGCTTCTTGTTAATATCAAAAGAAAGTATTCCTCCATTGCATTAACACATTAATTTGCATTAAAATCAAAATAATATCATATTATTAGCATTAATATTGTTACCAAACGCAGGTTAAGCTGCTCACCACTCAAAAGTCAATAATTCGAGAGGCAAGTGTCAGTAGAAAGGAAAGTTGGTTTAATCAGAAAGGCCTGCAATCTGGGGAGATGGTGGACTGGCATCCAGAGACCAACTCGGAAGGTTCTGCTCAGCCATGACAGTTTTTAAATGGGAAAAAGGCGGAAGAATCTCAGTTATGTTAAATAACTTAATTTTCATCAAGGCAGGAGGTTGGGTTCTGATCATTCTCCATTGAGTGCAGACTGGGTGACTCTCTCTTCAGATGTTATCTTGTCTGAGTTATCTGCCTGCAGGATTTCTTAGGGAGCTGTTGGGAGTAGAGAGCTAATCATTCTTTAACTACTTAATTCTTCATTCTTCTTTTTATCTAGGGAAAGAATCAACAGGTTAGACAAGGCATGGTGTGCATCAGGAGAACATAAGTCAGGAGTTAGTTTCAATTGCTTAGTGATCTCATTCCTATAATTAGGTTATTTTAAGGTCAGAGAGGAATAGAAATGGGCAAACAGGACCTACAAGAAAGGGGCAAAGGAGCTGCTTTCAATATCGTGGGAAAATATCCAATTGGCCGATTATAGAAGCTTCAAATCAAAGACAGTTTCCAGGCTATACCAAGTGTCATGAAAGAGCTACTGACATCAATATCTTGAAGCTTTATGTATTTCAGTATTAAAGAGAAATGAATTCATTATATTGGCATGACATATCAAGAGTCTCAAGGGGCAGCAGTTTTATGAAACAGTCTTGCAACTTCCAAAAAGTTAAAATTGTAAATGTCTACCCTGAGTTTCTGCCCAAACATCTTGTAGGAACCTCATGTCCTCTGCTGCTTAAAACCTTCCAACAGTTTCCTGTTGCAGTGCCTTTGGGATAAAGGTTCAAACTCCTTAGCTTGGCATATACAGACATTTCAGTAACAGGTTCCCTCTTTACTCTCCATTCCTTACAACAAAATGTTCAACACCATTGTTACCTCTCTGTGTACAGGTTCCAAGCACTTCATGCTCTCTCCTGACGCCCTGTTTTGCACATGCTGTTTCCTCCATCTGTAATGCCCTTCCCTGTCTCATCTATTGGCAAACTGAGAATCAAAGCTTCAACCACCCAGAGACCCTGATCACCAACGTCTCCTACTCACATTCCCCCCAGAAATGTGTAGGGGGCCTCCTTTATGTTTCTGGTTATACTAGAGCTGCACTGAATTTTATTTTATTTTTTTGCACTGAATTTTAGTAATTGATTTTCCCATCTCTTCTCTCTACCAGAAGTCAAATTACTTGAGGTTGAGGACAGTTAGGTTGTGTTGTTTCTTTGCTTGCTTTCATTCTTATGGCTTCAATACTTCACACAGAGATTGAGACATGGTAAATTTTCGATAAGTTATATGTTAAATAACTTAATTTTCAAAAATTTTGAAAAACCACAGTCAACATATTTCAATATATTTACATATGGAGTATTATACCTGCAGTCTCATACTGTTTTATCTTCTTTTAAGTCTCTGCTTAAACCTTACTTTATCAGAATGGCCTTCCCTAACCTCCCTTTTGAAATATATCAGTCAATTCTCATTTGTTACCCTTTGTACCCTGCCTTGCTATTTTTCTATATAGCAGTTATCATCTCTTGACATATATATGTATGTATACATGTGTATGCATACATGTATATATGTGTATGTGTATATATATATGTATATATATATATATTTTTTACTATCACTTCCTCTGGAATGTAAGTTCCTTGAGAGTAGTCTTTGTTTTGTTCTCTACTATGTTCCCAGTCCCTAAAACAGTGTCTGAAACACAGAAAGTGTAAATTCATTCATTTAACAAATATTTATTGTTAATAAGATTAATATTTTATAGAGCCAGGTACTGTCCTAAATGCTTGGGATATATTGATGAACAAAGTAAGAGCTTCACCTTGTGAGTGTCCAGGGTGAGAGACTGTTGAGGGAGGAAGAAAGACAATAAAAAATAAACATAATACATAAGGAAATCGTTTACTATATTGGAAGATGTTATGAAAAATGAAAGTAGGGTGAAGAGGATCAGGTGTGCTTAGGGGACAATTTACAATAGTAAATAGGATGTTCAAACAAATGTTTATGAATAAATAAATATGTATTGTGTGAATACATACTTGTTTAATGAATGAATGAATATCTCTTATTCCATGTGGTCAGCTATTTTATTTATATTTAAACTTCCATTAGTTAAATAACTTTGGCTCACCACCAGCAACATGAATGGTAACTTCTAGAATGGAAACTTATTTTTGTTTGAGCTGGATATTTCACCTCATGCAAAAATGAACTGAAAATCTATATTCTTAAATAAGATAACCTGATTAGAATCTTTGAGTTGGATCATAGAATCTGTACACCTCTAGTTATGTCATTTCGCAACATTTCTTTTAGTGAAAAGAAGTTAAGTGATACGTCCCACCCAGTTTAGGCAACTGACACAAGAGCCAGCTCTCCTGAATTACAGATCCAGTATTCTTTCCATTATCTCAGCCTGGTTCAAATCCAAATGTTCATTCTGAATAGAACTACTAGCCTGTAAAAATGCAACACACTTTATATCGGTGGGTAAAGTCAAATTGTTTTTCTGTATTTCAGTCTTCTAAACTATGAAACAGGATAAGGAAGAAAAGATTTGTCATCTGTTGTGCAGGCAGATCACTAGAAATAATAATGTTCCTAAGTAAACTTTCTTCTAAGTTCCCACTTCAGCTCATTTGTCTTATATATCTAATCACTTATTCATATATTCAAACATTTTTATTGAGTGTCAATTCTGGTCCAGGCACTGTGCTAAGCACGTACAATAGAGAGATGATTACCACTTGATTTAACAAAATCTATTCATTAATTCATTCCATAATGATTTATTGACTATTTGCTTTGTGCCAGGTATTGCTCTAAGTGTTGGAAGAGCAGCAAAGGACAAAAAAAATGCAAATTTATTACACTCATGTTGTTTGCATTTTGAGAGATGAGACAAATAATAATCAAACATTTAGATATACAATATAATGTTACACTGTTAATCCCTAAGAAGAAAAAAAGAAGTAAGAAAGGGAATAGAGTGATGGGAGAGAGTTGCTATTTTGCCTTTCTGAGGGAGGGGGGCACTTCTGAGCAAGACTTGAAGGGAGAAAACCATGCAAAGGTGCAAGAGAAGCATGTTCAGAGCAGCGAGCCCAGCCCGAGGTTGATGTGCTTGGCAGTGTATTCTAGATACAGCAAGGTGGGCTGTATCAGTGGTGTGTTGGAGACACTTGTACACACCCTCAAGAGCCAACTCTGCTCACCTCTTCCCAAATCCATGTTTAGTCATGCTTGTAGCTTGAAATCAGCCATGGAGGAAGAATTTAAGTCATGCAAATCAACAAACATGACCAATGAGAGCTTTTCTCCCAGTATTCTGCCTCTGTTCCCATGCACTGAGGCAGGGGAGAGTAGTAGTGGTGAGATCATCTCAGGGGGCAGATCTGACTTCTATGAGACTGGTTCACATGGCGGAGACCTGGCAAAAATGTTATGCTTGTTTTCTTATGTAGCCCTACAATCTCCCCCAACCTCAGCCCCTGAGGTGGAGAGAGTATCACTTGTAGTTACTGCTCCTTGTAATTGGCAGGTGGTGTCAGTGAAAATTCCCTTTGTCCCACCCTTGCACTTAGGTGCACTTATGTGCCACTCCTACTTTTTAAAAATGTTTAGTCTTTAACACCTATTTTATCATTTTCACAGTACCACCAACAACTAAATCTGAAAGAATAAAAAAGCTAAGTTGAGGACAGGAACAGAAAATGCTATTGATAATACCACCCGAAGTAAGTATGACATAAGAATGGCTTTAAGGTTCCCAAACTGAAATACATAGTACATTTGTAAAGTTCCAAAATACTCATTCTAGATCTGTTATCACATTTTTAAGAACATTATGTCAAGCACTAATATGATGGTGATAAAGGTAAAGCAACTAATGCATTGCAAAAAATGTCATACAACTTTTTTTTATTGACAGTGTATGTAGTTCCAATTAATGTGTAGAAAGAATATTATCTTTACCCTTTACCCTTTACCCATATAAATGGTAGATTTCCTTTATTACCCCAGAACCTATAAATGCAGATAAACAGTGGTTAAAAGAAAAATAAATGTTTATTTGGTATAAGTAACCGGAAGAACTTGACTAGCTTACTAGCTTAAAGAGGGAGAGAGAGAGGGAGGGAGGCTCAAGGGTAGGAAAACCACTGGGCCTTAGGAATGACTGGAATAGAAACTGGAAAGTCTGATAGCCAGGCAGTATAGACTCTCATTAAGTTTTGCTCTCTTTTTGCATCAGCTTCATTCTTTTATTCCCTCTACAGACCAGTTATCTCCGCTCGTTAGCTCATATGGTAGAATATGGTTGTCCATTACTTCTGGGTTCAGATGTTACCTTTCTAATCACGTAAGAAGACCAGCTGAGAGTCTTTTCTCCTATCTCTAAATTTCTAGGTGGAAGGATCCAATTGATACAGTTTGCTAAGCTGCCCATTCCTAGACTAATCAGCTATGGCCAAAGGGACTGGGCTCTCACAATACAAATGTGGCACATCAGAATACTTCAGACCCGATTCTAGAGTAGAAAAGAACTCAAAAAATCACTGAATTCAATCCATTGCCAAATGCAGTGATCTCTTCTGTCTGCTCTCTGACCGATGGCTATATTCAGCCTCTGCTTAAACACTCATAATAACAGAGAGCTGACTAAAGCATGAGGCAGCTCATTCATGAGTGAGGCAGTTTTATTGTTAGAAGGTCCATTCTTACATTGAGCTAAAATCTCTGTAACTTCAATCCATTATACTTTGTGGAACAATAAATAAGATGCCTAATTCCTCTTTTTACTTGGAAGCCCTTTATTTATTAGAAGATAGCTAAAATGTTCTTCACTGGTTTTCCCCAGTGTAAACATCTCCAACTCCTTCAAACTTTCTTTCTCTGGTAAGAATCCCCCATCCTTCACTATTTTAATAATTAGTTTGCTTTCAGCTGTCTAAAAATGATATTTTTACTCCAAAGCATAAAGCAGTAAAGGAACCACCTTTGCTCACATCACTGGCAAGTCCAAAGTCAGTCTTCAGCAAGTGGGTGGTCCAGCAGCTCAGTTACACATTCAACCCTCAACAAACGCTTAGGGAGCACCTACTATGTGCCAGACATTTGTACTAGGCATTCGAGGTATGTCAGGACCCAAACAAACTGCCATTCTAGAGCTTATATTCCAATGGAGAGAGACAGATGGTAAACAATAAATGTAAAAAAAAATAAACAAATCATATAGAAGGTTAGTGGTAAGTGTTTTGAATAAAAAAAAGTAGAACAAGGAAAGGGGGCTGAGATTGGGGGTGGGGTAGCAGGTGGCTGTATCAGGGTAACTTTCATTGAGATTTCAATCAAGACTTAAAGATGAAGACTTTATTGGGGGTGTACATAGGAAGTGGCAAAGGGGATATTTGAGGGAAGAGCCAAGAAACACTAAAGAGAAGACCCTAAGGCGAGACAGTGCCTGGAATATTCTAGGAACAGCAAAGGCCAGTATGTCGGCAGGAAATGAATATAAAGAAAAGAGTTATCTCGGCTGAGGACAGAGAGAGGGCAGGGGACCAGATCATGTAGGATTTATAAACCTTTGTAAGGACCTTGCCTTTTACTCAAAATGAAATCAAGCTCCATTTCAGGTTTCTGAGCAGAGGTGTGACATGGTTTTGCTTACGTTTTAAAGGAATCTCCCTGGCTCCTACTAAAAATAGATTGTTGGGAGGCAAGAGATTCTTTCTGTCTTTCCGTAGGCTTTATGCTTAGGTAGGCTCCTGTTGTGATTTTAGTGTGGTTGCAAGCAATGATCAGAAGTACATGCTTCCATGTTTGCGTCCATCAAGAGAGAGATGATGATTATTACCATCATCAAATGATGGTAAATTTCATGCTGACAGACCCACCCTTGAACCAACCCCTGGTTTCAAGGGCGTGCCATGCTCTGATTGGCCTTAGGTCTGGATCACCTGAAATTATCACTGTGGAAGGGGGGGATGATTACTTTGATTGGTTTACCCCTGACCAAATTGCATGGCTACCCCACAATAGATCTGCTAACGATATTGCTCTCCACAATTATCCTGTTATAACTGGTATTTTTTTTTAACATATTCTAACTAAATATAATCTGTGGGGAAAATTTGAGTAGGACACAATGGAACTATTATATGGTTAATTGAATACTTTTATTTCATTAACAAATCCTAATACTGTAATTGCTTTGGGTCAATGCTTCATGATTTCTTTATAAGTTGTACCATCAAACCCTGTATCCCCTAATATGTAGAGCATTTTGCAGCTGATCTTTAAAAACTTAAATAGGAGACTTTACATTTATATTCCTGTTGCAATCCTTTCAGTATCATTTTGAATGCTGATTCTATCTTCCTAATATAAGTTATCTGTCATTTGCAAATTTGGTAAAAATACTTCATCATAAGTATTAAATAAGGGCAAAATCATATTCATTTCCCCTTTCTTAAAAAGATACTTTATTTCTCTAGTAGAAAATGGGTATAGGGGGTGAGGGAATTATAGACTGAAGTGATGATCCTCCAACAGAAATATCTATTTGCAAAATAATTAAGAGATTTAACCAAACCTGAACGATTTTCAGCTCTCATTTCTCAGTTTTTCATTGCCGGTGTTAAGAAGCAAATGTATTCAAATTACTTTGAATACTCTAGAAATATTAAAATATATTTTGAAAATGCTGATGGGTTCCATTTTTTATTTGGTTCCTTTCTGTGTGAAGTTATCAAAGAAGAATTTAGTTTGGAAGAGTTACTTATTCCAGGAATGAGCTTAAAAGCTGTATTTTTATTTGCAGAACACTTGTCAGTTATCATTTGTGTGGTTATTTGCATAAAGTCAAATAAATTATAATGTGGATTTTATAATACATTTATAGCATTTCATAATTTATGATATTATAAAGCAAAATGATGTTGTTTCTTTTGTATTTAGCATATTTTTCATCTTTTACTTTTTTCTTTACTTTTCTCCATTCATTATCCTAGTTTAGTTCTTTATGCATGATCATTCTAAAAACTGCTGATCCACTCAAACTATTGTGTTCTCTTCCAAGAATAATCTTTATTAAATGCACAGTATAGGAAGGACAGCCAGCTATGCTGAACTTTTTTCAGTGAACAAGTAGATAAGCAGTCGCTTTTGCAGAATACAAAAGAGCAATATTTGTGCTAAAACAGTCCTTTGTTCGCTGCCATCTAATCCTTTCTTTTTTAATGTAAAATTTATTTTTACCAAAGTAACACATGCACAAAGCTTAAAAAATAAATAGTTCTGGAAGATTTATCATGAAATAAACAAACCCAAACTACACTCTTCTGTCTCACCTTTTTCTTTTCCCTAAGTATTATATCCCAGAAACAACAACTTTAAACTCTTCTTCCTGATTTTCCTGGTATTTACCTCCATGCTTCTGATTAATATGTTCATATGCCATTTTCTCACCTATCAATTCTAGACATTATCTGTTGGCTTCCTACTTAGGAATATGAGAATTTGTATTCCCATCACACAGACATATGCACACATCCCTGCTTTTTTTCCATCCTCCCATGAAATTGTTTTACATCTTAATTTTATTAATATTCACTGCTTACATTTTTATGAAGATGTAACTATTTTTATAACTGATCCACAGAGTGTACATGATTATACCTCCTTAAAACTTTATCTTGAAGTTAATTTTTTAAAAGTTTCCATGTATCTTTTATTATTTTTTTCCCCTAAGTTTGCCAACAGTACTATAAAACTCTGCTCAATATATTCAGACATTTTTGGTCTATATGTTCCATGTTTTTCCTTGGAGTCATGTTTCCTGGAGCCCTCTGGTCTCATATTGCATTGGAACCCAAGGACTGATATATGGCTATATAGTTGTTGGCCTAGGCCTTAATTCATTGATATCTAATTTACTTCTCTTATATGTTTGATCTCTGGTTTCCTGGGTACCACATCTTCTTTACTGATGTATTCCTTCATTGGGACATACATCTTCCAGAAGATTTCAAAGAAAAAGTACATAGGGAACAAACTTTTCTACATTTAGTGTATCTAGAAGTATCTTTATTCTATTTTTGCACATAGATAATTTGGAAAGGAATCCTTCTTCTCAGTACTCAGGAAGATTTGTGCAATGTTTGCCTAAGGTGGAGGGAGGAGGTGGGCATTGACAGGTGAAAAAGAGAATCTTAGTACAGTTTTACTTTGGATGTCTCTTATTATAAGTGAGGCTGAACATTTTTGTTTTTACTTTTCTATAATGTTTGTTCATATTTTATTCATATGTTTTACCCATTTTTTAAAATTTGGTTGTTGGCCTTTGACTTTTATTTTTAGGAACTCCTTGTATATTAAAGAAATCAGTGCTTTTTTATGATAAGAATTGGTAATATTTTCCTGCAAGGACTCAAGGACATGGAGGGTAATTTGATAGCATCTTTTAAAATAAAAAATGCATTCTACCCAGAAATTTAATTTATAGTATCTATCCAGCAGATATATTCACACATGTGAAAAATGACTTAGAAACAGGGATATTCATCAAAGATTTGTTTGTAAATAGCAAGATTGGAGGCAACCTAAGTGTCCATCAATAAGATCTAGTTAAATAAATCATGACTCTTATTTGGTGGAATATTTTGCAGCTATATATAAAGAATAAGATAGTTCTAAATGTACTTACTGATAAGGACAGATCTCTAAGATATATTTTTAAGTTAAAAAAATAAGTTACAGGACAGTGTGTACTGTGGTTACTACTTTGTAATAAAAACTATGTATGTATGTAATCAATTTATGCATTAGAATATATGTGGAAAAATATACAGTAAACTGGTCCTCAGCAGCTGGAGAGGAGGTGTTAAAAATATGTGCTGCTTCTTTTTGAAACAGCTTTATTGATATACAAGTTACATACTATGAAAATCACCAGTATTAAGTGTATAATTCAATGAATTTATCATATTTAGCATATTTACAACTATCACCACAATTTAGTTTTAGAACATTTCCATTAGCTTAAAAAGAAAATTATGTCCATTTAGTTATTCCCCATCCCTACTCCCAGCCCTAGGCAAACACTAGTCTACTTTCTGTCTCTCTCTGTTTGCCATTTCCAGGCATACTGTATATGCTTTTATACTTTTTGAGTTTATATTTTCCATTGTGAATTTATACCTATTATTCAAAAATACATACCCCTCAGAATTATCTAATTGATCCTATGATTATTTCCTCTTCTCATAAGAAGAAAATGCAGCATAAAAAAGTTAAAGGAAGTCTTTAGTAATATAAACAGACAAGAAGTGAGGCTAGGAATAAAATCAGAACATTATGAAAATGATCCTATCTCCAATTTTTTTTTTTTTTTTTTTTTTTTTTGCGGTACGCAGACCTCTCACTGTTGTGGCCTCTCCCGTGGCGGAGCGCAGGCTCCGGACGCGCAGGCTCAGCAGCCATGGCTCACGGGCCCAGCCGCTCCGCAGCATGTGGGATCGTCCCAGACCGGGGCACGAACCCGTGTCCCCTGCATCGGCAGGCAGACTCTCAACCACTGCGCCACCAGCGAAGCCCCTATCTCCTATTTTTATTGCATCAGTATTAGACCTCATTTTGGCTTAGCATACACTGAAATTTAGGTTTAATCATTGTTCACATAAGTGTAAATCTCTGTAAAAGGTCAAAACATTTACCACTCAGAAGGGAAAGAACAAATCATTATACTGAAAAAAGATATGGGTATGAAAATAATGCTGTACAGGCACTTCACTTTTTATTGCCTTATTTTGTTAGAAAGCCATAAATACTAATATAATCTTGTCATATATTACAAAGGTTGACCATCTGCTAATGTTGAGATTAATAATCTACCCCATGGTTAACTCATAAAATCATACAAATTTAGATTTGGATGAGGTTTTAGAAATTTATCTATGACATTTTCCCAGATTTATTCCACTAGATACCAGCCAATCTAATTATGTTAGTGGTGACATGTTTAACCTTTGTGAAAGTCTCTGTATAGATTTATTTATATGAATATTGTTGCTGTTAAAAAATCCAAGGGCCAAATTTGTGACCTGTTCCTTCTCAAGTGAATAATAATACTTAATAACAAAAATAATAAGGATGATGATAGCAGCCTTTATTGAGTATTTACTGTAACCCATCACTGAGCTAGAGCAGTGCTTTATGTACATTATGTGTTTTAGGTTTCACAATCACCTAGGATGAAGGCCCTATTTTTAATCCCATTTTCATTTTCAGGAAAGGAAATCCCATTATTTTCAGTAAATGAAATTTATTCCTGGAGGTTAACGAACATGTCTAGTGTCACACAGCTACTAAATGAAAAGAGCTCAAATTTGAACCCAGTCTTTAATCAGCATGCTTTTGTGATATACATTGTTGTATTAGCCTCACTCCTGACTCCATGTTGTATTTTGTCCTTTGTTTTATTTCTTATTTCACTTTTTATATTTCACTTTTTGTGTCTTGACTTGTAAAGAACCTTAAATCTTTTCTAGAAAGTGGTGGGGTTTAAATAAGCAAGCATATTGACTATTGTTTGTTTGTAGTCTTGTGCTTTATTAGGAGAAAAAAAAGAAAAATGTGTTTTTGTGTGTATTATATTTTCTTTTGCCTCCTAAGGCCAGGTTTGCCCCCATGCAACAGTTTGTTTTTGCCAGGATAAAGCAAGAGCTAATCAATCAACATTGGTTGAGTCAATGTGGGGAATACAAAGAATTATGCTAGAGTTCCTGCCCTTTGGGAGCTTACATATTTAATTGTTGAGTGAAAATACACGTACAAAACCACAAACGGGCTTCCCTGGTGGCACAGTGGTTGAGCGTCTGCCTGCCGATGCAGGGGACACGGGTTCGTGCCCCGGTCCGGGAAGATCCCACATGCTGCGGAGCGGCTGGGCCCGTGAGCCATGGCTGCTGAGCCTGCGCGTCCGGAGCCTGTGCTCCGCAACAGGAGCGGCCACAACAATGAGAGTCCCGCGTACCGCAAAAAAAAAAAAAAAAAAAAAAAAAAAGCCACAAGTACGTGAAAAGTGATTATTAATGGCACTGATAATGGGCGCTTTATGTATCATAAGTCAATGATTAAGGCAAAGAAACCACTGTAGGAAATAGGTGTTTTTGTTTTTAAGGAATCCCAATCCCTGAACCAAATCAAGAATTTTTAACATTTGAGTGCTTTGAAGAGTTCTATTTGGACAAGATGCTCTATAAGGTTTGCCCAAGTTAAAAATAATATAATTTTATGAATCATACAGAAAATACCATTTAGTACACTGAAATTCCAAATAGTAAAAGGATAAGAGGTTTGCATGCAGAAGATACAGGAAAGCCCATAATAGGCATTGAGAGTAACTGGAGAGACAAGGGATATTTGTGTGTGTGTGTGTGTGTGTGTTGTGGTTGCGGGGGGGAAAGGTGGAGGAGAGAGAAAATTGCTGGCAAAGCAGTTACCCACTGAGCAAATTTTTCAAAAATGGATGCCTTTTCAAACGTTGTAGAGCCTCTGATAAAAACATTTTAAAGGAAATTTCCAATATGCTATTAAAAATAAAACAGAGACCGTGAGAGATACTGTATAGAAAAGGGAGTCAATTTGAGTAGCCTTTCTTAATGCTTCTTCCATCTCTAATCAGTGGTGAAGATGGAGCTACCGCTCCCATCCCCACTTGCTCTTTCAAGCCCCAAAATGGTAGATCCTACCCTTGGTACCAGTTTTTGTACCAACTCTTTAATACATCGCTCAACCTGTGTTCTTTTCCATCCAGGTATTGTGAATATTTCCTAGGGGTCCCCACCAATCATCAACTGAGTAAGGTGAGAATCACATCCTTCTCCACTTGGAACTTCAAGCGTCTGGAAGCAAAAGCGTATGTTTCAATCTGATGATGTGTACTTGCTTTGGAAATATTGTTTTTACTAAGCAGTGGTCTTGGTTAACGGGGTAAAGTGTTGTTTGTTTTTTAAGAGGATGGAGAGGTCTGCAAATAAAAGATGGCATAGAAAAAAAAGCTATAAAATAGTTTTTCCTTGGCCCGCCTAGGTCGAGGGGGGAGCCAACTTGGAGCCTGATTTGGAGGGAAAAGTGGAGGCTGCCTGGGGGCAGTCCTGCGGTCCAGTGACCACGCTCCCGAGGTCTAAGGCAGTAAGTGTGGAGGGTTGGGCGGTGTCGCACCCACAGCGCCCTAGGAGGGCAACAGGGACTTCGGAGAGGAACGTACAAGAGAAACGGAGCACGCCACGCTGCACAGCAACAGGCCCCGGCCCACAGCGCGGAGGGCGGAGGGCGGAGGGCCTCACGCGCGCGGCGGCGCGTAGGAGGCGACGGCGGCTGCGCCCACTCCCCCTCGTTCCCGCGCCCCACCGCTCGCCGCCCGCAGCCGGGCGCCGGCGCGCTCGGCTCTTTCCGCCGCCGCCGCTGCCGCGCGCTGCCCCGTGCGCTCCGGCACCTTCGGCAATTTCCGTCGGGACCTGGCCGCCATTTTCTCTCCGCTTGTGTGTCTCGCCGGCTGCGTGGCTCGGTTCTTGTGAGCGAAGCTTTGTCCGGTTCGGCAATGGACGGGTAGGTAACGAGGCCGGCGAGGAGGTGTGCGAGAGGGGAGTGGGGTCCGCCTTCGGCCTGGTCCGGGGTCGGGCCGAAACCCCCCGGCGGTCCCTCCCCAGGGCTGGGCTGCCGTTACCCAACCCCCGCCCCATCGCACACACCCCTCCTTGGGCTTCCCCCTGGCGGGCTCTGGTCGAGAAAACGGGAAGAAAGCGGGCTTGTGGACTCGGCAGGCGTTGGGGAGACGGCGGGGCGACGACCCCGGGGAGACAGCGGGCCCCGGCGGGGCAGCGGGGGATGGGCTCTGGGGGGTCCCAGGACGTCTCGCCCGGCCCTGCCCCCTCTAGGAGCCATTTCGATCCGTAACCTGGGACCCGGACCGCGGGCGAGCGGCGCGGCTGGGAGCGGGTGTAGCGGCCGGAGAGCGAGGCCTGCGTGGGAGGCTCCCTGCGGAGAGAGAGGCCGCCCCCACCTAGGCCCCCCCAAGCCGTCCCAAGCCTCCCCGGTTTCGCCCGGCCCGGCCCGCCCCGGCTGGGGGAGATGCCGGTGGCGGGAGCTCCCGGGAAGGCTGAGTGGGAGCCGCGGGGGAAGGGGGGGGGGGCGGGGAGGCGTGCGGTGGCGGGAGGAAGGGGGAGGGCAGATGTCACACTCCTTTGTTTTCACTGGAGTCCGCTAGTGGGGGCGGGAGGCTGAAAAAACGCCTTTCTGTGTGGCCTAAGATCGTTCCAAGCTTGGCAGAAGGGCCCAGCAATTCAATCATCTCAAAAACGAAGTGTTTGTGGTCGACATCAGTCACATGGGCAAAGGCCAAGAGCCATGGCAAAAACAAGAGTAGATAGTCAACACAGGGCCATCTTTTCAGCTACTTTGACCAGTTTCTGGAAAAACAAAAACAACTCCAAAAAGCCAGAGCCGTGCTGCATCTTTGAGGCTGGCGATAGTGCTAAGTGAGGTGAGGCAAGGGCTTCGGGAAATGATACGGACCAGGGTCTCCCTGGTACTTAACGCTCCCCATCTGAAAAGATTCTTTAATAATTTAACTCATTGTTAGAAAGGAGGCACCCTTTAGGGTGAAAATATAGCCGTATTCATCCCGTTTGGGGGCATAGGAAAACAGTATCACTTAAAAAGTACGTTTATTGGAATCATTGACAGTATTTGAAGGGTCAGAAGTAAAATGTGAGTTTATTTTAATCATCTGGAGTTCGGTATTTTGTGAAGAAACTAAGTGCAGGTCACATAAAAGTTAACAGATTAACAAAATTTGAATCTTCCTAGAGGTTCTCTGGAGATTATTTTCCAGATGAAACAAATCCAGAGAAGTTCACTCTTTCCCCCAGATCAATATGGAAATAGATGGCAAAACTTGCCCTGGAATTGATGTTTCCTGTTTCTATCAAGATTACTAAAGAGTTAAGTTTTAAATCAAAGGGTAAAGGGGTATTAATAGGCTTTGGGGGTTTGTTCAGTTTGCTATTTGAAGTGTTAAAAAATACCAAAAGTGTGGTGAGTTTCATCACACCTTTGAAAGTCATTTCTAGAAAGCCAAGTTGATTATGTGCCACTGACCATCTTTGTTTTCTGTCTGCGTTGTGAGTGGAAAATTCATGAATGATGAAGTACCCTAAAAAGTTTCAAACAATGACCATTTGAAGAACAAGAGGTTGAAACTTGTTTTTTTCATTACAGAATTGTCACTGAAGTTGCAGTTGGCGTGAAGGTAGGAAAAAAGTTTAAAACTAATGAAAACTGGATTCCTCAGTCAACTGAGCATATTATCATCATTAGTGGAAACTTTCTGTTGGCTTTTGAAAACTATAATACAGCTTACAAAATTCAAGTGTAAAGTGTTTTGTTCAATTTTTAAAGTTGGTTTATATAAATAGTTTAAATAGACAACAACCATAAATTTTTTTAGAAAGGCAGCCTATGAGAATAACATTTTAAAATAGTTATGAATGGTGTTCAAGGAATTTAAAAAGCTTTCAGACATGGCTTCTTGTGAATAGAAAATAACCCAATTTTCTGAGAGGATATGATGGTTTTAAATGGACAGATAAGTGATTTGACCTAAATCATATAATTTTAGTAATCTAAGATTTTTTTAGCTCTGCTTTTGTCTTACGAAGACTAAAATATTTTCACCAATAATAAGCCTCATTAGAAATCAGTTACTCTGATCTTTAAAGAGAAAAGAAACTTGTTTAGGCAGTTAGCTTCAAATTTGAGTCAGAAGTTATAAAGCTGGTTTGTGTGTCTGTTAAAGAAAGATAGGCCTTATGGTAGAGATTGTTTGGAATCTTTCCTCACTCACTATGGCCAGGAAAACTACTCATACTTTAAACGTTAGTTCGAGTGCTTAGGCGTTTCATTTCCTTGAATCCTTGCATATTTTAACATCGTGATTTATTATAAATTTTGTTTGTAAGCCTTTCTGCCCTCTTAGGGCATGGTTCTTGTCTTAAATCTTCAATTTTCCAAGCCTGACACCATCTTCCAAGCCTAGTACTAAGATACTTGTTGGATGCAATGACATTGAATGCAGTGACATTTCCCCCCTTCAAGTGTGAGTAGTCTTGAGAGGCTGTGTGCTCAGTCCAGTTATGCTGATTGTTCCAAATAATTTTTGGAATTCTTAAAATTTCATCCATAACAGTGTGATATTAATCAGAACGCTTTTGGAGATATTTTGCGTTTTGCTTATTTTCTGTCCTCTGTATCTAGTAAACTAAGTACTTGTCCATGCTTTAATATTTAGGCTTGTCAAGTTCATATTATGTAGATTGGGGGAAAAATGATGGGCGGGAAGGTGTGTTTATTTTTATTTGGCAATGCTGTTTTCTAAGTTGAGAGTGCAAGATGTAGATATTATAGTTACCATCCAAACAGCCTCTGGAAGTGAATTTTTTAAAAGAATAAATGATTCACGTCTGAGTTGTCAACTGTTACTGGATGAGGAGAAAAGGAACTCACAGGACCCCGAACAAGCAGAGAGAAATGAGGATGCCTGGAAGAGGATGTACATATTGGGTTTATTGGCAGTTTTCTGTATTAGTAGTTTGAAGAGAAAACATTAGAAAATGATTTAAAAGTAATTGCTAGCCAATTTTTTTGTCCAGTGTTTAATATAAAAGTTTTGATAACTAAAGTTATGTTTTAAATAATTTTCTAGGATAATGGTTAAGAATTTTTGCTTTGGCGTCAGACTTAGGTACAAGTAATTAAGCTTTTATGAAATAAAAAAAAAAATAATGTGCATGGTTAAAAAAAATTTAAAGTGAAAAGTATTTCTCCCTGATATCAAGTCCTGTTTCTTAGGTGTAGATAATTATGTTAACATTATTTTTGGTGCATTTTTTCCTGAAATTATTAGTTTATATATTAGCACACATATAAACATCCTTGTTTAGCGACACATATGGATTCATGCCGTGTGTACTGGTCCATATCTTGTCGTTAAAAAAAGCTTTATTGAGATACTATTTGACATAAACTGCATATATTTAAGGTATACTAGTGTTTTGACATGTATACCCCTATGGAACTATCACCACAATCAAGATAATGAACCCCAGAAGTATCATTTTGCCCTTTTGTAATCTCTCCCATCTGCCTTTCTTTCCCCAAGCAACCACTGATCTGCTTTCTGTCACTATAGATGAGTTTGCAATTTTTAGAATTTTAAACAAATAGTCATACAGTATGTACCTTCTTTTTGCCTGGATTATTCCACTCAGCATAATTATTTTGGGATTTCACCCATATTGTGTATCAGTAGTTCATTTCTTTTTATTGCTTTGTAGTATTGCATTGTATGGATATACAGCGATTTGTTTATCCACTCAACTCTTGATGGACATTTGGATTGTTTCCAGTTTTGGGCTATAATAAGTAAAGCTTCTGTGAACATTCCTGTGCAGGTCTTTTTGTGAATGTAAGCTTTCATTTCTCTTGGGGAAATACCTATGATTGGAATGGCTAGACCATATGGTTAGGCATATGTTTAACTTTTTAAGAAACTGCAAACTATTTTCTAAAGTGGTTATACTATTTTACATTGCCACCAGCAGGGTATGAGATTTCCAGTCCATCTACATCCTCTCCAGTGCCTGTTGTCTGTTTTTTTTTGATTATAGAGATTCTAGTGGATGTGAAGTCGTAATCTTTGTGGTTTTCATTTGCATTTCTCTAATGTCTTTGGTGCTGAACATCTTTTCATGGGCTGTTTTCAAGCTGTGTATCATCTTTGGTACAGTGTCTTTTTAAATTTCTTGTCCACTTTTTAAATTGATTTATTTCTTTGAGTTTTAAGAAGTCTACATTTCTGGTTACAAGTTCTTTATCAGATATATGGTTTAAAATATTTTCTGCCACTTGTGTTTTCATTCTCTCCACAGTGTTTTGAAGAGCAGTAGTGCAGCAGTTTTTAATTCCGATGAATTTCAGTTTACCAGGTGTTCTGTGGTGTGTATTTTTTTTTGGTTTGGTGTGGCTCCTGCTTTTGGTCATATCTAAGCCATCTTGGTGTAACCCAAGGTCACGATGATTTTCTTCTCTTTTTTCTAATAGAGGTTTTACAGTTTTTAGTTTTGCATTTAAGTCTTTTTTAATTAATTTTTTTAATATGGTGCAATGTATGAATCAAGGTTTTTTGGGTTTCCATATGGACACTTTTTCTAGCAACACTCATTGAAAAGACTATTTTTTTCATTGAACTGGCTTTGCACCTGTGTCAAAAATCAGTTATGTATGTACGTATGATTCTGTTTCTGTACTGTATTCTCGTCCATTGACCCATTTTTGTCTACCTAGTAGACAAAAGCGTACTGTTTTAATTACTGTAGTTTTATATTAAATCTTGAAATCAAGTAGAACTTTGTTCTTTTTCAAAGTTGTTTTGGCTCTTCTGGGTCCTTCACATTTTCCTGTGAGTCAGTTTCTACAAAAAGGCCTGCTGGGATTTAATTGAAATTAACTTGAATCAGTAGAGCAATTTGGGGAAAATTAACATCTTAATGTTGAGTTTTCTCATCCACGAACACAATTTATCTTTCCATTTACTTAGGTCTTTCATTTCTTTCAGCATTGTTTTAGTTTTCACTGTATAGATTTTGTATTTTTTTGGTCAGATTTAGCCTTATTTTGTGTTTTTGGTGCTATTTTAAAGTAATTTAAAAAATCAGGGCTTCCCTGGTGGCGCAGTGGTTGAGAGTCCGCCTGTCGATGCAGGGGACACGGGTTCGTGTCCTGGTCCGGGAAGATCCCACATGCTGCGGAGCGGCTGGGTCCGTGAGCCATGGCCGCTGAGCCTGCGCATCTGGAACCTGTGCTCCGCAGCGGGAGAGGCCACAGCAGTGAGAGAGAGGCCTGCGTACCGCAAAAAAAAAAAAAATCAAATGTGTATTTGTTATTAATATATAGAAATACAGATTATTTATGCCCATTGCTCTTGTATTCAGCACCTTTGCCAAACTCATTTATTAGATCGAACAGCTATTTGGTAGATGCTGTCAGATTTTATATATACACTGTTCATCATATTTATTATCTGGATGCCTTTTGTTTTTCTTGCCTGTGGCATCTAGTACAATATTTAAATGATGAGAGCAGGCCGCCTTACTTTTTTCCTGATATTAGGGTAAATTACTTAAATGATATATTTTTTTCTTAAAAGTTTGGTACAGTTCACTAGTGAAGCTGTGTGGGCCTGGTGTTTTCTTTGTGGGAAGGTTTTAAACCACATTCAATTTATTGAATAGATATAGGACTATTCACATTATTCTGGAGTGAGCTTTGGTAATTTTGTTTTAATAGAATTAGTCTGTTTCATCAGAGTTGCTGAACTTATTTGCATAGGGTTGTTTGTTGTATTACATTTTAATATTTTTATTATCTGTAGAATCTATAGTGATGTTGCCTCTCTTGTTCCTGGTATTGATAGTGTCTTTTCCCTATCAGTCTGGCTAAAGATTTATTTATTGATTTCATTAATATAAAACAGAAATCAGCTTTTGGTTTCATGGAGTTTTCTCTTTCCCATTTTATTGATTTCTTCTGTTTTAATGTTTTTCTGCTTTGTATTTAGTTTGCTCTCTTCTTAGTTAACATTGAAGTTGATGTAGTTGACATATCTTTTCTAATATAGAGAGGTTTAATGCCATGTATTTTCATACAAGTGTTGCTTTCATGGCATCCCTCAAATTTTGACATTTATACTTCTTTTCATTCAGTTCAAAATACATTCCAATATGCTTTTTTATTTCTTTGACCCATGGGTTATTGAGAAGTATTTGATTTCCAAGTATTTGGAATTTTCCATGTATTTTTCTGTTACTTATTTCTAATTTAATTCCATTGTGCTTAGAGAACATTTTGTAAGACTTGAATCTTTGTAATTATTTTATTGTTTTATGGTTCAAATATATATCCTGTTTTAAGTGCATTTGATAGGGATGTGCATTCTGTTATTGTTGTGTTCTATGCATGTCAATTAGGTCATGTTTATTGGTAGTGTTGCTCAAGTGAGCTGCCTTTCCTGATTTTTTATTGCTCTGTCACTTATTGAGGAAACGATATTGAAATCTCCTATATTGTGTATTTGTTTGTTTTTCCTTGCAGTTCTACCAGTTTTTGCTTTATGTTTTTGAAGTTATAATTAGCACATAAACGTTCAGGATTACTATGTCCTCTTGATTCATTGACCCCTTTATTATTATGCAGTGACCTTTTTTATCCCTGGTAATCTATTTTGCTTTAAAATTTTTAAAAATTTCTTTGCTTTCTTTTTTTAAAATTTCTTTGCTTACTTTTTCTGATATTAATACAGCCATCTTGGCTTTCTTTTGAATACAGTTTACATGGTATATCTTTTTCCATTATCTTACTTTCACACTATTTGTATCCTTAGATTTTAAAGTGTATTTCCTGTAGACAGCATAAAATAGAGACTTGATTTTTAAATCCTATCTTACACCCTCTTCTTTTGGTTGTTGAGACCCTTCACAGTCACTATTGTTATATTAATATGGTTAGTTTTAAAAGTACCACTTTGTTGTTTTGTCTCTTATGTTCTTCATTCCCTTTTTTTTTCCTGCTTTCTTTTGGATTGAGTAATTTTTTTAATTCCATTTTAATCTCTTTAGCTGATTAGCTTATAGCTGTTTTGTTATGTTGATAGCTGTTTTAGGATTTATAGCATACATCTTTAATTTATCACAGTCTTAACTCAAGTAGTATTTATGCTACTTTACATATACTATGTGAATATTAGAATACTTCTCCCCCTTTGGCCTCTGTACTATTATTATAACATTTTACTTCTATGTGTTATAAATTCTATACGGCATTCTTTTCATTTGTTTAAACAGCCATTTATCTTTTTAAAAGATTTAAACAACAAGACAAATAATCTTCTACTTTACCCTTAACATAGTTATGCACATGCATTGGATACTTAGGGAGGATTTTCTGCAGATTTCCAGAGTTCTCTCCATGCAACTCTCTTTGGAACTCTGCCATACAAACTCTAGTTGCTTTGGTCCCCCTGGATTCTTGCCTCTTTCTTAACTCTCAGGGAGTTTTCCAAGTTCGACTTGGTTTCCTTATCTGAGCTGTGCCTTGACCTGGACTTTTTCTCAAGTAAGCTGGGACGATGATGGCCTTACCCCATGGTTGTTTTCTGACTCTGGGGGATCATTGTTCATCATTGTCTGATGTCCAGTGGTCTTGAAGAACATCGTTCTATATATTATGTGTGATTTTCTTTTTCTTTTATTTTTTTTCTCAGTTGGGCAAACTGGCTCATGTTATACCTTCTTGGCCAAAATTAGAAGTTCATTTTTTAAAAAAAAATTATGTAATATTTCTGCAGTAATAGATTTATCTTATTCTTTGTTCTGTGGATGCACCACAGTGTAGTTGCTTGACATACCACAATTTAGATCCACATTGATGAACATTTTGGTTTGATTCCCTTTGCAGTTAAAAATAGAAGCATACTAAAAATAGAAGTAAAAATGCAGTGTCAAATGAAATTTACAATTAAAAAGTTTGTTAAAACCACAATGCCACAAGTTTCTTTACTCATTTGTTTTCTACAGTTGTGTATGGGAGTGCCTGTTCTTCTACACCCTTACCAATCCTGGGTTTTAATAAAAATTTAGAATACTAGCTAATTTCACGGTTAAAAAAAAAAGTTTTGTAATTTGAAATGGGTGAGATTTTTAAAATTTGACTTTCTGTTTCTGTGAACTGCCTCTTTGTATATGTGATCTATTTCAATGATTATCTTGTTTGTTACAACTCTATATAAAAAGAAAATTGATTCATATACATCATAGGTACTTTTTCTTACAGTTTATTACTTTTTTACCTCATACAGTTTTGGGCATCTAGGTGTGTTTGAATTATGAAGTAGTATAATTTATTTTTTTTGTCTCTGATACTTAAACATTTTTAATTTCAGTTTCCTTAAAATTGAGATTATAAATTCTGAAGATTAAAAGTGATTATGCATAAAAAGTATTTTCCGTGAATTAGGTCCTTTGTTAATGTTAACCAATTTATACTACATAAAGAACAAACAATTTTTATAGCTTTAGGGTATGTTGAAATCTCATCTTTCATTATCCTTATAAATGTGCTGTAGATTTTACTCAGCTCTCAATGATTTTAGACTCCTTTCTATTTGGTCAGGTCAGTGAGACTGTAAAACAAGAAAGGAAATTTGTGAATTTTTAATATGAAGTTTGTTGCATTTGTTTAAAATGTTTTTTTATGTTCTTTGTAATTTGTTTCAGAGGTTTCATTTCTGTACTCTTAACCATTTTTGCCTTTGAAATTCTTGCAGAATAATGGGCCCAAGTAGTTAGCTTTTTTCAAGTTAAATTTCACAGGAATTTTGAAAGCACTGGTTGTAAATTGCTGAATGCACAGTTTTAAGTTGTGATATGACTATTTTATTCATCATCATTGGCTTTCCTAGACAATTACAGTAAAATAATGCTAAAGAAAACTTTTTTTTAATAGTTGAACATAACTGATTTATAATAGGTAGGTTAAGAAAAACTGTGTTGTTTGGGTTTTTAGATTTTGAGTTTTCTTAAAATGTTACATAATGCTTGCTAGGGTATTTGTATTAGAATTTCAAATTAGAGACATTAGTGTGTCTGCTGAATGTCAGCACTGTGTTAAAGACTGGTGATTCAGAGACATTAAGAATAGAATATATGTGTCTTGAGGGCAGAGACCTTTTTTGTTTTATTGTTTCTGTGTCATCAGTAGTGCCTGTTAAATAGTACATACTCAGTATATATTTAATGACTATTGAAGGGTCTCTGGCTTCAACATGCTCATAATCTCATGAGCCACTTATCAGTAAAAAGGTAAATATCAATTTTATTGCACAACATTCTTCCTGTTTGCTGGAGATCCAAAAGAGCTGTATCTCTAGAACCTCATCTAGTTGAAGAAACAAATATACAAGGTTTAAGCAAATGCCCTATGGCTACGTTTAGGGAAGATTGGTTCGTAGAATCAGAGTAGATTTCATGAAATCAGTGGATTGTGACCTGTGTATTGTAAATGTTTGGGAGCAGAAGTGAGCAGTATATGCTGAGGGGAAGACATGGCCAAAGTTTTGTCAATAGGCTGGCACAAATTCATAGCCCTTGAACAAGTTAGCTGAATGATGGATTTTACAGCGAAGGGTTTGTGTAATATATGGGAGGGAGAGTAAAAATAGAATGGCCGATAGGTTGGAGAAAATTTCAAGTATTTCATGTGGTAGGCAGTATTCCATATATCTGTAAGCTTCCATACATGAAAGTAGCTCATTATTCTGCTATCTTTAGAATGTGGAGACTGAGCTGCAAAATAGTTGGCTTTGGTACTGTATGGAGCACCATGAATTAGAATATAGTCGTTAACTATTCTAATCTCTTACTTGGTCCATTTGTGTTCCTGAACTGTAATAGCTTTCTTAATTTAGTTTCGGACATACTTCATTAAGGGCTAAGGTGGTTAGGTAATATTTTTACTTTAAAAGTAATAAAATACAACAGTTATGAAAGGTATGTGTTTTTGAGCAATGATTCGTCTTATAACTGTTATGGTGAATTTTAAACATTAAAAAAAGACACAGTAGTATCACGAAGCGTTATTTATATGTCACTCAGCCCCAACAATCATCAACGAACAACCCATTGCTAAAACTTAGGAGATCCACACTCTACTTTTCTCCTCCTGTATTATTTTGAGAAAAATTCCAGATTATTTGTTTCATCCATAAATGTTTTGGTGTGTCTCTTTAAAAGATAGGGTCAGTCCTCCCTCTCTTTCTGTTTTAAAGAAATACAATCACAGTACTGTTAGTGCACCCCCCCCCAAAAAAAATAGCAACAATTGCTTAATGTTCTTAAGTGCCAGATTTGTAAGATTTCTATTTGTCTCATGAAAGTCATAATATTTTTACAGAGTTCATTTTTCGTGGTGGGGAGGGATCAGGATCAAATAAGAACACATTCAGTAAATTGACATGCCTTTTAAATTTCTTTCACTTTACGAATTCTCCTTTTACCACTGTGAGGTTTTTCATAATTACATTTTATTGTTGAAGAAAACTGGTTGTTGGTCTTACAGAGTTGTCCATAGTCTGCATATACTGATTGTATTCTGATGTTGTAATTGTTATGTTGTCCATATAGTCAGTTGGTAGATGGATCTACAGACCATCAGGTTCTCTTTCTGTTTTTAGTAATATTTTATAAGTGGTGATATGTTTTTCCATTAGAAGATATGATATCTGATTTTTTTTGCATATGTCTGTGTGATGTTTTTTCCAAGAACATTTTGTAATAACTTTTTCTTCAATTTGTTTATGCTCAGCATAGTTTGCTCAATAGACATCTGTTTGTCAGTATTCTGAAAGGATATATACAAAGAAGTATATCTTGAAAGTCCAATTAAATTTTCTATAATAGAAATATATTAAAATTGAACATAAATTGGCATTACTGATGGTGGGCAAGAAATTTTTTTCAATGAAGGGCTTGTCAAATTAAAAGCACGTGATGTAGAATTAACAGACTAGAGTTGGCCTCTAACATTGAAAAAGGTAACCTCTGAGTTTCAGTTTTACAACTTTTAAGATGGGTTTAACAGGACCTACCTCAGAAATTATGTTGAAGATTGAATAATATGTAAAAGATTTAGCACAGAATGGCTGTAAGTGCTCAAATGATGGTGATGCTTGGTATTGTAGTTCTTTAATTTGTCAATCCTATTTAGAAGGAGCCCTTTATTAGAAGTCAACGTTGAAGTTTTTATTTTTTGTTACTGATTTCTAGGAGTTTTTGTATATTGTGGGTACTAAAGCTTTGTTAGTTATATATGGTACAGATAAATTCCTTCCTGTCTGTGGCTTGATTTTTTTGCATTGATGAATAGAGTAGGAAATTTTAACATTAAATTTACGTTTTAGTTTTAAGAAATCTTCTTAAACTCAAGGTTTGATACTATATAGTCTTCTGGATTTTATTTTGAAAATTTTTAAATTTTGATTTTCACATTTAGGGCCTCAGTTTACATGTAATTTAATTTTTGTGTAATGTGTTGTAAATGGCTAACAAATCTGGTACACACTCAGTTGAATGGTTCATATTTTCCTACTGATCTGCAGTGTTAGTTGTCAGGTTTCCATATATGTGTGAAACTTTCCCTCGGGTATCTCTTGTTTCATTGTCTATTACTGTCTTACTACCCAAATGTCTTAATTTAACGTGGCATCACAGTAAGTTTTGGAATCTTGGAGAGTGAATTTTGCAACTTCAAAATTGTCTTGGCATTTTCTTCACTGTATATATATTTTTAAGATCAGTTGGCTAAGTTCCATGAAGACTTTTCAGGTTTTGATTATAGTTGTACTATATTTATAAGTTAATTGGAGAGTATTGTATTTGTATTATCAAAAAAATAAGATGGCAGAGCTGGAGAGAACAGTGATATTTTTCTTTGAAGAATTTTTCCTTTACTTCTCCGTACTATTTTGTTTAATGCTTAATGCAGAAACTTAATGCTTTAGGCAAAAAGGAAAATTCACTGATAATTAATTAATTCACTGATAATTTTACCAAAGCTAATCAGCACTGTATGTACTTCCCATCATTTTCCCTACATGTTAGAAGGATTTTTAAAAGCTTATGTGTAGGCATGAGGAAAGAGAGATGCTTCTTTGCCAGTTTGATTTTTTTCCAAAGTTATTGATTTACTTTTCTATTCTATTTACTTTTCTATTGATTTACTTTTCTATTATTGATGTACTTTTCTATTTCCCAGAATTTTAAGCATTTTTAAATTCTCCCTTTTTAAATTTTTATTAACAGTACACATTCATATTTTATCTTTTTTCTTTTTTTTTTTCCTTATCAGAGACCTTATTTTACTGGTCTTTTCAAAGTACCAGCTTTTGTTAATTTTTTTTGTTTGTTTCATGATTCACTAATTTATGTTTTTGTCTTTTTTTGCCCACACTAGATCTATTTTACTGTATTATTATTTTTTGTCCACTTTAAATTCCATCCCGAACATGTTTATTTTCTTGTTTAAAAATGCATTCAAGGTGAAGAAAGATCAGTTGATAGTTTGGGCAGTAAGCTTTGACTTTTAAGAGTTCCCTTTTTTCTTTTTTCTTTTTTTTTTTTTTTAAGATTGAGGTGTAATTGATGTAGAAACATTGTGTTATTTTCAGGTGCACAACATGAATTGATGTATGTATATATTGTGAAATGATTACCAGAATAAGTTTAGTTAACATCCATCACCACACATAGTTAAATTATTTTCCTTGTGATGGGGATTTCTAAGACTTATTCTCTGCAACTTTCAAATATACAGTATTATTAACTATTATCAGCATGCAGTACATTATATCGTCAGGAGTCATGTATGTCATAACTCCGAGTTTGTACCTTTTGACCACCACCTTCACTAATTCCTATCCCCCCTCCGTCCCTCCCTAAAAGGCCTGGCTGTGCTTCTGGATACCACTGTTTTCTGTATCTGTGAGTTCAGTGTTTTGGGTTTTTGTTTGTTTTTTTAAGAATCTACATATAAATGAGATCATATGGTGTTTGTCTTTCTCTGACTTGTTTCACTTAGCCTAATGACCTCATTTGCATGTTGTTGCAAATGGTAGGATTTTCTTCTGTTTATAGCTGAATAGTATTTCATTGTATAGATTAACCACATTTTCTTCATGCGTTGATGGAGACCTAGGTTGTTCCCATGTCTTGACTGTTGTAAATAGTGCTACAATGAATACAGGGTGCAGATATCTTTTATAGATAGTGATTTTATTTCTTTCGGGTAAATACTTAGGTGGTATTGTTGGATCATACAGTTGTACTTTTTAAAATTTTTTGAGGAACCTGTTTTCCTTTTCCTTAGTGGGTACACCAATTTACATTCCCATCATCAGTGCACAAGTCTTCCTTTTTCTCCACATCCTCGACAGTGCTTGTTATTTCTTATTTTTTTGGTAATATCCATTCTAACAGGTGTGAGGTGATATCTCATTGTGGTTTTGATTGGCATTTCCCTGATTAGTGATGTTGAGCACCTTTTCATGTTCCTGTTGGTTGTTTGTGTGTCTTTGGAAGAATGTCTATTGTGTCTTCTTTGATCATACTGTTCATTTTTTCTGAGTAGTATGAGTTCTTTATTTTTGATACTAACTTTCTATCTATGATTTGTAAATATTTTTTCCCATTCAGTAGGTTGCCTTTTCATCTTGTTGGTGGGTTCCTTTGCTCTGCAGCAG